>NC_073231.2:63476323-63792647 GCF_029281585.2 Gorilla gorilla gorilla | reverse complement strand
GTCGAGCTGGCACCTTTACCAGCAGAATTAGGTTGTAAAATGGTTGCTGTCCCAAGGTGCTCTGCAGGTGGGACAGAGTTTTGTAGCAGGCATACTTCGGGTTGTAAATTGACTGTTGTCTTTCAAGGCAATCTCCTGGTGGAAGAGGTTTCTGCTCTGGAGCTCCTAAGCACATAGTTAGATAAGCTTGCCCTGTATCCCTGGTGAAGGAAAGGTAAAAGGTTATAATTGCATCTCCAAAGAGCTAAGTAGGAAGTGGGGAATAGGGAAAAAGGAGGAAAGACAAAAGAAGAAAAAAATATACAAAATAACTTATTCTCTTTCTCTTAGAAAAGTAGGGGTACTTGGTTACAGGTAGAAAGCCCAGTGTTATATCATAAATCAGTGTTATATTGAGTGTGCAAGTGTGAAAATGAGCAAAGACCAACCAAATAGGAAAAACAAAGGCTATTTACACAGAGCTTGCTATAGCAAGCGGTCAACCACCATCACTGTGTTTTGGCAGAGACTGAAAGGCAGGCAGATGAGTGGGAAAACTTAATCGAGGAAAAAGCCAAGACTTCGAATGTGCTCTGAGTGGAGGCTGCTGGTCCAGGGAAGATGGAGGTGACTGACTAGAAGGAGTGTCCTATGTAATTGGAAGGGGGGTGCATCCAGCTTCCTCTGGTTAGTCCTAAGTTGTAAGTAGAGACAAAAGTTAAGGAAGCTGCCAGTTATTGATCAAGTCCTGGCTATTTTGGACAGATTATTACTGAAGTGATTGTTTAGCTTTTTGGATTGTTACTAGACATAGTAATCTGGCCACTTGCAAGTGTGACTTACAACAAGCTGGTTTTCTGGGCTGTTTCTTATAGACTGGATGGTAGTTTCCTGGGAAGAATGCTTCAGGTTGTGTGTTGAAGCTCTATTTTCATATTGTCTGTCATTGTCCGTTTTTGTCTCTCACAAGGTTAAGTTTTTTTCTTCATTAACTGGAAAAGATGTCCTAAAATTGAGCTCAGAAACACAAAAATTTACATTCTTTCAAATCAGGTTCATGATCACAAATTCTAAACCTACTTATCCATATTATTGATATTCTCTGGCCTCAGTGAAGACTGCCTCATATATTATGACAGAGACCATAATTAGACTCCTCCACATGATAACAGCTCCTATAGGATAAAATCTGCATATGGAAGAGACTTTAGAATGGTGTTTCCAAACAAAAGAGCAAGATTTCCTACAGGTAACTTTGCTATCTTCTCCCTAAGGACACTCCTCCTGCAAACACATTTTCCCCACACCACCTTTGAAAACAGCATTGTTGGGATCGCTTCCAAGATGGCTGAATAGGAACAGCTCCAGTCTGCAGTTCCTAGCAAGATCAACGCAGAAGACAAGTGATTTCTGCATTTCCAACTGAGGTACTTAGTTCATCTCATTGGGACTGGTTGGACAGTGGGTGCAGCCCACAGAGGGCGAGCTGAAGCAGAGCAGGGCATCATCTCACCCGGGAAGTGCAAGGGGTCAGGTGATTTTCCTTTCCTAGCCAAGGGAAGCTGTTGCAGACTGTACCTGGAGAAACAGTACACTCCTGACCAAAAACTGCACTTTTCCCACAGTTTTAGCAACTAGCAGACCAGGAGACACCCTACCATGCCTGGCTCAGTGGGTCCCAAGCCCACAGAGCCTTGCTCACTGCTAGCACAGCAGTCTGAGATCGACCTGCGACACTGCAGCTTGATGGGGGTAAGGGCATCCGCCATTGCTGAGGCTTGAGTAGCTCACAGTGTAAACAAAAAGGCTGGGAAGCATGAACTGGGCAGATCCCACCACAGCTCAGCAAGGCCTACTGCCTCTATAGATTCCACCTCTGGGGGCAGGGCATAGTAGAACAAAAGGCAGCAGACAGCTTCTGCAGACTTAAACGTCCCTGTCTGACAGCTCTGAAGAGAGCAGTGTTTCTCTCAACATGGCATTCGAGCTCCGAGAATGGATAGAATGCCTCCTTAAGTAGGTCCCTGACACCTGTGTAGCCTGACTGGGAAACGCCTCCCAGTAGGGGCCGACAGATGCCTCAACAGGCGGGTGCCCCTCTTGGAGGAAGGATCAGGCAGCAATGTTTGCTGTTCTGCAGCCTCTGCTGGTGATACCCAGGCAAACAGGGTCAGGAGTGGACCTCCAGCAAACTCCAACAGACCTGCAGCTGAAAGGTCTATTAGAAGGAAAACTATCAAACAGAAAAGAATAGCATCAACATCAATAAAAAGGACATCCATACCAAAACCCCATCTGTAGGTCACCAACATCAAAGACCAAAGTTAGATAAAATCACAAAGATGGGGAAAAATCAGAGCAGAAAAGCTGTAAATTCCAAAAAACAGAGCACCTCTTCTCCTCCAAAGGATCATAGCTCCTTGCCAGCAAGGGAACAAAAGTGGATGGAGAATGAGTTTGACGAGTTGACAGAAGTAGGCTTTAGAAGGTTGGTAATGACAAACTTCTCTGAGCTAAAGGAGCATGTTCTAACCCATTGCAACCTTTAAAAAAGGTAAGACAGATGGCTAACTGAATAAACAGTGTAGAGAAGACCTTAAATGACCTGATAGAGCTGACAGACAAAGCACGAGAAATTTGTGACGCATGCACAAGCTTCAATAGACAATTCAATCAAGTGGAAGAAAGGATATCACTGACTGAAGATCAAATTAATGAAATAAAGTGAGAAGACAAGATTAGAGAAAAAAGAGTGAAAAGAAATGAACAAAGCCTCCAAGAAATACACTTCTCAGAAGAAGACATTCATGCAGTCAACAGACATACGAAAAAATGCTCATCATCACTGGTCATCAAAGAAATGCCAATCAAAACCACAATGAGATATCATCTCACACCAGTTAGAATGGCAATCATTAAAAAGTCTGGAAACAACAAGATGCTGGAGAGGATGTGGAGAAATAGGAACGCTTTTACACTGTTGGCAGGAGTGTAAATTAGTTCAACCATTGTGGAAGACGCTGTGGCGATTCCTTAAGGATCTAGAACTAGAAATACCATTTGACCCAGCGATCTCATTACTGGGTATATAACCCAAATATAGATTATAAATCTACACTACTATAAAGACACATGCACACATATGTTTATTGCAGCACTATTCACAATAGCAAAGACTTGGAACCAACCCAAATGTCCATCAATGATAGATTGGATTAAGAAAATGTGGCACATATATACCACGGAATACTATGCAGCCTTAAAAAATGATGAGTTCATGTCCTTTGCAGGGACATGGATGAAGTGGAAACCATCATTCTGAGCAAACTATCACAAGGACAGACAACCAAACACTGCATATTCTCACTCATAGGTGGGAGTTGAACAACGAGAACACATGGACACAAGGTGGGGAACATCACACACTGGGGCCTGTTGGTGGGTGGGGACTTTGGGGAGGGATAGCATTAGGAGAAATACCTAACATAAATGTCGAGTTGATGGATGCAGCAAACCAACATGGCACATGTATACCTATGTATCAAACCTGCACGTTGTGCACATGTACCCTAGAACTTAAAGTATAATTAAAAAATAAAAAGAAAATAGCATTGTTACCATTGTCCCTAAAATTTTTCATCTTACTGCCAATTCTCCAAGAAATACAAATGCCAAGGCTGTTAAATAACTCCCACTTAGCTTTCCCCCTTTTTTTTTTTTTTTTGAGACAGTCTCGCTCTGTCACCCAGACTGGAGTGCAATTGGCATGATCTTGGGTCACCTCCGCCTCCCGGGTTCAAGCGATTCTCCTACCTCAGCCTCCCAAGTAGCCGGAATTACAGGCATGCACCACCACACCCAGCTAATTTTTTGTAGTTTTAGTAGAGATGGGGTTTCTCCATGTTGGTCAGGCTGGTCTCGAACTCCCAACCTCAGGTGATCCGCCCGCCTTGGCCTCCCAAAGTGCTGGGATTACAGGTGTGAGAGCTTTCCTTATAAATACTTTTATTAAATACTTTTATTCTTACACAAATTCTTCCTTCCTTGTCTCAGAGAATAAGATTTTTTCTCCTTTCCTGAGTCAGCCCATCTGTGCTTTTAAAACCACTTCCACTTCTTTATGATCTTACTCTACAATTGTTTATCTTTTTCTCCAGCACCTTCATCTTCTCTCTTCAGGTTATTTTAAGTCAATAAATATTTATGGAGCACCCCTCTGTGTCAGGTACCATGCTGGTCACTGAGAATATAAAGAAGAGTAACATGCATCCCTACTGTTTCTAGGGGAGGAGAAAAGGGCTTCCCACTGCCTGAGAACATGGTGGAGAGACAGAGTTTTTCACTGTGGCCCTTGCATGTCCTTGTTCCTGTAGCTGGTGTGAAAGGAAAATAAATCTTGGGGCCCCAGGCTCACTAAGCCAAAGTGAAAAGTCAAGCTGGGAACGGAGTCACACAAAGCTGCCTCTCCTTTTTTTCTTAAATAAGATAGGTACAGAGATAAAAGAGCTACATACCTCCCTCACCATGTGCCCACAATGGGCTCCAAGATCTTTACCCTAAAACAGCTTTGTTGAATTTCATCCTGACAATGTAAGTTGATAGCTCATTTATCTTCACAAGCATGGAACAAAGGACAGAACTTAAAGTCATCCCTCTGCTCACCTGAGACAAATGTATATCTGATTGCTTCCTCTGCCCTATGTTTATTTTATCTTACATAAAAATGCAGTTTCACTGAGCGAGAAAAATGCATAAGTGACTATTTCTGTACTTCTTTCTCACATGTAAGATGTGTATTCAATAAATGGTGATCAAAGACTCAAAAGAATGCAACTGCTTGCCTCTTATCTACCCACACCCTTATAAACTTTTTTTACTCTTTTCCCAATATATGCCCTTTTCTCTTAAAATATTGAGGTCCCAGACCCTCTTTGGAAAAAGCATGAACCACAGTTTTTCGTGCGGTTCCATGTCTTTTTCCCAGGTGCATCCTTAACCTTGGCGAATAAGCCTTTTAAAATGATTGAGACTCACCACTGTCTTTGATTTACACTGACCAATAAAATCCAAATTGCCCAAACAATGGCTGCACATCCACAGAACAATCCCTTCCTTCTCAGAGAATCATCCAAGTTAAACTAGTTAAACTTTCACAAAATGCCTCTTGCCCAAGTCTTGTAAAACATTTCACTCTTGTTCCCTTAGTTAGACCGCTCTCTCAGGGCCTTCTAGTCCCTGGGATTTTTGAAGAAAGCCCTATGCTAATGGTAGTGTTGATTTTCACAATATTTGATGCTGTGACTTAGATAGGGCTTGACCCTGCTACTCAGCATCAGCACAAGACAGCAACTTTAGAGAGACTGTTTAAAGAACAACCACAATTACATGAGGTCAAATCCTTTTAACAAGTTCCTTATTGTATATATACTTTTTTTTTTTTTTTTTTGAGATGAAGTATCGTTCCTATTGCCCAGGCTGGAGTGCGATGGCGCTATCTTGGCTCACTGTGACCCTCCACCTCCCAGGTTAGCGATTCTCCTGCCTCAACCTCCCAAGTACCTGGGATTACAGGTGCCTGCCACCACGCCTGGCTAATTTTTATATTTACTAAAAATATATCTACTAAAGAGACGGGGTTTCACCATTTTGGCCAGGCTGGTCTCGAACTCCTGACCTCAGGCAATCTGCCCACCTCGGCCTCCCAAAGTGCTGGGATTACAGGCATGAGCCACCTTGCCCATCCTTTTATATATACTTTTATATAAATGTACATAATATATATTCCTAGTGGTTTTGCTTTTCTGATTGAATTTGAATTGATACAGAATTTGGCACCAAGAAAGAGTTTCAGAGGGACAACATCTTAAGGACAAGTTCTTTGAATTGAATATGGAGTTGGTTTTCAATTTGATTAGACTTGAAGGCATTAATGACCCTGTTTCCAGTGGCAAAGGGGCAGAACATGGCAATCAGTTGCAAAAGTCATGCAAATTTTTAACTACATTTACCCATAGAAGAGAAGTCTCTTGGGGACAAAGTATTTACTACTCTAGAACATTTTAGCAAAATGCAGAGTAAAATGGAGTAGGTTGGTTTCTTCTAAAGGTGCTGTAGAACTTAGGGGGGAAAAATGAGTTCAGGGCTTTAAATTCCCAGGTTAATATCTGCATAAGGACCTGAAAAGCTCCTATGACTGCCTTAAAAACAATACGGGCCAGGGGCAGTGACTCACGCCTGTAATGCCAGCACTTTGGGAGGCTGAGGTGGGAGAATTACTTGAGGCCAAGTGCTCAAGACCAGCCTGGGCAACATAGTGAGAATCTGTCTCTACAACATTTTTTAAAAATTATCCAAGTGTGGTGGCACGTACTTGTAGTCCTAGCTACTTGGGAGGCTGAGGTGGGAGGATCACTTGAACCCAAGAGTTTGAGGTTAAAGTGAGCTATGATTGTGCCACTGTTCTCCAGCTTGGGTGACAGGGCAAGGTCTTGTCTCTAAAATAAATAAAAAACTTAAAAAAAAATTCTTATCTCCTGTGACTACAGAACTGAGATTCTGAAAAACGAATTCAAAGTTTATCTTGCTGGTGGGTGAATTACAAGGCAAACTGAATACTCAAAGTTGCATGGTCTATTTTGTTAAAATTAGGGCAATGATTGGGAAGGAATGAGATTCTAAAAATTGGGATTGGGTCATATGGACAGATTCTGATAAATCTGGAGACCTTGTACCCCCAAATTCCACCAAGCCTTCTTTGCACTTCTACTGCTGCTGCCTGAAGAACTCTAATAACTTTCACTTGGCTGCTTTACAAAGGGCTGCTGGTGCTCTCCAGGACATACTCCCACCACAGGTCCCTGAGGGCCTCAGAGGGTGAGACTCAAAATGTGGCCTGTAATGAGATGCAATGAACACCAAAATAACTGCATGATTTTCCAACTTATATTGACATAAACCTGAGGAATATATGTTAGAACTGATCTTCAGGGTGTGGAATCAGAGTAGAGAAAATACAATGTTGGGTCAATAAATAAAGACACACCCAAGACTGGCTAATTTATAAAGGAAAGAAGTTTAATTGACCTACAGTTCCACATGGCTGGAGAGGCTTCATAATCATGCCAGAAGATGAAGGAAAAGCAAAGGAACATCTTACATGGTGGCAAGCAAAAAAGAATGAGAGCCAAGAGAAAGGGGAAACCCCTTATAAAACAATCAGATCTCATGAGACTGATTCATGACAATCAGACTCATGAGACACTACCATGAGAACAGTATGGGAGAAACCACCTCCATGATTCAATTATCTCCCACCAGGTCCCTCCCACCACATATGGGAATTATGGGAGCTACTATTCAAGATGAGATTTGGGTGGGGACATAGCCAAACCATATCAGAAGGCATTCATTATGTGTGTCTGGAAATTAGAATGAGTTATGCAATGAACTGAATATGTAACTCCCAAATTCATATGTTGAAACTTAAATCCCAGTGGGATGGCATTTGGAGGTGGGGCCTTTGGGAGGTAATTAGTTCATGAGGGTAGAGCCCTCATGAGTGGGGTTAGTGCCCTTATAAAAAGAGGCCAGAGGCTGAGCTAGCTCTCTTTAGGCCAGGCGAGGAACAACAAGAAGACAGTTACCTATAAACCAGGAAGAGGCTCCTTACCAAGAACCTGATCCTGCTGGCACCCTAATCTTGGACATCCAACCTCCAGATCTGTGAGAAATAAATGTTTGTTGTTAAAGCCACACAGTCTATGGTATTTTGTTATAACAGCCTGAGCTGACTAAGATAGGTTATCACTTGTTTTTCAGATTTAGCCATGTGCTAAAGTGAATATTTTATTCATTGCACATTCATGTCACATACTACCAGAAAAGACAAGCAGAAGCTGAAAATAAAATGTGGAGGCCTAGCAAAACCTTCCACACTCATCTTAATGCAACTATTAAATGCTTCATTAAAAATTTTTAGAAATCTAGGGAAAATATATGACTAAATGGGGTGCTAAACTTCTCGCATTAATGAGGATTGTTCTGAGCAAGTAGAAACATAAGGAATTCTACCTATAAGCAAATTCCTGTCATACTTTTTAATTTTTATGCCCAATTATTTATATGGGTTATGATTTTGTACAATTACTTATCACTCAGTGCTTTTCTTACACATTTAAATGAAACAAACTTGTGTGGCCTCTATGATGATGTCTGTAAAATAATTAAATACCAGACCTGGAGCTGAGCTGCAGTAGACAAGGACATTTAATCCCAGGCTACAGAAATCATAAAAGCATCTATTCTCTTCCAAGTGGCCAGCCAACATGGTATCCAATGTGAAAGGAGTTTTGTCCCCCAGGAAACAAGGAAATAAAACCCTTTTTTGTGACAACATAAAGCTGAAAATGGATCTTAAAAATGGACGGTCAGAAAAAGAACCCTCAAAGAGAAACAAACACCTTCAGGGCTGAGAAAATGAAAGGAAACCATTCCAACGGCAATAACGAGCAGGCAGTGGGCATGTGGCTGGAGGAAAGCAACCTTCTTTAAACAGTCAATGCAAGCTCTGAATGTAAGGTCTGGAATTTGACTATTTACAGTCTGAGAAGCTGTGAATATTCTCCAGTTAAATATGAGGCACAAATTCAGGGAAATATGTGCAGCAATTCTGGCCCCTGTGAGACATGGACCATGTAGGGCCCACAGATGAAGCTCTGTGGAATGAGAAAACTCAAAAATAGTAAGAATAGCTAACCTTTATAGGTGACATTGATGCAAGTAAACCCCTAAATTGGAGCTCAGCTCAGGAGTTTTCTTGATAGCGAAAGAAAGCAGGTTTATTAGGGCAACAGTGTACAGCAAAATGGCTGCTCCATAGACAGAGCAGGGCTACCACATAGGCAGAGTAGCACTCGTGAATTGCTGGCTAGCTATATTTATACCTACTCCTAACTATATGCTAAATAAGGGGTGAGTTATTCATGAACTTTCTGGAAAGAGGGCAGAGAGTTCCCTGAACCATATAAGGTAAATTCTGGGCATTGCCATGGCATTTGTGAATTGTCACGGCACTGATTGGAGTGTCTTATAGCATGTAAATGTATTATAATTCCTAGTCCTAGCTGTTTTTAGCTGGTTTCTCTGCTTCATCCTACAGCAGGGCCCTGAAAACAATCCTGCTGCTCTCCTACCTCAATATGATGCCTTGTGATTAGACCTTAGGGGAAAACAAATTATCCTAATTTTTCAGATAAGAAAACTGAGTCACACAGGGGATAAATCATTTGTCCAAGGTCACTCAACTAGATAAGAAGCTATCCCATCCGACTTCTGTGCCTGTGTTCACCACTACCCTATATTCCCTCATCTGAGAATAAACATCTCTCTGGGCTGCTGCAACTGCCACAAAGGCTTGTTGTTTTTTTAATAGCTCCTTGAGAGACAGAATAGTAAATTATAATTAGAAACCCACCAAATAGCATTTATGGTTGCTGTACCTGGTTAACTTACACTACCTAAAGCTTGTGAAGTTCTTGTTTCATTGGGTGAAAGGATACTCTTGACAAGTCATTGTTGTTTTCATAAAGTCCCAAACTGTATAGCTTCAAATTAATGCTACTTATCAATATCTCTATGGTGCACACATCACGTGAATATTTTGGAAAATTTCAAGTGCTCAGGAGGTGTATTAGTTTGTTCTCATACTGCTATGAAGAAACACCCGAGACTTAGTAATTTATAAAGGAAAGAGGTTTAATTGACTCACAGTTCAGCATGGCTGGGGAGGCCTCAGGAAACTTACAATCATGGCCGAAGCAAAGGAGAAGTTGGCTTCTTCTTCACAGGGAGGTAGGATGGAGTGAGCGCAAGCAGGGGAAATACCAGATGCTTATAAAACCATCAGATCTCATGAAACCCACTTATTATCACAAGAACAGCATGGGGGAATTTTCCCCCTCCACACTTGGTCTCACCCTTGACATGTGGGAATTATAGAGATTAAGGGGACTACAATTCAGATGAGGTTTTGGGTAGGGACACAGCCGACCCACATCAGAGGGGGAGGGACAGCAAGCAGCTTCCCTTATAGGAGGAAAAAGACGGGGCACCCTTGGCTGGTACAGTGAGTGATTGACATGTGCTGTTTTTCTTGCTATCCAGAAGTCACTATGTGAGATATTGTGAAATATATATTTAGTCTTTATCCCCATTTCCTGTCTTACAACCTTAAAATCCTTGGAATCTCCAAGCACTTTCTGTATGCTATTGTTGATAGATAGCTTCAGTGTGGGGCTGGTCACTGGAAAAGAAAGAGCTTGATTCAAGGGTTGGGACTTTCAGCCCCACCCCCAACCACCAGGGAGGGTGAGGGGGGGTGGTGCTGAAGGTCAAGTTGATTACCAGTGGCCAATAGTTTAATCAATCATGCCTGCATCATGAAGTTTCCATAAAACCCAAGAGGACTGGTTTGGATAGCTTCCAAATAGCTGAACTTGTAGAATAGTTTCCTGAAGGGTGCCCTGCTCAGGGAGGGCATGAAAACTCCGTGCCCCTTCCTGCATACCTCACCCCATGCATGCCTTCATTTATATCCTTTATAATAAATGTGTAAGTGTTTCTCGAATTCTATGAGCTGCTCCTGAACCCAAAGAGCCCTGGGGGCAAGGGAACCCCAATTTGAAGCTGGTTAGTCAGAAATTCCAGAGACCTAAAATTGGTATCTATGGGGAGTGAGGAAGTCTTGGAGATTGAGCCCTCAACATGTGAGATCTGCTGCTATCTCCTGGTAGATAGTGTTGGGATTAGATTGGAGGACACTAGCTGGTGTCCACTGTAGAACTGACTGCTTGCTTGCTGATGCGGGAGAAATCCCCACATATTTTGGGGTCTGTGGGGTTATGATATATATTGGTTTTCACCCACAGTTCATGGCTCATAGCTCCCATAGCCCTTGTTGCAGTCTTTTGTTATCAAGTTGGGTGTGTTAGGCCTCAGAGGCAGCCCTCTGACCCTCTTCCGCCTTCTTTCACTCTAACATTCCCCGCCTTTCTGATTGTGACTCCTGAGATTCTCCCATGGAAGACTCACTCTGTTGCCCAGGCTGGAGTGCGGTGGCACAATCTCGGCTCACTGCAACCTCTGGCTCCTGGGTTCAAGTGATTCTCCCTGCGTCAGCCCCCCGAGTAGCTGGGATTACAGGTATTGCCATCATGCCCAGCTAATTTTTGTATTTATTAGTAGAGACAGGGTTTCGCCATGTTGGCCAGGCTGGTCCTGAACTCTTGACCTCAGGTGATCTGGCCATCTCAGCCTCCCAAAGTGCTGGGATTATAGGTGTGAGCCACCATGCCCAGCCCCATCCTATACTCTTGGGAAAGGAATGCTGACATCATGAAGCTTCCATGAAAACCCAAGAGGACAGGGTTTAGTGAGCTTCCATAGCTGAACACGTGGAAGTTCCTGGAGGGTGGTGCCCTGGGGAGGACATGGAAGCTTTGCATTCCTTTCCCCATACCTTGCCCTCTGGATCTCTTCATCTGTATCCTTTGCAATATCCTTTATAATAGACCAGTAAACATAAGTAAGTGTTTCCCTGAGTTCTGTGAGCTGCTTCAAGAAGTTAATCAAACCCAAAGAGGGGTTGTTACTGGGTAGCTAGACAGGAATCAGCAGGGCAGGAGAGGGCTCCCTCTCCCTGCAACACACACACCAGGGGTGTCAGACACCCATCTGGTGAGGGCCAGGCAATTGTTAAGCTGTCTCTCTAAAATAAGAAATAAAATAAATAATAAAATAAGTTGCAGCCAGTGCCAGGGAAAGACAGTCTCCCAGTGGACAGAAACACCTGAAACTGGTGATCAGCTTCCTGATAAAATCTCAGGAGTTGGGCAAGTGGGCTCAAGCATGTGCACCAAGAAGCAAAATGATGGAGTTTCACTGCTCTATGACTTTCCTCTAGGAATGCTAGACTGGTGAGGAGAAAACCTCAAGTGAGCAGGCATACAACTCCAGTAAACACACTGCGCCTGCAGCCCCTCCCAGGTGCTGCAGGCCATTGTGCATGTGGAAAGCTCACACCCAGGGAAGAACTGTGGGAAAGGGATGCAACACCCTGGAAGCCTGCCAACATATAAGACCCCAAGTCAAAGGTCAAACAATGCACTTGATCTCTCAAGTCACCCACTTGGTCCTTTTCCAAGTGTTCTTTACTGCCTTTTGTTCCTGCTCTAAAGCTTTTCAATAAACTTTCACTCCTGCTCTAAAATTTGCCTCAGTCTCTCACTCTCTGCCTTATGCCCCTTGGTCAAATTCTTTCTCCTGAGGAGGCAAGAACTGAGGTTGCAGCAGACCTGTATAGCTACACCACCAGTAACATGGGGACCCCAACTTGAAGCTCGTCAGTCAGAAGTTCTGGAGGCTCAGAATTAAGACTGGTGTGTGGGGAGGAGCAGTTAGGGACTGAGCCCTCAATCTGTGAGATCTGACACTGTCTCTGGGCAAATACTGTCAGAACTGAATTAGAGGACACCCAGCCTGTATCCACTACTTGGTGTCTGGGGGAAAAAAAAACCACACATTTTGTTACAGAAGTCTTCTGTGTTGATGATTGTTATGCTGTGAGAGTAGAGAAAAAACAGAGTTTTTTTCTACACAAGGTCATATAAGTCTTCTGTGTTGATTGTTGTGGTATAAGAGCAGTGGAGAACAGCTTGAAGGTTTTTTCAAAACAGTATGTCTTGTTTTTTTTTGCCAAATTTTACCATAATATTTATGTTAATATTTGCCCTAAACACTTTTTTTGTGGATCTAGTGTATCCCAGGTTTTGTTCATCTCTTTCTCCATTTAAACCAGAATTTTTTTCCCAAGAAGTAGACCTGGAGTGCTCTTCACATACCCAGAGAAGAATTTCTCCCCCGACTTCAATAACTAAGAAATTGTTGGAGTCAATAAACATTGTCTCTGAATGAACTAAAAATAAAAACCTTCTCTGTGCAAAAATAAATTTATTCTTTTCTGGTTGGAAACACTTTTAATTGCCTTCACAAATGAAAGAACTCATGCTCTAACTTGACTGTTATTCTGCTTTTATTACCATATAAATAGCTTTTAAATTCAATATATGACTCAAGTTCATGCAAATTATAGAAAATGTTCATTTTCAGAAAACTAAAGTCTAGAGTTTAAATTTTTTTATACTCCAATAACTAAGCAGTTTAAATTATGAGCATTACAGGAATCCTGACATTTTGATTAGACTACCTATGTTTAATCTTAAAGTGCATATTAATTCTCAAGACATTGACCATCAAATTTCATTCATTATAAATTATTCTTGGTTTTAAAGGAAAAAATAGTAGATAAACTTATATTTGTAGATCACGTTTTACTTTCTCTTCATTTTCTGATGTTTTGTAGTAAACAAGTGATAAAAGATGGATATTCAACAAAATGCTTAAAAATAAGTTAGTAAATATTATGTCCTCTGGAGCAGGTGTCCCAAACCCCTGGGCCATGGACAAATATCAATCCATGGCCCATTAGGCACTGGGCTGCACAGCAGGAGGTGAGCTGCGGGTGAAGCAAAGCTTCATCTGTATCTACAGCCACTCCCCATTGCTTGCATTACTGCCTGAGCTCCGCCTTCTGTAAGATCAGTAGCAGCATTAGATTCTCATAGGAGTGCAAACCTACTGTGAACTGCACATGCGAGGGATCTAGGTTTCACACTCCTCATGAGAATCTAATGCCTGATGATCTATCATTGTCTCCCATCACCTCCCAGATGGAACCATCTAGTTGCAGTAAAACAAGCTCAGGGCTCCCACTGATTCTACATTATGGTGAGTTATATAATTATTTCATTATATATTACAATGTAATAATAATAGAAATAAAGTGCACGATAAATGTAATGTGCTTGAATCATCTCGAAACCATCCCCTTCCTGCCTTAGTCTGTGGAAAAATTGTTTTTCATGACATTGGTCCATTATGCCAAAAAGGTTGAGGACCACTGCTCTGGAGAATATGCACATCTTAAACAAATTTAAAATTTTGTTGAAATAATTTTTCATTGCTCAAGATGCTGACTTCTTGAAATCAAAAGGAACTACACATGCAAAGAGTCAGGAAAATATAGTTCATAATAAGAAAAAAAAATATTTTTTGAGACAGGGTCTTGCTTTGTCACCCAGAGCCACTAGAGTCCACTGAAGTGCCACTGGAGTGCAGTGGCACAATCTTGGCTCACTGCAACCTCTGCCTCCTGAGTCCAAGTGATTCTCCTGCCTCAACCTCCCAAGTAGCTGGGATTACAGGTGTGCGCCACCACACCCAGCTAATTTTTTGTATTTTTAGTAGAGATGGGGTTTCACCATACTGACCAGGCTGGCCTCAAACTCCTGACCTCCAGTGATCCACCCACCTCTGCCTCCCAAAATGTTGGGATTACAGGCATGAGCCACAGCACCCAGCCTCATGTCCTCATATTTCAAATTCAATCATGCCTTCCCAACAGTCCCCCAAAGTCTTAACTCATTTCAGCATTAACTCAAAGTCCACAGTCCAAAGTCTCATCCGAAACAAGGCAAGTCCCTTCTGCCTATGAGCCTCTAAAATCAAAAGCAAGTTAGTTACTTCCTAGATACAATGGGGGTACAGGTATTGGGTAAATACAGCTGTTTCAAATGGGAGAAATTGACCAATACAAAGGGGCTACAGGCCCCATATGAGTCTGAAATCCAGCAGGGCAGTCAAATTTTAAAGCTCCAAAATGATCTCCTTTGACTCTGTGTCTCACATTCAGGTCATGCTGATGCAAGAGGTGGGTTCCCATGGTCTTGGGCAGCTCTGTCCCTGGGGCTTTGCAGGATACAGCCTCCCTTTCAGCTGATTTCACAGGCTGTCATTGAGTGTCTGCGACTTTTCCAGGTGCACAGTGCAAGCTGTCGGTGGATCTACCATTCTGGGGTCTGGAGGACAGTGGCCCTCTTCTCATAGCTCCACTAGGCAGTGCCCCAACGAGGACTTTGTGTGGGGGGTTCAACCTCACATTTCCCTTCTGCACTGCCCTAGCAGAGGTTCACCATGAGGGCCCTGCCCCTGCAGCAAACTTCTGCCTGGACATCCAGGCGTTTCCATACAACCTCTGAAATCTAGGCAGAGGTTCCCTAACCTCAATTCTTGTTGAGCACCGGCAGGCTCAACACCACGTGGAAGTTGCCAAGGTTTGGCTCTTGCACCCTCTGAAGCCATAACCTGAGCTGTACTTTGGCCCCTTTTTGCCATGGCTAGAGCAGCTGGGAGGGAGGGTACCAACTCCCTAGATTGCACAGGGCATGGGGACCCTGAGCCCATGAAACCATTTTTTCCTCCTAGGCCTCTGGGCCTGTGATGGGAGGGGCTGCTGCAAAGATCTCTAACATACCCTGGAGACATTTTCCCTATTGTCTTGGTGATTAACAGCTGGCTCCTCTTACTTATGCAAATTTCTGCAGCTGTCTTGAATTTCTCCTCAGAAAAATTTTTTTTTTCTATCCTGTCAGGCTATCAGTTTTCTGAACTTTTATGCTGTTTCCCTTTTAAAACTGAATGATTTTAACAGCACCCAAGTCACTTCTTGAATGCTAAGCTGCTTAGAAATTTCTTCCACCAGCTACCTTAAACCACCTTTCTCAAGTTCAAAGTTTCACAAATCTCTATGGCAGGGGCAAAATGCCACCAGTCTCTTTGTTAAAACATAGCAAGAATCACCTTTACTACAGTTCCCAAAAAGTTCCTCATCTCCATCTGAGATGACCTCATCCTGAACCTTATTGTCCATATCATTATCAGCATTTTGGCCAAAGCCATTCAACAAGTCTCTAGGAAGTTCCAAACTTTCCCACATTTTCCTTTTTCCTTCTGAGCCCTCAAAACTGTCCCAAACTCTGCCTGTTACCCAGTTCCAAAGTCACTTCCACATTTTCAGGTATCTTTACAGCAGCACCCCATTCTACTGGTCCCAATTTACTGTATTAGTCTGTTCTCACACTGCTGACAAAGACATACCCAAGACTGAGTAATTTATATATATATATAAAAAAAAGGTTTAACGGACTTACAGTTCCACGTGGCTGGGGATGCCTTACAATTATGGCAAAGGCAAAGGGCAGATCTTCCATGGTGGCAGTCAAGAAAGAAAATGAGAATCAAGCAAAAGGGGTTTTCCCTTATAAAACCATCAGATCTCATGAGACTTATTCACTACCACAAAAACAGTATGGGGGAAACTGCTCCCATGATTCAAGTATCTCCCACTGGGCCCCTCCCACAACATGTGGGAATTATGGGAACTACAATTAAAGATGAGATTTGGGTGGGGACAGAGCCAAACCATATCACATTTATATGATAGAATCCTATTCAACAATTATTTTTAAAAATTCAGTTGAGCATTTCTAGACAAAGAAAGACTAAGCAAATAGAATACAATATAAATATGATGGGAAACATATTGATAAGAGGCAGGGGGCAGACAAAGGCCTAGGCAGATAGGGAAGGGTCCCCAGAGAATCTCCGACCCTCCCCACAAGTGTTTACCTGCACAGGGGGCTTGCCTGGGCATGCCCGCAGCAGACTGGAGGCCCACAGGCACTAGGGGAATGGGGTGGAGCAACCAGGAATTCAAGCCTTATGCAGGGGAGGGGGCTGGCCTCTTAAGCTTGTATAGGGTAGCCCTGGTATCGAACTGTGACAGGGAAACCTGCTTGAAGAACCCCTCTCTTTGCTGAGAGCTTTTCTTTTGCTTAATAAATTCCACCCTCCTCACCCTTCAGTGGGTCCATGTGCCTAATTTTTCCTCGCCATGAGACAAGAACCTGGATTTAGCTGAACTAAGGAGCAAAAATCCTGCATCAATATGTATATAGACATACAAAGAAATCTAGGTTAGAAGGACATACACCAGTATGCAGTAAAGGATTAACCTTGACCAGGAATATTTGGCTCTTGACTAACTTCTAGGAAGTAACCTCTAATCCTTGAAATACCCTCCCTGATAGGACAGTATGTGTTTACATGGGGGCTGTGAGCCACACCAGATAGTCTAGGCTAACAACATAATTTATGGCAGGGACTTTGGCTCCCATGGTATCAACCCGACCTGGAGACTAAAGTCAGTAATGTAGCCTATCGATCATCCTTAAGTAATCCATCCCAGTAAAAACCCTGGACACCAGGGCATGGGTGAGCCTCCTGAAACAAACTTTGCAAAAATTATAACAGCGAAAAAATTGTAACAGTGAAAGAGATCTGCTTTAACCAACTCCATCTTGTCTTTAACCTCCAAACTGTCCTTGGCCATTCCTGGGCATGGGCCAAGCTAACTTTTGGATAAATTTAGTTTGTAGTTTAAATAATAGCCCTTTCCAAAAACTAAACTGCCTTTGTAAAACTAATAAAAGGCCACCAGGTTAGGAGGGGGAGGGAGGCTAGAATTCTGCGACAGATAGCAGTTACATGATTACCATCTGTTATTCTGGAGGTCACAAGATTTCCAACTCCCTAATTTCTCCTATAAATAACATCACTATTGTGGGACTGAAGATTGGCCTTTTGAGATGTCTTTTCAGGCTTTTGCATTTCTGATGACCAGATGGCCCCACCCAGACCAACAACTCCTCTGGTGGCCCCCATCCAGAAGCAGACTCAATGCACAAGGACTGATTTTCACACCCCTATTGGTTGCATCCCCAACCAATCAGCAGCACTCATTCCTTAGCCCCTTGCCCATCAAACTATTCTTGAAAAACCCTAGTCTCTGAATTTTCAGGGAGGCTAATTTGAGTCATAATAAAGCGCTGATCTTCCACTTAGCCTTACACAGGCTCTACATGTATTAAACTCTTTCTCTATTGCAATTCCCATCTAGATAAATTGGCTTTATCTGGGGAGTAGGCAAAATAAACCCATCTGGCATTTACACTCCCAAGGTGGCAATACTCCATGCATGTTGCCACATACGGTTGATGACAGAAGTAAGTGCTGTCTGCATGACTCCACTGGGAGAGGACAATTAGAAGCTTATATCTAGAACTCTTATGGACTCTGCCCTATGACCCTTTTCCCACTGTTGATCTTAATCTTTATCCTTTTGCTTTAATAATTACCATATAACAGTTTTACTGAGTTCTATAAATCCTTCTAATAAGTTGAAGCTAAGAGTGGTCTTGGGGAGCTCTAGAACTTGCAGCCATTATGTAGTGTTTGTCTGGGTGGGGTTCTGCAATTTTGGCTGATCTATAATTCTTCTATGATAAACATATATTACTGATTTTATCAGAATGTTTCCACTGCTTCAATCCTTTAAATGTGTGTATTATTTTATATAGAAGTAGTTTAAGGAAGTAATCCCAGGGGTGATCATTGTAATGTTATTTGTAATAGCTAAAATGGGAAATAACCTAATTGTACAAAAGAGGATACATTAAGTAAATCATACACATCTGTATAGCTGAATATGTTTTATAACTTATGCTATAATGAATATCTACTGACATAAAGCTATATTGCTAAGTTAAAAAAGCAGAGAAAAAACATATTTCTATTATTGAAATACACAATTTATATTTCCATAGGAAAATATAGACAAAAATACAATAAAAATGTGAATCAGTTTTCTTTGGATAGCGGGATTAGGGTGGTTTTTATTTTTTGCATTGCACTTATCTGTATCTTACTCATTTTCTTTTTGAGCATGCATTGTTTTAAATTAGGAAGACGGCCAGGTACAGTGGCTCATGCCTGTAATCCCAGCACTTTGGGAGGCAGGTAGATCACCTGAGCCCAGGAGTTCGAGACCACCCTGGCCAACATGGCGAAGCCCTGTGTCTACTAAAAATACAAAAATTAACCAGGCATGGTGGTGCACACCTGTGTGCACTCGACAGGCTGAGTTAGAACTGCTTGAACCCAAGAGGCAAGGTTGCAGTGAGCCAAGATTGCGCCACTCCATTCCAGCCTAGGTGACAAAGTGAGACCTTGTCTCAACAAAAACAAAAAAACAGGAAGAAAACTAAACTTGGAAAAAAAAATTACTTTCAGTTCTACCCCCTCAATTATTTTTACATCTTCTAAACCAATTTAATGATAGAATCTAAAATTGTTCAATGGCAAATGGAAAAATAGTTTCAAGAGACATTGGTGAGTATAAGTTCTTGAAGATGGGGTGAAAACAGATGCAGACAATTAGAGAAAGGTGATGAACATATCTCTTAAGTTTCCTAGTTTGGGAGGCTTCTTGGACACTATCGTCTTTAGCTAAGGAGACTACCAGAGGTTGTGTACTGCAACATAATTACTTTAGATTTGAACATACTGAATTTGAGGAGCATGCAGTACAGTCAATTAAAGATATGCAATTGAAAATATCGGTCTAAGTGTAGGATAAATTTAAAGCAGGGATGTATAAATCTGTGGTCATCAGCACATAGGCGATATTTGAAAATTGCTCTGGGAGAATATGATGGAGACCCAAAAATGGAAACTTTGAAAACACAAACATTGAAGTGTGAATTGTAGCAGAGGACACAGTAAAGAAACTGAAAAGAATAGTTGAAGAGGTAGGAGGATAACCAGAAGAAAACAAGGTCACTGAAATCAAAGGGGGGAAAATAGTTCCCAGAAAGCATTAATTAGCCACAGCAAAGTTCAAGCCAGACAGCAAGACAGGAAACCCACTGGGCAGTTTGGGAAGTCACTATTGGCCAGTATGAAGACCATCTCTAAAATGGGAATATTTGCCTTCCCCTCCATGGGCTGTAAGGTTGACATAAGAAATGTGAAAGTATTATACAAATTATCTAACCATCCTCAGATGCACATAATCCAATTCACCACCCTTTTATGTGGACACATTACATTTATCTTCCTCAAGTAATTATCAAATATCCACTGTACTCTTTTCTACTTTTTACCAGCTTACCTTCTGTGATCTGTACTCTTCTAGGTACTACTTGTTTTTATGTAATCCATGAACAAAGGTGTTCCAACACAAGAAGCTAGACTCTTAAATATATATATACATATATTTTGAGATGGAGTCTTGCTCTGTCACCCAGGCTGGAGTGCAGTGGCAAGATCTCAGCTCACTGCAACCTCTGCCTCCCAGATTCAAGCAATTTTCCTACCTCAGCCTCCTGAGTAGCTGGGATTACAAGTGTCTGCCACCATGCCCAGCTAATTTTTGCAGTTTTAGTAGAGACGGGGTTTCAGCACGTTGGCCAGGCTGGTCTCAAACTTCTGACCTCAGGCGACCCACCAGCCTCGGCCTCCCAAAGTGCTGGGATTATAGGCGTTGAGGCAATTACAATATTTTAAACATATAAACCCAATACTCCAATGGACTCATAGACAGTAAAATATTACTTAGGTCTCTAAAAAGCATCAAGAAGTCATGAACTTCTTGTAACATTCAGGTATTTTTTTTGCCTCCATATGCCATTGTAGCCTGGACCTGGAGACTGTTCTTGGAAGTATATGGAAGAAGTGGTAGTGAATTCCAGAACACCGGCCACCTAGACAACAGAGGCTGGGGCAGAATTCGCCAGCGTTCAGAGCAAGCCCAGTCTCCCCAACCCAGCCATCTTTACATGCAGCTTTGTCAATGGGGAAATACTAACCTGCAAAGTCAATAAATACTTTTTCCAAGAAGTCCTTAGGAAATTTAATGTGCAAAATTTCAGTCATGCAACATTGGAAAGAATGTCAATTCATACTTAGGAACTATAGCTGAAGAAATTAAGATAATGTTGTAGGTAATAAAATGTTGCTCTCAATGGACTTAAAGAGAGAAACAGTTTGCCAGTGATGGAATGAGAGGTCTTGCTATTTTGAAGCTTGCTTTATTGATCCTCAGAAGAAACTTGAAAAATTCTAAAGAGGCTAGATGATGCCTAACACCTACAAAACTTAAGAACAAAAGCCTGTGTAGCCTTTTCATCATACTTTTTTTATTAGTGAAACTGGCCCAACTAACCAACAGAACTGATGTTTATGGGATTTTTTTCAATCAACATAGATATTGACCCTCCTAGGCTTAAAGCTTGAAACTTACATTTGTCTTATCTGAGTTCCTTCAGGCCTCCCAGGTAGTATTAATAGCAAGGAACTGAATCTTACCCAATCATCCCATCCATCCAATGAGATGCCAGACCATTCATTCAACCACTTGCTGCCTGTTGACCCACTCCATTTCCTCGCCCCTCCTGTTTTCCTTCTCTGCTACATAAACCTGTAACTTTAGTCAGGAATTTGGGGGGATTCAGTGAGAGACAGATTTGAGAGATTTGAGACTTATCTCCCATCTCCCTGACTTAACATCACCCAAATAAATAAAGCCTTTCTTCCTTGGCAATATGCATTGTCTCAGTGATTGGCTTTCTGTGAAGCAAACAACCAAACCTAGACCAAAACCTTGATGTTCAATAACATTACCACCTTTCTACAATTTTTTCCTGTCTTTTGTTCTTTTTTTATCCTCCATCTTACTTTTTAAAAATCTCAGAAAGGATTCAAGTTAGTTTTATAATATGTATGTCATGTACATCCATTCTCAAACAGATGACTTAAGAGTTCAAAATCAGACGAACTCATAGAGACAGAAAGCTGAAGAGTTACTAGGAGTTGGCTCAGGGGTGGGCACAGGGATTTTAGCAGTGGTTGGCGAGGATGGTGGAGAATGAAGAGTTACTATTTAATGAGTATAGTTTGTTTAGAAATGATGAACAGGTCTGGAAATGGTTCCAGGTGGTTGCATAAAACTGTAAATGTAGTGACTGCCACTAAACTGTACACTTAAAAATGGTTAAAATGGTACATTTTTATGTGTGTTTTACCACAATGAGAAAAAAAGGTGGGGGGGGGGGTGGTGCAAAAAAAGGAGATGCAGCACACCATCTCTTTTAGACATGACCAATTTATTCACAGAATTCAAATTTCGTTTGGCAAAGTATATCCGGGGCAGAGAGTTTGGGATAATTATGTCATTGGAAGCAATCACATTATCTACAGCAAATTGCCTGGGGTAGTATCTGAAGGAAAGGCAAAACTTTTAAAAACAATTTAGTATGTGGGGGGGTGATAATCATAAATATTTGCAAAGGTAACAAAACAAACAACCAGCTTATACAACCAAGGCACAAAACATGCTAATGCTAATAATCCTTTATTCAATTTAGCTCAACACACATTAAGTACTTAATTTGTGCAAGAGACTGGGCTAGGTGCTGGGGTTGAGGTGGATATACAAAAACACCAAGATGCAATCCCTCTCAAGAACTGTATAATCTAGTAAGAGCACATACAGAGATGGTGCTTGCAGGTAAAAACTGCTCTAAAACCATGGGGAGAGAAGAGTTTACTTCCTTCCAGAGGGTGAAGTCGGGACCCATTTAAATTTGGTAGTATGGGTGAGGAAGGTCATTACACACTAAGTAAACTGGTGTCTAAGCATGTGACGGCAACAGCTAATGGTCTAGTTCCTCCATGGCTTTAAATACATGAAAGGGAAAGAGTATTCAAAGGTATTTTTATTTTATCTCATTGTTAGCCCAGTATAAGGCAGGATGACAAAAAATAAATAAAAGTATGAAGAGGCAAGAACATAGATTGAAAACTCCATTTCCTAGTTTTAGTGTAAACTCAATCCCTTGTGCATATACATCTAGTTTCTGAAGTCCACACTGCCAAAAGGGAAAAACAAGAAAAACCAGCCCTAGCAGTGCCCTGTCATCATGGCAGAGCACTGTCTCTTCTGTGGGACTGAAACAGCTAGCTTTGGCTACTGCCGGTAGTGGACAATATGGCACACGGAAATTAAAAAGTCCATAAACGTGCCCTCCTAACACAAGAATAAGAAAGGTGGCTAAAGTAGATAATTTCAGTGACGGAGGGGATGAAATATTTTTTGGTTAATTGATGTAATGATGACTCACTATGCCTTATTTCCTATTTTTAAAAACACAGAATGAGCAAGTCATTCCCGAACAAAAATTTACTATGTGTATAACATACACCTCAAAATGAATTTTAAGGGAACATATTACTAATCAAATAACACAGTTTATGCTTTTTCAATTTCCACAAATTGTTAATTATGATACTTAAGGGAACCCTTACAATATATAACAAGTCATTTCAATATTATTCATCATCCTTAACTTCTGAAAGTTTGGTTTATGTTATCTTACCTAGAAGGAAAACTACTTACAAATCTCATTTTCCCACAAAATTAATTCAACATCCAACCTTAAAAATAAATAAAGCTTTGCCAATGGTAAATTGGAATGCATATACCTGCCAGGCTTTGATGAAATAAAAATAAACGATTTACATAAGCAGTACCCGGTAAAAACAAAACCTCCTTTTGAAGTACAAAGTTCCATTCTTCTTGCCCTCTCAGAACTGCCAATCAATTAGAATCCTCTCCCCCAGGAACTGTTCTGGTTTGTAATGTCATACACAGTATTTTTTAACATTAATAAATTATTGATATGCTACCATAAATAAATAGTCACTTTTTAAACCAAAATGACTGTAGAGGACTAACAGCACACTGAAATAATTTATTTAAAACTAAGATTTGTAAAAATATGATCTGTCCTGGTCTAATATTATTAAAATTAAAAATCAAAAGATGAAATATTATTTCAGACCTATATACATCAAGATGCCAGTTCTTATAAAAAACATACTGTAGTTGTAAATGCTAGGTTATGCAAAAATAATTTTATTTCAATTTAATTTTAATGAATCTCCCCCAACTATAATATTAAAAACATCAAAAGAACTTAAGTTTTAATGGCAAAAAGTTCCTATTTTCCCCATCTACTAAAAAGGTTGTTTTCCCTTATTAACATACAATGCCCTATTGTTAAGGCACAACTTTTTTTAGATTAAAAATGAAACCATAGATTAGGTTTATTTTATACAACAGTTACAAGACAGACCTTTTGTAGGCATATAAATACATCTTAAATTCAATCAAGATCTAAAATGAAAAATTATTTTTTCTTTCTAGGATCAATCAACACATAGCCAATAGGTAGTTACAGCTAGAATAATTCCAACAGTTCCTGTTTTAACCCGTCAGATTGTCTCCAAAAGGCCATCTTCAAAGTGCGATCTAAGAGAGGAAAGCTGAATATTTTCCTTTCTGCATTGGCACTCCACCTTTCTTTACTTATGCTCAGCTATCAGAGATGGCTGTCACCTTCAAAGCCTAAGTGACATCCAATTTTTGAATTCAACATGAAACAAGGACAGATATCCTGATCCTGGGGTGACCAGGGTAGATGTCTGCTTTGCATCCTCCCTGTTACCCTTCTCCTGACCTCCCTCTAGCTTCTTTCTGACCCTCTTCCTGGCCACCACCCCTCTCCCTCTGACACAGTTCACAAAATATTCAAAGGGAGCACCTAACAAACAAGAGGAATTTGCACAACTGTTACTTAAAACATACAAACCAAAATGTTTTTGTTACTTCATTATATAGTATAAACAATCAACTGAATAATTACTGATTTAAAATAAAGAAAGAAACACTAAAATTGGGGTAGCACATACCAAGACAAACACGACCATCTTGTAGGTCCTTGTAAATTCAACTGAACTGGGGATACAAGTAGGAAAACAGTAAAAGCAAGTTTCCTCAAGCATGCGTATCTACCAAACTCTCTTGTATTTTTTTTTACATTTACATTCTTGAACAATGGGTAGAAAGAAATACTTCGTAAAAACACTCAGACTTGACAACATAAAGGTTTGTGGTTTTGAAGGTGATTTTCCTTTATTTTGTGAGGCGTCTTTGTAATCTAATAGTGAACTAGGCCTCCTCCAGGATTGATCTCTGATACTAGGAACTTTACCAGAGCTTCAGATTTCAGCAGCCAATATCCAGAAAAATGTATATCTAAAAGAATTTGGGAGTGAGAGTTGTGAGGGAAGTATCCTGGCTAAGAAAGAAAAGCAGAGATAAAGGAGAACATGAACCGGTAAGGGAAATGGTCACAAGGTAGAAGAGATGAAGAGGGGCAGAGGAGGGGGACAGCTGATGGGTACTGAGATCACTGATGTCACTGCCTCTACTAAATGTGGTGCATAAAAGTCATATTTTAAGAAAAATTGCCTCAAAATAAGGGCAACAGTGAAGAAAAGACCAGGAGCTGGTGAGGTGTGGGTCATTAAAAGCAAAAGGTAATGACTTTGCTACTTTTTAGAAATAATTTTAATGTAATTCTGGGAGATTACATCACTCATTCATGAAGGTGTTTTACTAGGATGCTCTGGCACAATGTCTTGTGTAAATAAATATAAATACTGTTCCTAATTCTGCAACGTATATTGGCTTTTAAAAACAAACAATTTTAAAAATGAACTTTTTATAAAAGTATTTAAAAATCATTAGTAACTAGACTATACCCAACATATGATAAAAATAATGTATTTAACT
Organism: Gorilla gorilla gorilla; assembly: GCF_029281585.2. Taxonomy (NCBI): domain Eukaryota; kingdom Metazoa; phylum Chordata; class Mammalia; order Primates; family Hominidae; genus Gorilla; species Gorilla gorilla. Next base: position 63,767,179 of record NC_073231.2, on the reverse strand, counting down.
CTCAACCAATATCTTAAGTTTTGCACACAACACACACCCTTCACAAAGTCATTATCTAGATGCAGATTAATACAATTAAAATTAAAAATAAAAATAAAATCATCACTTTGGGAGGCTGAGGTGGGCGGATCACCTGAGGTCGGGAGTTCGAGACCAGCCTGACCAAAATGGAGAAACCCCGTCTCTAACAAAAATACAAAAAAATTAGCTGGGTGTGGTGGTGTATGCCTGTAATCCCAGCTACTTGGGAGGCTGAGGCAGGAGAATCGCTTGAACCCGGGAAGCAGAGGTTGCAGTGAGCCGAGATCACGCCATTGCACTCCAGCCTGGCCAACGAGAGTGAAACTCTGTCTCAAAAAAATAAAATAATTCCTGCTAATATGAACTAGTTTGCTTCCCATTAAATCAGAGTTCCCATATAACATTGAAATTAAATTCCATTTTTTACTTGCCAGTCCCATTTCCCTAACTTTGACATACTATAATAAAAACAGATGCTTATACCACAGGACTCTGGCAACAGCATACACCTTTGCCATCTCTCCTGAAAAAGAAAGTTTCTTCAGCTTATTGCAAAGTAAAAAAGTTGAGGTCTCTGATACTCTTTTCAAAATTTTCAAGTCCTATTTAAATATCAAGTGTTCCACCTACCAAAACTTTGAATGAATTTTCACTGAAAAGGCCTACTACTAAGGCCCAACACCTTCTCGAATTTGACCAGTTGCAAGAGATTGGGTGAAAACATTTGTGTCATATTAGATTCAGTTTACTAATAAGAAAGTAAAGGGCTTTGGACAATGTAACATACAAACCTAAAGTATGCACATTCCACCAGGCTAGAACGTACATTCTTTGGTCAATTTTACTTCCAAGATGGGAAAATAAAGGGAAAGCTGCTTTATGGTTAAAAAATTTAGCAAAGAAAGAAACCGTGAGAAATCCCTCTCCTTATCAGCATGTTATGGAATACAAGGGCACTGGAGTCACATGAAATAACGGCATGGATAGTTTACATGAAGTTTCCAGATTTCACATTGAGAGAAACCATACAACCCAATGAAAGACAGTTCACAAAGCAAGGTTCTAGTTACGGTAACACAGTGAATATGTCACAACTTTTTTTTTCTAACCAGATTAGAAAAAAATGTCATCAAAAAGTACCTTCAACCTTCTCTATTTTAATCTGAGGGGAAATTAAGAGAATCTCAAAAGTTACTACAGAGTTTGGGTAGGCTAGATACATTTATTAATAGTAAAAGCAACCATGGCAAAAGCAACCATACTCATTCTTGATAATGAAAGGATCTTCTATATACAAACCTAGCAAATTAAAAAAAATACTAAAACAAAGTGTCTGAAAGTAATGAAAGCCAGTTCAATTCATGTAATGTCAAGTAACTTTCAATTGTAATAGAATCATTTATATTCTTATAGTGCCTTACAGCATATTTTATCCTTAATGAGAAAATGAACCAAAACTATAGTGCTAACCCTGAAACCTTAAACCGAACCTTACAAAGTTAAAGACTAAGTCAGAAGGAAAAGGATGCAACCATGCATCTTCCACAGGGAAAATGAAAATAGCAAGATGGCAGAAATGCTGAACTCATGGGTACAAACACACTTTTCTTTATAAAAACAAAACAACACACACACACACACACAGAAATTATTACAATGCAAACCATCATGTGTCTCTATTTTCTACCAGCTGGTGAACCTGTTATTAAAATTTAAAAGAAAAAATCAATTAAACTTTTTCTATTTTAATCCATAGAAATATTCAGTAACATAAATACAACATTTGTTGCATATTAATGAATGTGTGGCTTCTTGTGCTTTCCATCCAAATTAGAGGTAAAAATCCCCAATGACTTTATTTTCAATGAGATATAGTTGTAAAGTTATATTAAACATCTACACAAAAATCAATCTTTCCTTCAACCGAATTCTATATGAAAGTACTAACGAACAGTGAAGATTCATGATGTTGTGTGAAAATGGTGACTCATAACAATGTAGACTCAGCTACAGATTTTAATTCACAAATATATATATGCGCCTTGTGTATGACAACTGTATGAAAATAGTCTCAAAAATAAAGACAATACTTGAAACACAAAGCAACCCATTTTCCCTGATCTTGCATTCTATTACAGGGAAAATAAGTCTCTGATGCTTCATAAATACTTTAAAAAGTTCGGGATGGCCTTAACCATGCATAGTCTCCACCAATCCTTTGAAGCATCCAGCATCTCAGGCTAACCATTTCAGCTGTGAAGAACTGTACCCTGTAATCAGTTATGCTCATTTATGTCCTGTCTTTTCTAGATCTGGGAGTTTTCTGACCAGGGCCTGGTGGTTCATTCTGATGCTAGCAAGGAGTCCCCCTTCAATGCCGTCTGAACCAGTGTAACTGATTTCTTCACCATTCAGGGTAGTCATATGCCCCCCTAGGGCTTTTAAGATGGCATTACCAGCACATATATCCCACTTTTTGATGTATGTCACATGGATATATAAATCAGCTTTTTCTTGACTCTTATCAGGCACATCCAAAAGTGCTAAAACTTTATAACCTAAAAGATAAACAAAGAATTTAGGTTATTATTCAAAAAATTTTAAGAAAGTAGCATACTTTTTTGATTAAGTATCCTGTTAAAATAGCAGGACGGACTGTGCAGGAGCTTGCTGCAGTCTCTGCAACTGCTTAAGTTTAAAATTATTTCAAATTAAAAAATTTTTAAAGTAACTGTATAAACATTAAACTCAGAACAAAAATACATTGCAAAGTAACTTACTGTTTATTTTTATTTATTTATTTATTTTTTGAGACCGAGTCTCGCTCTGTCACCCAGGCTGGAGTGCAACAGCGTGATCTTGGCTCACTGCAACTTCCACCTCTCCGGTTCAAGCGATTCTCCTGCCCCAGCCTCCTGAGTAGCTGGGATTACAGGTGCGTGCCACCATGCCTTGCTAAATTTTTTTGTATTTTTTAGTAGAGACAGGGTTTCTCCGTGTTGGTCATGCTGGTCTTGAACTCCTGGCCTCGTGATCTGCCTGTCTTGGCCTCCCAAAGTGCTGGGATTACAGGCGTGAGCCACTGCACCCGGCCTGCAAAGTAACTTATTAAGCTAGTCTCAAATGTAACCAAATATATACCTACAATTTAAAAATTTTAAATCTACATTGTGGTTATTTTCTATGGAGTGACACATTCATTACGTGCCATTTTCTATGGAATGACATATTATACACACAAATTTTACCTAAACATCTAAGTAGGCCTGATGTGAAAGAGAACTAACAGTAACACTACCACTCTAAAGCCTTTTTGTAATGAGGCAGAATTTAAAAATTAAAGTAATAAAACAAATGCAGAAGAAACTGGGTCTAGAACCTAGTCATCTCATCGCTGCTGGGTATTCTGGACATTACTCTTCCTAACCAACCTAACAGAGAGCCTCTAAGAAAATAATGAAGCCATATGAAAGAAGGCAGATATATAGAACACAAAATTAAAATTATTAGGCATAAAAGTTAAAAAGTATTGACCAGGTGTGGTGGCTCACGCCTGTAATCCTAGCACTTTGGGAGGCCACAGCAGGCAGACTGCCTGAGCTCAGGAGCTCAAGACCAGCCTGGGCAACGTGGCAAAACCCCGTCTCTACTAAAAATAAAAAATTAGCCAGGCATGGTGGTGCATGCCTGTAGTCCCAGCTACTCGGGAGGCTGAGGCACGAAAATCACCTGAGCCCAGGAGGCGGAGGTTGCAATGAGCCTAGATCACACCACTGCACTCCAGCCTGGGAGACAGAATGAGACCCTATCTCAAAAAAAGAAAAAAAACAAACAAAACAAAACAAAAAAGAAGTATTACTTCTCCCTTTATGTGTGCTGAGAAGGTTTTCCAACACATTTGTTTCCTGACCATAATTTGCTATTAACCTGAATTAAAACATTTCTGACATGTTAGACAGTACTCATAACAGGAGTTGACAAACAGCCCCTCAAGCTAAATCCGGGTCATGGCCTGTTCTTACAGGGCTCTTAAGATGAGAATCTTTAAAAAATATGTTCAAAAGTTCATTAAAGAAAATCAAATAATAGTATGCAACAGAGACTGTATATATAAGGCTCATGAGGCTTCAAATTTTATTATCGGTTTCTTTTCCAAAAAACTAGGCTGACTATAATACAATAGTAGAGAATATACAATAAGGTGTGTGCGCACTAGCCTCTCTTGCTCATCCCAGGTATGCAGGTTAAAGAGTTCAGGGGTGTTAAAAGTGACTCAGGGATTAGCCTTTCTAATAATACTTATGATGACTCCTGGCGTCTTTCTGCCATATGAAGCATCTTAAGTGCTTGATCTTTCTTCCTCTCCCTGATATTCCCACAGTTAAGTAAGACAATTATTTTGAAATCAGATTGCATAAAAAGCAATTAGTGGTAGATCTAACGGGAATATGCTTTTGTGTATTCAAGAAAGAGAAACCACTGTTGTGAGACTGCTTCTTCTAAGAAGGGCAGTGTGACTAAAATCCCACCCTCGAGGTTACCAAACAGGAGACCAAGTCTGCCTTGAAAGTACACCACTCCTCCTCACTTTCCTCCCAAGCATGGACAAGCAAATTAGTCTCCTAACATAGCCTTGACCATGCCAGGAACATTCTCCAGGGACCACACAGGAAGAGGAACATACCAGCACCACCAGCTGGGATAATTGTAGTCTGGTTTCCAAAAGTCTGAAGAGCGACCTGTTTGACCATCCCTGAATGGGAACGAGACACAACGATCCTTGGGGTCTTCTCATTGTAGGAAGAGCGGGCTTTCACATTTGAACCACCATCTACCATTGCCCAAGCTGAAAAGCAAATATAATATCCATTAATGGCACTGAAGCTTTAAAACTAAAGGTTATATTCTTCAGAACCCAAAGTGCCATGTATGACTGACAAAATAACTCTCTTCTAAAAAATTATTTGTATTTTCCCCCAAAACAGAAAGCTTTTTTTTTTCAGAGTACAAAAGTAGTATATATGTATTTGTAAAATAGACATGTATTAAGACAAAACTAAAAAAGGTCATGTTATCTTGCATAACCAAAGACAACAACTATTAAATATTTGGCTTAAGGATTCCCATGCTCCACTGGGATGACACTGCAACTCCACTTCTCCCTGCATCTATCCAACTTCCTTCCCTCTCTTTCACAGTTGTGATCCCAACAGCACTCCCTAATAAACACCCTGAAGCTAATCTCCAGCTCCAAGTCTGATTCCTGGAGAACCCAACCTGCAACATAAGCACAAGTAACTTCCCTAACTCCAATTTTAAAACACATTTTCTCCTATACTGCCTCCACTTCTATATACTCATGGTTTCAATTATTTGCATATTAGCTCAATCTCCTAAGTGACTTTATAAACAGAAAACAGTTAAAAGAGGTGAGTTAGGTTTACATATCAGCCTTATCAGAGAGTATTAAAGAAAAAGCCTTAGATTTCAAAATAGAATCGAATTTTTAAAAGGGAAGGGGATGTCAGAGATGGCTTCAGATGATTTTCTTGGTTTGGAAGTTTTCTTCACTGACTATAAAACTATACAAGAGAACAAACTTACTCAGAATTATCCCAATTAGATTGTTGTTTTAGCAGTCACTCACTACAGGGCAAGATATAGTCCACCATGGCTAGTAATGAAACCAGCTGCATCACCAGCTTATTTCTGGCTGCAGAGAAAAAAATCAAAAACATTAGCTGAGTTTGGGTTTCTGAGTTCCCCAAGAATGATGGCAGTCTCCTGGACTCTTCTCATACCTCCTTCTAAAAACTATACACAGCAACAAGAAGAACAAATAGAAATACCCATGCTCTGTACCTACAGAGTAAGTAGGAGACAGAAGAGAGCTACCAACACAAACGTATGAGAAAGTAGGGAGGTAAACACTGAAGAACAGCAGGATAAGCGCTGGAGCTGACCCTAGTGTGGGGATTATAGCAAGAGCTTCACAGAGGTGCTAAGAGGTCAGAGAACTCTCAGTGGCTATAGGACTCAGATAACAGCAGCCAGGATTTCTCCCCAGAGGGAAGAGGTTCCATCTAAAATGGGAAGTATTGAAAAAGGCTTGAAACTTGGCAACAAAGCATCAAGCAGCAGCTTGGAGGAGATACGGGACCAGAATTGTAGTCTTGAAAACACCCTGGTGGCAGCAAGGGAGGGGATGATGATGTAAGACATCTTTTGGGATTTGGAAGTTAGCAACTGGAGCTGAAGAGAAGGAAGAGATTAAGATAGGGGCTTTATTGAAACAAGGTCAGATCAAACAAGAAAGAAGAGCTCTGAAAACCAAAAACCATACTGACAATGAAGATAAAGCCTTTCCCACACTAACAGAAATGAAAGCTCCTGAACTGAGAATCATCCAAACTCCCTTCCTGCCACCAACCTTCCATTAATCCCACAATAGCTGGCCCAAACAGGGATAAGAAGTATAAAACTGCAATGTCCACTGAAAAATATAAAAAGAAAACATAGAGAACATAGATTAAAACATTTCAGGAAACTCAAATTTCCACAATGCAGAGAAAAACCATAAACCAATATTCTAACATGATTAAAAATAATAAGCAACAATATATTGAATAAATGCCATGAAACACAAGATCAACAACTCAGAAAAGATGGGCAAACAATAACAAGATGTAAAGTGGGAGCTCATATAACACAGAAAAGAAACCGAATAAAAAGAAAAGAACAAAATCACTGCAGGCTTAGCACTAAATCACAGGACACACAAAGGGCAACTGACTTCTCCAAAAGTATAGCAAGCAATGAGAAAAGCAAAAAGGAAAGTGAAACAAGTAAACAGATAAAAGGGACCACAGAGAAAGTGACAGATTGAAAAAAAAAAAAACAAAAAAGAGTCAACATACATATATAAGGAGTCCCTGAAAAAGAAAAATTAATGGGATAGAGCTAATCTTTAAAATTACAATTCAAGAAAATGTCCCTAAAAAACAAAAGAGAACCTTAGTCTGGGCTCAGTGGCTTGTGCCTATAATCCTAGTACTCTGGGAGGCCAAGGTCGGAGGATCACTTGTTGAGCCCAAGAGTTAAAGGCTGCAGTGAGCTATGATCATGCCACTGCACTTCAGTCTGGGCAACAGAGTGAGATCTTGTCTCTAACAAAATAAAAAAATTAGGAGAGGACCTAAACATCTACACTGAGAGACATACTGAGTACATGGGAAATTTGCCCAGAATGCCAATTCTAAAAGACATCATAGTTACATCATTGAAGTTTAGTGGGTTGAACAGTGTCCTACCAAACTTCATGTCCACTTAGAACCTTCAGATTGTGAACTCATTTGGAAGCAGGATCTTTGCAAATGCAATTAGTTCAGCTGAGGTCATAGTGGAGTAAGGTGGGCTCTAAATCTAATGACTGGTGTCCTTATAAGCAGGGGAGACAGAAAGGAGACTGTCATGTGAAGATAGGCAGAGACTGGCTGGAGTGATGCATATACTGACTAAGGAATGCCAACAATGTCTGGAGCCACCAGAAGCTGCAAGAGAAAACTTCCTCCAAGCCTGCAGAGAAAGTATGGCCCTACTGACTCCTTGATACCAGACTTCTGGCCTCCAAAACTTTGAAAGAATAATTTTCTGTTGTTTCAAGTTTGTGGTTAACTTGTTACGACAGCCTGAGGAAACTAATACAGGGTGAACCAAAGACTGTATAACTAGCCAAGTAGTCTTTTAAGTATCAAGACTATAGACAAAGTTGTTAGCATGTACTCAGGGAAGATCATACCATGAGTTAGTTCTTCTAAGGTAATCTACTAGAGGACAAGCTTTATCCAACCAAGGGGTGACTGAGAAACTCTTAGCAAATGCATTGTCGGTTACCATTGAACAAATTTAACTGTGGATTTAAGGGGAAACCAAAGATGGGAATAAGGTAAAAGAATAAAGGTGTATAAATGGTTTTCTCATAGTTGGCTGATAAAAGTTAAAGGACACCATTTAACTCTGACATGCTGAACAGCAGAGTCAAAAAGTAAACATCAAAAAAATATAACTGTCTAAAATGAAATGATGGTCAAGGATGAAATATGCTAATTTCACTGACGCTTATAGTAGTGAACCAAGAGACAATGAGACAATGTCTAAAGAAAAGGACTACATGAGTATGTAAAGAAAAAAGGATAAATAAAGGCATTAGTAAAAGCAACAAAAAGAACAAATTTAACTTAAAACTAATAACAGTAGTTGTCTGAACCACACTGAACATATAAAATTCATTAAGATCATAAGAATATTTTACAGAGAGAGAAAGCCTGTTCCTTCCTGGAAAAACATGTTACTGCTGGAAGGGTTCTATACTCTAACTCCTCACTCTGAAAACTGGTAAATAAAGTAAAAGAATTAAACATTTATCCTGCTTTTCTAGAAGAAACATTTCAGGATAAACAAATTAATTCCAGTTAATAGAGAAAGTTCTCTATAGAAGAATTCATGCTAATATATGCAGAAACAACAGAAATAGAAAATCTCATTTTATAACATCTTTAATAGAGCTTAAAATTATTATGCAAAAGGTTTAATAAAACTGGATCTCAAACGATGTCAAAATCTCTCCAGATTACCTGCTAGTAGCAAAAAAATGAAAATTTTGTAATTAAGAGATCAGGTCATGAACACTTTAATTATCTGAGCATCATGAATGGCGAGACAAGTATTGTGTAATATGATGCAGTAGGAAGTATGTGAAAAATACCTACAATGTATTCATGACAAAAATGCTTAACCTCAATCCAATCAAGGATTCAGATCTAATCTGCACTTTTTATAAGAGGATATAAAAATAAAGAAGTTAAATGACACCCTTTGGAAACAATCAGACAAGTCCAAAAGACAGATTATTCTAAATGAGAAATGACTTAAGCTTCCCAACATCAATGTCATGGGGGGCATAAGGGGCCTAGGGGTTGTTCTAGATTAAGAAACCTTAACTTAACCTATCAACCAAAATAAATGCTTGTTGGTTGACTGGATCTTGGTTTGAAGCAACCAGCTGTAAAATCCACTTTAGCAGCAATCGGGGAAATGTAAATATTTGATGACATTACGAAATAACTGTTAATTTTATTATATTAATATACTGTCCTTTTGTAGAAAACCTCCTTACTTTTTAGAGATGCATACTGAAGTATAAGGGTAAAATGTTTATTATGATCCTTATAATTTTCTTTAAGGTACATAGGCCAAAAAATAGGAAAGCAAATATGTAAAACTGTTATCAACTGTTAAATCAGGATGAAGGGGTATATAAGTATTCATTATAATTTTATGTTTGTTTGAAATTATTCATAAAAGTAAAAAAAAAAGAAGAGAAAAAAACAAAAAATCCTCTTAATCTTTTTCATAAATATTCCAAAAACCAGTTTTACTAAGAAGTGAATTTACAGTGCTTTATCTCTAAAGGTCAGTATTGTGTAAGAGAATAAAAATATTATAGCATATCTCAGTACATACTACCAGAATAATGTAAGAATTGCTGACTTAGTATTTTTAAAAATGTTCTTCATGTTACATAAACTCAATACATTAGTAACACTTACATGAACATAATTATTTCAAGTGTCTAGTACAGTAGGTGCTTAAATAAATATAAATGATGGATGGTAATGAGGTATAGTGGTAAGGCACAAGAGCAGCTACAAAATGTGTTTATTTTACCTGTAAGATAAGCTTAAAAAAAAAAAAAAAAGCCCAGTAGGAAATAAAAAGTGGTTGGTTGGTACGTTCCTACACCTACTTCAGACATAACAATTTATTATTAATAGCTATAAAATTTCCACCGAGTGAATATATACTTGACCCTTGAACAACACAGGTTTGAACTGTGTGGCTCCCCTTATGCCCAGATATTTTTCAATAAATATTTTGGTAAGCTTTTTGGAGATTTGTGACGATTTGAAAAAAATTCACAGACAAATTAAGTAGCCTAGAAATATTAAAAATTTAAGAAAAAGCTAGGCATGTTATGAATGCATAAAATATGTTGGTACTAGCTTATTTTATCATTTACTACCATAAAACATACACAAAGTATAAGAAGTTAAAACTTACCAAAACTTAAGCACACAAGCACTTACAGACCATACATACGTAGCGCCATTCACAGTTAAATGTAAACAAATGTAAAATCATAAACTGCACAAAATTATAGAACGTATTACTGAAATAATTTTGTACCACCCCCCCCCCCCCCGCCACAACGCTACTGTGTGGGCCCAAGTGTCATGAGCACCCACTTAAAACCCTATGTGACTTTGGGAGGCTGAGGCGGGCGGATCATGAGGTCAGAAGATCGAGACGATCCTGGCTAACATGGTGAAACCCCGTCTCTACTAAAAATACAAAAAATTAGCCGGGCGTGGTGGCAGGCATCTGCAGTTCCAGCTACTCGGGAGGCTGAGGCAGGAGAATGGCGTGAACCTGGGAGGTGGAGCCTGCAGTGGGCTGAGATCACGCCACTGCACTCCAGCCTGGGCGACAGAGCGAGACTCCGTCTCAAAAAAAAGAAAAAAAAAAAAGAAACCCTATGTGATGTAATCATCTCTGTGTGAGCAGTTTGTCTCTCTGGCAAACTGCTCATCATGGTAAAAAGTGATCTTTTGTGGGTTTTGCATATTTTTCATAGTGTTTAGTACAATTTCATAGTGTTTAATGCAAACTTTGAATAACACCATGAGACTCATTTGAAGAGCCACTAGTGATGCCAGAAGTGCTCCCACCTAGAGAAAAATCATGACATTAGAAGAAAAAGTTGAATTGCTTGATATACACCACAGATTGAGGTCTGTAACTGTGGCTGCCTGCTATCTCAAGATAAATGAATACAGCGTAAGAATAATTGTGGAAAAAAAAAACAAAACTCATGAAGCCATTGCTGAAGCTACACCAACTGGTGCAAAAACCTTAACACTTTTTAATGAAATACCTTTTTGTCTCATATTGAAAATGCAGTTATTATGTGGGTACAAAATTGCTACATGCCTAAAGACTGTAGTATGATTCAAGAAAAAATGAAGTCATATGACAACTTTAAAAAAAAGGAAGGTGAAGAATCTAAAGCTGGATTATTTAATGCCAGTAAAGGATGGTTAGAAAGAGGTCTGGTTTTAAAAAATGCCAAGATAACAGGAGTAGCAGCTTCTACCAACCAAGAGGCAGCAGACAAGTCCCCAGATGCCATTAAGAAAATCACTGAGTTCTGTCTGCTTGAACAGGTTTTCAACGCAGACAAGTGTCCTATTCTGGGAAAAAAAAAAAAAAAAATTAAAAAAAGGGCCACAAAATACATTTATAGTAAGGAAGAGAAACGAGCACTAGGATTTAAGACAGGAAGGGATGGGCTAACTCTACTGTTTTGTATAATGCAGTCAGGTTTATGACCAGGACAGCCCTTATCTACAAAACCTCTAACCCCCGAGTCTTGAAAGGAAAAGATAAAACACCAGCTGCTTGCTAGTCTTCTGACTACAACAAGAAGGCCTGGACAACAAGAATCCTTTTTCTGGATTGAGTCCACTGATGCTTTGACCCTGAAGTCTGAAAGTACTTTGCCAGTAAGGGACTGCCTTTTAAAGTTCTTTGAGTACTGGACAATGCCCCTGGCTACCGAGAACCCCATGAGTTCAACACTAAAAGCATCAAGTGATTTACTTGCCCCCAAACACTATGTCTCTAATCCAGCCTCTAGAGCAGGAGGTCATAAGGACCTTTAAGGCTCATTATACAAAGTACTCTATGGAAAGGACTGTCAATACTAATAGTAGAGAACCCTGACAGAGAAAATCATTCAAAGTCTGGAAGGATTACACCACTAAAGATGCCACTGTTATAGAAAACCCATGAATTCGTCAAGCCCAAAATAATAAGTTCCTGCTGGAAAAAACTGTCCAGATGTTGTGCATGTCTCCACAAGATTTACAACAGAGGCAATCAAGAAAATCATGAGAGTGCAAATATTATTTTTAAAAGGTGGGGGGTAGAGGGTTTCAAGATAGGGATCTTGGAGACATTCAAGAGTGAACAGACACCACACCACAGGAATTAACAGAAGACGACTTGATGGAGATGAGTGCTTCAAACCAGGGCTAGACGATGAGAAAGAAGACGTAGAAGAAGCAGTGCCAGAAAATAAATTGATTTTAGACAATCTGGAAGAAAGGTTCTCATTATTCAAGACTGCTTTTGACTTCTTTTATGACATGGACCATTTTACGATACAGTCACTGAAACTAAAGCAAATAAGGAAGGATTGGTACCATATAGTAAAATTTTTAGAGAAATGAAAAGTAAAAAAGTCAAACAGACATTACAACATATTTTCACAAAATTACATCAAGTATATCCTGCCTCTCCTTCCACCTCCTCCACCCGAGACAACAAATCTAATAATCCTTTCTCTTTCTCCTCCTCCTCTGCCTATTCAATGTGAAGACAAAGAGGATGAAGACCTTTAGGATAAGCAATTTCCCTCTTATTCAATCATATATTTGCTCTTATGATTTTCTCAGTAACATTTTCTTTCCTCTAGCTTACTTTATTGTAAGAAACAGTACATCATAAATATGCAAAATATGTGTTAATCAGCTATTTATGTTGTTAAGATTTTTGGTCAAAATGAGGCTATTCGCAGTTAAGTTTTTAAGGAGTCAAAAGTTACACAGAGATTTTCAACAATCAGTGCCCCAACCCCTGCACTGTTCATGGGTCTACTGTACTACACTTACTTATACATTTATATATTACTTCAGTAAAATACTATTCAAGTATCTCTTGATTCTAAGAATTTCAAACTCAAGGAATTAATTCTAATTAAGTCTGATAAAAATTTTTATAAGCTTTGCTCCAACTATTGCCAACAACAATAATATCTAGTTCCCACTATAGTGAAGTGTAGCTAAATTCTGGTAAACATACCGATACTTAACAACTGGTATTCCTCCAACATCAACATACCGTCTGGATCTGAAAATAACATTCCAGAAGGAGGGCACAAGCAAACATTCAGTGTGGGAATGGAAGGTCAACCCAACATAATTCTAAACGTATTGATTATTTTAGAGAGTTTGCGGACTAGCAAGCACCTTTGTGTTCCAGTACATTGGGCAAGTTAGCCGCATTACAGAAGAATGGGGTATTATATTACTAACTTAAAAAGACATTTTTAGAAGCCACTTTTTGCTAAGTTAGGGATATTTGGCTTCTTTAAGGTGGGTAAGCCTACAGACGAGAGAGAAATATATATTCTTATTAAATAAAGGTTTCTAAAAAGGGGCATTTTATTATCCCTATTCTTCCCTCTAATACGTACAGATGTGGAAATCAATGCCCAGAGAATGTCAATCTATTTGCCTATCTAATACCAATTTCCTCATTTCCTTTATTGAGCTTCCAATTCTCTTTGGAATAGCAGGCTGTTTGCAGCTAAGGGTGTCATGTGACATTCGGCCAATAAAATGAAGCAGAGGTTTAATGGATAGGACTTCAAGATATTTTTTTCCTCATACAAAGAATATCTAGGGTAGACCTTTTGTCTCTCTTCTTTCTCCTTTCTTCCTGCCTAGAACTGAGAACCGTGGTAAATGAGAGGAGCCACCTCTGTGAACATGCAAACAAAAAGCTACCTTCTAAGAAAAAAAAGCAAAAAGAGAGGAGTCAGATCCTTATACGTATTATGGAGCCACTAAAGCACACCTATGCTTTGGCCTTCTTGTTAGTTGAGAAAAAGAAACCCTTGTTGAACCACTGTAATCAGATTTACATTGTGTGTAGCTAAATGCCATCCTAACTGATATAGTGAGATAATAAGGGACAGTGTCAAAAGAAAAAGAGGGATTCAAAGACTTAGGCTCTGTCTTTAACTTTTATATGCCTGTTTTTTAATTAAAAAAAGTCATAATTTCCATTTTATATTCCTTCCAGAGTTACTGAAGACTGAAAAAACTTATGTCAATGCACTTCATAAACTGTGAAAATACAAAATAATTGTAAGATACTATTAAGGAGTGGTTAGTTCTTAGAGTAACATTTTGAACTTATGGTTTCATGATACGAGCTCCTAAGTCCATTTTTTCATCTATAAAAAAAGATAATGTCTTTCCTTGTCACATAGTTACTGAAAGGTTCAAATGAGATAATATTAAGTATACTGCAAATTGTTAAACATGATATAAATGTTAGAAATTATGGAGTTATTATTTTGAAAGTGGTGTGACACTGATTTGAATAAAATTTCTATGGTTGATTCTACTACTAATTTACATGAATGACCTTGAGGAAGTTATTAAATTTTTGAGTCTCATTTCCTCATTTGTAAGTGAGAGTACTGATTTTAGTAACTGTGTCCCTCTCTCTGTGTAGCAGTACTATGCTGTACTCCAACATCCACTTTCCCTGTTTTCCCTGAATGACAGAATCCCTACATTTTAGTTTGGATGGCCATTGAAAATAAGGACTACATTTTTTTTGCCTCCTTTGCGACTAGGTTCTAGATAGCAATGGGATGTGAGGTGAAGAGATGCATGTTTGACTTCACAAGTCAAACCCTTAGTGGGAAATGTCCTCCACGTCTCCCCTTTTACCCTTTCCACTGGTGAAATACAGCTGAAGTGGTGAGCCATCCTCAGTTACACAGAGGAAGACAACAGCAAAACAACAATAGAGATAGAACTGCATGCCTGGCACCAGGGAACTACCTTGGCAGTCATGGGCTGCTTATATACTGTCTGTTAGAGAAGAGAAAAATAAACTACTTTGTATTCAACATCATATATTTTGGTGTACATTACAGCAGTCTAAATTAACAGCCTAGTGTGTATCCTAACTAATTCAGTAAGGATTAAGGAAAATATGTGAAGGTAATCCATAAGCCATAAAGCAATTATATAATTAATCTTACAGTATATTGTCATAGCAATGGCATAAATCTTTTGTAGCTTATCAAACCATCAACTTTAAAAATTATTTGAATTATGAAAAGAAGAAAAAAGGTCAGATAGCACAAAGTGGACTTGATTTTGAAACACAAGAGTCAACACTCAAATAGATGTTTAGCTAATCTCAGAGCAGCCAGAATTTGGGATTCACAGTTATTCAGCAAAACAAATACATAATTTTAGAGTAATCAAAAATTAACTTTGTCTTTCCATTTCTCCCCACTTCACAGACAGCCTTTTTATGCAATTATCAGTGACGCCCTTAAGACACAATGGGGATGACTGCAGTAAACGATGGTAGTATGGGATGCCCATTGTATCAGTGTCCTAAAGCTGCCATAAAAAACTACAGGTTGAGAATCCCTAATCCAAAATTCCAAAATCTGAAATGCTCCAAAATCCAGGAAAGCACTGACATTATGTCACAAGTGGAAAATTCCATACTGGACCTCATGATAGCTCACAGATAGAACTTTGCTTCAACCATAAAATTTTTTAAAATGTTGTATAACATTACCTTCAAGCTATGTAAACAAGCTATATTTGAAATATAAATAAAGTTCATGTTTATACTTGGGTCCTATCTCCAATATATCTCATTATATATATGAAATACATTAAATCTGCAATGTGAAACACTTCTGGTCCCCAAACGTTTCAGATAATGGATACTCAATCTGTACCACAAACTTGGTGGCTTATAAAAATATATATATTTTCTTATAGTTCTAAAGGCCAGAAGTCTAAAATCAAGGGGTCAGCAGGGTTAGTTTCTTCTGGAGGCTCTGAGGGAAAATAACTTCCATGGCTCTCTCCTAGCTTCTGGTGACTGCAGTCCTTAGCCTATTAAAGACATCACTCCAATCTCTGCCTCCACCTTCACATCATCTTATCCCACATGTGTCTACGTCCTTTCTGTTTCTTATAAAAACACTCTAATTGGCTTAAGAACCTTCTCTAATCCAGTATAATCTCATCTCAATGCTTACCTTAACTTTCTGGGTTGTTATGGTTAAACTGTGTCCCCCAAAAAGATATGTTGACATCCTCACTCCCAGCACCTCGAAATCTGACTTTATTTGGAAATAGGGTCATGGCAGATGTACTAGGTTGAGATGAGGTCACACTAGAGTAGGGTGGGTGCTGAATCCAATATGACTGGTGTGCTTGTAAGAGGAGAAGAGACACAGACACACAGAGAGAATGCCATGTGATGATGGAGGCAGACACTGGAATAAGCACTTATAAGCCAATGAACACCACAGAATGCTGGCAAATTGCCAGAAGCTAAGAGAAACAAAAAAGATACTCCCTTACAGTTTCAGCACCACAATTTTAGATTTCTAGGTTCCAGAACTGTCAGACACTACATTTTTGTTGTTTAAGACACATAATTTGTGTTTTTTTCTTACAGCAGCCCTAGGAAACTAATATAGGAGTGGATACAAATTTAGGTACATGACAGTAAATACTATAGACAAACAGTTCAATAACAATAATTCTTGAAAGCTCTAGCAAATTTCATACCTGTATATTCGGAAAATGGCTTATGTATAACTCCTAGCACGGGTTTACCATTTACAGCCACACACACCATAGTAGTGACGTACTTTCGAAGATCCTCTATGAGAAAAAAAAAAACAACACACACAAATGTCAAAGTAATGTTCATAAATTCAAGATACAATATTACACTTTAGTTCATTAAAAAATTTATATACATGAAATGTCTTTCCAAAACAACAATCCCTTCAAGCAAACAGAGTCTGAGGGCAAGAGCCCCTTTAAAGGAGTGGCTAACAGTTCTGGTTCACGATGAGATACCATCTCACACTAGTCAGAATGGCTATTACTAAAAAGTCAAAAGATAACAGATGCAAGTGAGGTTGTGGAAAAAAGGAATGCTTATACACTGTTGGTGGGAGTGTAAATTAGTTAAGCCACTGTGGTAGACAGTGTGGCAATTCCTCAAAGGCCTGAAGAAAGAAATACTATTCGACCCAGCATTCCCATTACTGGTCCAAAAGAATATAAATCATTCTATTATAAAGACACATGCATGTGTATGTTCACTGCAGCACTATTCACAATAGCAAAGACATGGAATCATCTTAAATGCCCATCAATGATAGACCAGGTAAAAAAAAAAATGTGGTACATATACACCGTGCAATACTATGCAGCCATAAAAAAGAACATGATCGGGTCCTTTGCAGGGGCATGGATGGAGCTGGAGGCCATTATCCTTAGCAAACTAACACAGGAACAGAAAACCAAATACCACGTGTTCTCTAAGTGGGGAGCTAAATGATGAGAACACATGGACACATAGAGGGGAACAACACACACTGGGGCCTTTCAGAGGATAGAGAGTGGGAGGAGGAAGAGAATCAGCAAAAATAACTAATGGATACTAGGCTTAATACTTGGGTGTTGAAATAAATCTGTACAACAAACCCTCATGACACAAGTTTACCCTATGTAACAAACCTGTACTTGTACTCCTGAACTTAAAAGTTTTAAAAAAAATTGCATTTAGAGTCAAGACCCTTTTATATTATAAAAATCACACAAACAAAAGAGTTTTGGTTCTACAGGCATTACCTGGGTTATTCTCCTAGCCCACCATTTTGTTAACTGAATGTCCCTGAGTAAATTACTTAAATTCAGCTTCCTTGTCTGTATAATATAAACAATAACTAAGCACTCATCTTTAGGTATAAATTAACTTTTAATCAAAAAAATCAAATTAGATGCTTAAGAAAGTCCCTGCACGAGGGATGTGCTCACTAAATGTTATTACTGTATGAACAGGCCAATCTCAGTTTAGGAAGAACTTTTTATGAACAAATTTCTCGATATTCCATATTTCTATATTATCTACTCCTGAAAAGTTCTGTGTTGTAATTTTAGTTACTATTAGATATATACATCTGGTGTCTTCTCCCTGTTCTCCAAAGTTATGTATTGATTGTTATGGTTCAAGTTCAGTGCAAAAGCACTGAAATACAAAGGTAAAAAGGTAGAAGCCTCCACATTTAGGGAACTTACCATCTATCAGGATAAACAGATAAACTTTAACATATAAACCAAATGAAGAGTGAAAAGGCAGAAATTAGCTACCTCTGGGTAAGAAACAAGGCCTGAGAGGGGATCTACAAAAATAAAATCTGACTAGGACTAGGTAAAAAAGGGGACTGGAGGGACAGTAGTTCTGTTTTGTTACTTATTTGCCTTCTGGGTACCTAGAAATTTACTATTTTGAATTCCAAAGTCAGATGTACATGCATTAAAACTTAAATTCCTAACATCCCAAGTAAACATTAAATTCTGGCTAAAGAAGTTTCTTCAATTATAGGTGTCCAATATAAAACATTTTGCTACTACTGTTAAAAATGCTTCTTTACTGAACAATCAGTGAGCCACTATCGCCTATAGGAAGTATGCCTTGGTTCTGGTTTTTCTACTACTAAACGTCAATCAAATGTTTTGAGTTCAGTTTAAAAATTACCTGTATATTCCTGTGTAGCATCAAGTGGGTCAATCCAGACAGTAACACTTTCTGCTGGTACCTCTTTAGGAGTAGTTACTTCCTTTAGGATATCCTCAGGAATCTTATGATCCCACAAGATAACCTCCTGATCAGCTGCATCCACGTGTTCCTCAGTATTAATCTGCATTAAAAACAGGTGACAGTTAAAAAAAGTAAGAAAAACAATCACTATTTGATAAACTACAAAAGAAAAAGTATTTCAGACAAAAATCACCCAAATTATAAATAAGTAAATCCCTATTTTTATTTCTTTTGATGCTCCATATTGCAAAATGAAAATGAAAAAAAAATCCACGACATCAGGTCTTTAAATGCTTCCCAATCTAATATTCAAGCCTGGTTTGTTGACTAATCAAGACAGATAATTCGGATATAGAGAAATATAGAGAAACTGAGCACTGAAGAAACAAGCTACTTAAACCTTAACAATGCATTATGAAAGATAATAGCTCTAAAGTGTGAAAATAGACAATATTCTGGAACACAACACAAGCAACTAGAGTTAGAAGAAAGACGTATCACAGAATAGGGAGGTACAGTCAAATTTTCTACCTTTTTTTTTTAACTAAGGAACAAAATTAAAACATAAAATAAATTTAACTTACCAAACAGATATGTAAGGATGTGGGGTAAGGAGAGAAATATAAGTAGAGGAAGGGTTGTTACGAGAATAGAGGAATATATTCTCTCCTTAAGGAATATATTCTCTCCTTACCCCACACCCTTACATACATACATATATATATACACACACACACACACACACAAACCCCCCTTACACATATATATTCTCTCTGTATAATATATATTATATATTATTTCTACATATAACATATATATACATGTGTTTGTATAATACTTTATGTAAGTATTCTATTCATTTACAAACACATTACAGATTCCTTTAAATTGAGATTGCTCAACTTTGGCACAACTGACAATTTGGACTGTATAATTCTTTGTTGTGGGGCTGTCCTGTGCATTGTAGGATGTTTAACAGCATCCCTGGCTGAATGCCACTAGAACGCACCAGATGCCAGCAGCAACACCCTCAGGTGTGACAAACAAAAATGTCTACAGACATTGTCAAGTGCGCCCCTGTCCCATCCTATGTAAAAAACACTGTTTTCAACAGTGTGCTTCTTAATGCATCCTAAAATTAGTCTAATTTGTAAAACAGTGTTTTAAAAATAATGTTTTGGCCAAGTGTGATGGCTCACGCCTGTAATCCCAGCACTTTGGGAGGCCGAGGCGGGTGGATCACGAGGTCAAGAGATCAAGGCCATCCTGGCCGACATGGTAAAACCCCGTCTCTACTAAAAATACAAAAATTAGCCGGGCATGGTGGTGCGTGCCTGTAGTTCCAACCACTCAGGAGGCTGAGGCAGGAGAATCACTTGAACCCTGGAGGTAGAGGTTGCAGTGAGCCAAGATCACGCCACTGCACTCCAGCCTGGCGACAGAGCAAGACTCCATCTCAAAAAAAACAAAAAATAAATAATAATAAAAAAAAGTTTTAGAACTGCATTTACTTTTGTAAACTGGCATATACCAATTGACTAAATCTAAGAATTGAGTGTTCTTTAAGAATTAAGTTAATAACAGATCATCAATCTTATTTGAATACTGCCTCACCACGAGACTTCTATCACATCATCATACACACACACACAAGAAAAAAAAGTCCCCAAAATTTTGATTTTAGTTAGGGACTTACACTCTCAGCAGGACAGGCTGTTGGGTCCTGTGCTTTCTGACAAGCTCCCTTTCCAGAGTAGGTCATGTTTATGCTACATGTGATGCCATGCCTAGACCCCATGCTACAGTGCCAAAGTGATTACAGCACTGACAATACATGAGTATTGTCAATACACCATCTCTCACCTGTAGTCTTCAGAAAGTCGCAGAGACACAGACATGATTTTAAAAAATATAACTATCACCAATCTCCAGAAGGTACCCTGAAACACCCCAAATTATCACAGGAGAGGTTAAAAATACTAATATTCTAGAAACATCAAACCGCTTAAATCATTCAATATCTCTTTTTTTTTTTTTGAGACGGAGTCTCGCTCTGTCACCAGGTTGGAGTGCAGTGGTGTGATCTCGGCTCACTGCAACCTCCACTTTCCGGGTTCAAGTGATTCTCCTGCCTCAGCCTCCGAGTAGCTGGCACTACAGGCACCCATCACCACACTCAGCTAATTTTTGTATTTTTAGTAGAGACGAGATTTCACCGTGTTGGCCAGGATGGTCTCGATCTCCTGACTTCATGATCTGCCCGCCTCGGCCTCCCAAAGTACTGAGATTACAGGCGTGAGCCACCGCGCCTGGTAAATCTTTAAATATTTCTCAGTACAGAGCAAAGTAAACATTCAATTTATTCACTTATGTCTTTATTAATTCAGCAAATGCTTATTGATTGCCTACTATATGACAGACATAGTTACAGGTCCTAAAGATACCACAGTGATCAATGTGAGACAAAAATTTCTGCCCTGTGGAACTTAGATTCTAGTATAGATAAACAACAAGACACATGAAAAAACACGTAGTATGCTGGATAGTGATAAGGAGGAAAAAATAAAGACCAAAAGGACAGAAAGAGTGTTGTTGGAGAGTAGAGAAAGGACTGTTAGAGAGTAGAGGAAGGGTTATTCTTTAAGAAAAAGGGGTAGATAGGATTAAGAAAGGGTGGCTAGGCAATTATTCATAATGGCTAAAATCAGAAAACTACTAATTCCATCAATTAGTAGTTTATCCATTATCCTGATGAATGGATAAATATATTTGGTATATCCATACAATGGAAAGTTACTCAGCCATATATAGGAATAAAGTATTGATCATGCTAAATCATGGATGAACCCCCTTGCTTTGTGAAAGCATCAACATACAAGAGATCATATACTGTTTGATTCCATTAATGTAAAATGTCCGGAAAGGCAAATCTTTAGAGAAAGACCGATTAGTGGTTGCCTGGGATAAGCGATAAAAACAAGAATAAACAGTTAATGGGGTCAGCGGTATTATTAGGGTGGTGAAAATGTTCTAAAACTGATTAATGATGATAGTTGTACAATTTGGCAGTTCTAAAAATTACTGAATTGTATACTTGAAATAGACAAATTGTAAGATATAAACTATGCTGCAATGAAGTTGTTTAGAAAAAAAGTAACGTAGCTAGAGAAGCCCCTCACTGAAAAGGTGGTATTTGAGTGAAGAGATCTAAAGAAAATAAGCCTGGCAGGCATCTAGAAGTGCATTCTAGCCCAATAAATAACAAATGAAAAGATCCTAAGGTGGGAATATACCTGGTGTGTTCAGAGGGCACCAAGGAGGCCAGCAAGTCTACAGCAGAGTGAGCCAAGGAGAAAGGCTAAGGAGTTGAGGTCAGAGAGTAATGGAAGCCAGATGGTGAAGGACCTCGCAGGCTGCAACACAGAGCCAGTTGCCCTCCATCATAACAGCTATTAACAATGTGCAGAGGGTCCTAGTCATTGCAGTAAGCTAAAGGGAGGGGGAGAGGAGCAAGTGGGGAGGTACAAAGTTTAGAAAGAAAAACCAATCCATAATATGAGGTTGATTATTGAGCACTGAGAAAATCTAAAAGAGCTTGCAGATAAATGCAACTCCAATCAAAATCCCCAGTGTTTTTTGTTGTTGTTGGTTTTTTTTAACCTTCTCCTTGGAAACTGGACAAGCCATTTCTGAAAATTACATGGTAGAACAAAAAGTCAAGAAGCAACACAACATTTTGGGAAGACGGGAAAAAAAATACCATCATGGTGTGGTGACTTACCTTACCAGATATCAAGACCAGAATAATTAAGACAGTGTGGCACTGGTGAGGCATTTTGGCTTCAGAAACCACTCTTAACAACAATGCCAGACTACCTCAGATGAATGAAGATAACAGTAACACCATGCAAAAAGGAATAAACTTTAAAAAAAAAGAAACGTGACTCCTAGAAAAGACGAAGTAGCTTATGGGCCTTAACCACTGTAGCTTACAAAACGGCAGTGCCAAGTCTGGCAACTACTGAGCTTCACTGATTTTTTGCACAATTCAAGTCAGCTTCTCCGTGTACTTGCAGCTGAGTATGAGCGAACACATTATAGAACAGTATTTGAAAAGATCTTCACTGAGAAGATCTCAGGGTTAGGGAGAAACAGCAGGAGAACAAGAACATTAGCACAAATACCTAATCTGCTTTTGCGTAACTGCTGTTTATAACCGGCCGCAACCACTACACACCTACAAATCTGAAAAATCTACTACCCACCAATGTAAACAACCTTATCAATAGTTGCTACGGTCAACACCAGAAAGTCTTCCTCAATCCTTTCTCACATGCCACATCGAATCAGTCAGTAAGTCCTGGAAATTCTACCTCCCAATTCTAAATATGTCATCATGTCTACCAAGAAAATCTTAGTTTAGGCCACCATCTCTCACCTGGATTTCTACAATAGTCCTCAATTGTTCTCGCCTCCTACAATATATTCATTTACCCATTCATTCAACATCTAATGGCTATATACTCTAAACTGTTTTGGGCATTGGGATACAGTAATGAACAAAACAGACAAAATCACTGCTTTTACAGAGCTTCCCTTCTCAACCCAGCAACCTGCCATCTTCCTAAATCAGACCATGGCACTCTAGCTTAAAACCTTCCAATGGTTTCTCATTATGCAGAGATAAAATCCAGACTCCTTATCATAATCTACAACATTAAGTTCCAGATGATCTGGGTAATGACAGCAGTAAGTGCTATCCCGTAATCTCTCTCTTGTTTGCACCCTTATTTACTGTACCCCAGACTTACTAGTCTTCTCATGATCACTCGGCCTCAGGGCCTTTGTACTTACTGTATTCTTCTGCTTGTACACGCTTTCCCAGATCTCTGCATGACATCCTGGTTCTTATTAAGGTCTTGGCTCAAACGAGACTGCCTCAAAGTGGCCTTTCCTGACTACCATTGATAAAGAAGGACCACCAGACACTCTCCCGGCATGACCCTATTTTTTCTTCTTCAAAGCCCTTATCAGAAACCATGTTACTTGTTTACATTTGCTATCTTGATCAGCTAGAATGTAAATTCTGTGAGTGCAAGAACACAAATTTTCATTACTGTAGCTCCATCCCCATTGTCTAAACCAAAGTAGGTACTCAATAAATATATCTTAACTGACAATATTATTCTCAGCCACTGTAGTTTTTCATTTCTTCCCCATAATCCTCTTCCACTCAACCTACTCTTCCTTCCTCATCCTTACTGCCTGTCAAAGACCTCAACAGGAAATTGAAGCATAAGAAATCAACCCAAGCTCCAAAAACCCATACCTACTAACAGCCCTGGCCAATCCCTGCCCCCTCCCGACACCCAGCCAATCATTCCCAAAGAAGCCCATTATGGTGGGAATGAACAATGCAGCTTTTAGAGAACCTATAATTTTAGAAGGGTAAGCATAAAAAGGTTCTAGAAATCAGAAAACACTAAACTGATCTTGGTCTATGCTGATACATAATAGCTCATCTTGCAGTCTCCACCTACACCTGGCAATTATCAAAACATTCTCAGATCCTTTTATTAGCCTCTATGTATAGCAAGTAGGGATTTCTTTAGGTTAACTTGCCTCCTGTGTAGGCATTTCTAGTACTCACAATGTCCACTTTTCTTTTCCTTCCTGAACATCTGGGAGACTATACTTCCCATACGCTTTGTAGTTAGAGGCAAATGAGAGTGATTCTGGCCAGTAGAATATGGACAAAAATGTAGATGTACAAAATATGGACAAAAATGTGAATGCGCATCACTTTCTGGCTTAGGCAATAAAAAGAAAGCTCCTGCCCAATTCTCCAATCTCTTCTCTTTCCCTGCTATGTTGACATGGCAGAATCACATATCAACATCAACTAGGTCACAGTCATTTCATGGAGGACAACTGCTTTGGAGAGTGTCAGGTTTCTGAGAATTGGAGGATGTCGTTACTACAGCATTGCCTACTGAGTCTTTCCTGACTAATGCATTTTCCCTTTTATAAAAGTAAATACTCCTAAGTAGTTTAAGAGCCAGAAGAAATTCACACATGTGAATCAATTTAATTTGAGTCTCTTCCTTTAAACCTCAACTTTGCATCAGGAACTCTGAGAAAAAACAAACCAAAACAAAAAAAACATTGCTGTTACTGGATGGGAGGTAGGGGAAATAGGAAAAATAATTTGGGGGATAAAATAGTAATAGCTAGGTGCAGATCTGAAGGGAAAGCACAGCTTAAATGAGGCAGCATTAGATATGAGACTAGGTACAGAATAGTAGGAGTGTTCCGTAATTGTGAGGACAGAAAATGTTTAATCTATATGCTAAACAATACCTTAAAATTAGTACAACCAAGTCAGGGGTCAGGAATCAAATGCTTATGTAATACAAATGCTCCTCAACTTACAATGGGGTTACGTCCTGATAAACCCATTGTGAATTGAGAAGCATTTGTATTGCATAAGTTGAAAATATCTGAAGTCAAAAATACATTTAATACATCTAACCTACCAAACATCACAGCATAGCCTAGCCAACCTTAAATGTAGTCAGAACACTAACATTAGCCTACAGTTGGGCACAATCATCTAACACAAAGCCTAATTCATAATAAAGTATTAAATATCTCATGTAATTTATTGACTGCTCTATTAAAACTGGAAAACAGAATGGTTGTATGGGTACTACAAGTATAGTTTCTTTACAACGAATGGTGCATATCATTCTTGCACCATTGTAAAGAAATCCTAAGTTGAACCATCTTAAGTTGGGAACCAGCTGTACAAAGGTTCTTAAGACAAGTTTGTCTATTTAAAGATTTTATTTAATTATATGGACATATACACACACATATACATATACATATAATACATATACACACATAAGTGTATTTAGGCTAGTCTTTTAAATTCCAGAAAGGGGAAGGAAACTATTCTCCATCAGTATTGTCAAAGTTCAAGGCCCCCAAACACAATCAATGCCATTAGTATGCTAGTTCAGTTACTTTGGGGTTTGAAGGGACTTCTGGTTAATGCCTTAAGAAGGAATCGATCATTTACTTCATTTCTCCATAAATCATTATATCCTAACCTCACACAGTGCCTATCATACCATAGGTGTGATAGTTAAATTTATATGGCAACTTGACTGGATTATGGAATGCCCAGAGATTTGGCTAACATTATTTCTGGTTGTATTTGTGAGGGTGTTTCTGGATAAGATTAGCATTTGAATCAGTGAACTCAATAAAATAGACTGCCCTCTCTAATGTGGGTGGGCAGCATTCAATGTTTTGAGAGTGTGAATAGAACAAAAGGAGGGAGAAGAAAGACTGCCCCTTCTTCTGCCTTACTGCTGAGCTGAAACATCAGTCTTCTCCTGCCCTCCAACTGAGACTAACACCACCAGCTCTCCTGGTTCTCAGGCCTTTGGACTTGGACTGAATCACATCACTTGCTTTCCTGGGTTTCCAGCTTGCAGGTTTCCAGCTGACAGATCAAGGGACTTCTCAGCCTCCTTAATCACACGAGCCAATTCCTTATAATAAATCTCTATTGGTTCTCTTTCTCTGGAGAACCCTGACCAATACAGTAGGCACTCAGTAACTATTTTCTTTCTTTTTTTTTTTTTTTGAGATGGAGTCTTGCTCTGTCACCCACGCTGGAGTGCAGTGGTGTGATCTCGGCTCACTGCAAGCTCCACCTCCCAAGTTCAAGCCATTCTCCTGCCTCAACCTCCCGAGCAGCTGGGACTACAGACACCCGCCACCACGTCCAGCTAATTTTTTGTATTTTCAGTAAAGACGGGGTTTCACTGTGTTAGCCAGAATGGTCTCGATCTCCCGACCTCATGATCCACCTGCCTCGGCCTCCCAAACTGCTGGGATTACAGGCATGAGCCACCACGCCCGGCCTCAATAACTATTTTCTAAACATATAAATAAACGTTCCTCTACCTGTCCTATTCTCTTCCCACCTTTACAGAAACCTTTTACTATCAACTATTGTCTCTCAAATATATCTCTATGAACAATTAAACATGCTGTAGTGTCTCATATCTTAAAAACAAATATACCAAAAAGAAAGCACAGAACCTTCTCTTAGGAAACATAATACACCTAACACCCCAGCCAACTTCCTTAAAAGCCCAATTTCTCACAAAACTTGTCTTTACTCACAGTCTCCATTTCCTCACCTCCTAATCATAGGTTGCCTGAGTTCAAATGCCAACTCCTCAATTTATTGGGTATATGAATAATTTAGGCTAGTCACCTAAACTTTCTGAGCTACAATTACCTCATTGGTAAAAAGGGACAATGATCTAGCTCCCTGTAAGGTTCTTAAGAAGACTGAAAGAGAAAAGGTAAAACAAACTTAGTACAGTGCTTAACACAGAGTAAGCATTTAATAAAGGTTGGTTGCTACTATTCTTGTTAAATGATTGTTTTCAGTCTTCATTATCCTTGGTTCTAGGCCCTGATATTCCCCTTTCACGTTATATTCTCTCCCTAACCAATTCTGTCCACAACCAGTTTCAATTAACATCACAACACCGATGACTCGCAGATTTGTATTTTCAGTTCAGATGTTTCTTCAGAGCTTCAGACTCATATATTCAACTGACTCTTTGACAGCTCCCCTTGGACATATCAAAGGCATCTCTAACATAGCAAGTCTAAAATGGCATTCATAATCTGTCCCCCAACTTAACCACCACTCCCCTTCACCAGCAACAAAACCCCAATTGTGAAAGCTATAGAGGAGTTATTTTTGACATATCCCTAAAAATTCTTTCATTTCCTTCTACATCTATCTTCTCTACAACCATAACCCTAATTCAAAAGATATAAGCTCTCACCTGAAAAAGGGCCTCCTAACTGGTCTCCCTGTATTTACTTTGCTCCCCTCCAAACCATCCTCCAAGCAACTACTCTGAGTCCTTCCATTCATTTTTAACACTGTAGTTAAGAGTATACTTGTTACATCTGCTATACTGCCTTATATAGAGAATTAGACAGACCTGAGATGATTCTCTGACCATTATGTCAATCTCAGTGACTCTAAGATTATTCTCATGGTGAAACCCCGTCTCTACTAAAAATACAAAAAATTAGCTGGGCGTGGTGGCGGCACCTGTAGTCCCAGCTACTCGGGAGGCTGAGGCAGGAGAATGGCATGAATCTGGGAGGCAGAGCTTGCAGTGAGCTGAGATTGCGCCACTGCACTCCAGCCTGGGCAACAGAGCGAGACTCCATCTTTAAAAAAAAAAAAAAAATTTTCTAGCTGGACAATCTTTGGCAAATTATTTAGCCTCTCCAAGTCTTTATCTGAAAAACAGAGGCTGTAGTACTTAACCTCCTTTGTTGTTGTGAAGATAAAATTAATAATGTCATTAAGAAGTTTAATTCACTTTTTGTGGCTTGCAGAAGGCTATGCAAACGTTAGCTAGTAAAACAAGCTCAGCATAACTTCCCCACTGCTTGAGTCCTGGTCCTCATCTCTCACATGGCCTGTTTTAACAGTCTCTAACTAGTTCCTATCTACCTCCAAATGCCCAAAGCCCAAAGTATGGCTTATTGCAGGCCTCAAGAAAAGTCAGCTAAATCTGGCCTTCTTTTAATATTCTAGTAGTAAACTATGGACTAGGTCCAAATTCCTTTGAGCTTGGAATATGACCTAGCCCCTACCTACCTTTCCAATCTCTTCCACAATAATTCTCCCAAGTGCATTTTACTCAAACTCATTAGATTACAAGAATTAGCTGTCCTACTATCTCTCTTGGGCCTGTTCCTTTGAACTAGATTCTTTTCCTCTGTTTTCAGTGCTTATGTCTACACCAATTACTAGTTATTCTGATTTTACAGAAGAGGAAACTATGGCTCAAAAAAGTTAAATGACTGGCCAGTACCACCTAGGCTGGTGACTGCACAAGATGTCAATGTAAGTGCTCTATGCACTATATTAGTGCTTCTCAAACTTTTCTGGGACATACTTCTGTTGAAAGAGAGAAGCTTAACTTCCATCTTATAGGTCAAGGAAGGCACAGACCCAGGTGGCTGCTACCAGCTTGGAGTACCATGCTCTACCTTCAAATAAGTCATTGTCAAAACTTTGAACAAATCAAGTTGAGGACAGGAGCCCCTCAAACAGACAGTCCCCTGTACATTAAATCAAAACTATAAATCTCAGTTCGTCTGTTCTGTGGCTGCAAACTCACTCCACAAAAGTATCTTCAGCCTTCATTTTCATTGTTACCTGCAAGGATAAAGAGACAGTGCCATACAAATGGCTGGAGTTACTATTACTTTGACACAATGAAGTCAAGCATTGCCAAAGTGTTTAGGAAGAGGAGACTAGCTGCCCGGAGGACTCTCTGGGATCTCTAACCTGAAGAAAACTGAAGACAAAAGGAAATCCAGGGAGCCTAGGTGAAATCTGAGTTTTGTTAGGATAGCACTCACTTCTCTGGAGTATGATTCCTCAACTTGGGCATCAATTGACAAATGGAGCAGATAATTCTTCGTCATAGGGGGCTGTCCTGTGCATTATAGGATGTTTACCCTCTACCTACTAGATGCCAGTAGCATCCCACCCCTGGTTGTGACAATCAAAAATGTCTTCCGATGTTGTCAAATGTCAGTTAGGGGACAAAACTGTCTCCAGTTGAGTGCTCTAGGATAACCCCTGGTATATCCTTTTACTGAGGAGTGAACATTACATACGAAAGCTCAGACTTCAGACTCTACGTAGGAAAGTAGTGGGAGAAAACAGATCTTTCTACATTTACATAGGGCACTAGGATAAAAGAAAGAAGTATCTGTTGCTTCTCAATGGTCTTTTTCCACTAGGAAGTAAACTAAGTGGGATATAATTTAAGTTTCTTACCAAGAAATTTGGGGTGAGGCTTCAAAATTAACCAGGCATTTAAGACTGTACTTCTGGGCATTAGGAGAGGGGAAGGCAAAAAAGGAGGAAGACTCTTTTAGGTTGATTCTCCACTTAGTTGGCTACAATATTTGGCCTCTAGCCTATAAGACAGGGGTATAAGGAGATCGCTCAACATGACACCATCCCTACTTTGACACTGTATAAACGAGCACAAACCTCTTCTATTCCTTCAGTCATGACCCAACATGAATACTACAGAAGCACATGCAAACATTCAAATAGTCACAAGAAAACAAGAAGTTGTTTTATATTAAGCCAGAGACTTCAACATCTGCAATTCCAAAAGCTTAGCTTTTGTGTTAATAAAATGCAGCTCACTGCCCTTGGCAGCCATTCCCTTATTGTTTGCTAATAAATGAGAATGCACACACATACAGATGTGTTTTCAACATTTAAGATACTTTTGTTTTTACTTAAAAAAAGAAAAATCAATTCTGCTTGCTGTATTTCACTATTACTGCTTTTAAGCTTCGACAATTATAAGTTTTAAATAGCCTTCTAAAAATCTAGCTAAAATGTGGGATAGTTCATATAAGCTGGAGTGTCATGAGCCTCAGATTTCCCGTTTGTATAGTAGGCAGAAATAAAATTTACTTCTTAAAGTTGCTGTTAAGGATCAAATGAAGTCCTGTGTAGCCAGTATTTGGGCATGTAAAATATATTCAATAAATGGTTATTATTAGTACTGTTATAACCATTAAATAGCAACTTCTCTGAATCTCCTGTTTCCTCTATAAATTCTTGGGGAAGGAAACACATATGTTCTGGAAAGGGGGTAAAATATTTCATAAACACATCTTACATCTAGATGCAAAAAAATTTAAGTATTATTTGTGATGATAAAAACAGAGTAGGGAAGAAGAAAAAGTGGAAATATTCTGTGTTTTAAGTAGAAATTTGAAAAAAAAAAAAATCTAACGTTAATTACATCTGGTATCCAGTAGCTCATGATAGGAAATACAATGTTCCTTTCCACTGGAAAAAGAAAAAGACGAAAGAAAAGGGAGGAAGAGAGGAGAATAAAAAACAAAACCAAAGCAATATTATGATAGACTGGAAGAAGCCTTACGCAAAATACATAACTAAACAATGACAATATCTCCTAACTCTTTCAAGATCAGCAGTAAAAGGTCAGTCACCTTCCAAAGAAGCCTGGGTTTGCACATGACTGTTTATCTAATAAAATTCCAGTGAAGACAATTTTTCTTCCCAGTAGCCAAAACTACAGTTAGGTGAGTTAAGATATACGTTAATAACGTGCTGCTACGCTATGTTGAGCTCTTCCTCAACAAAATTTGCAGTTTCTGGAACTGCAAATTTTAAATATGCTTTATTCAACTCAATAGCAGCTCCAGTGAAATGATGAATTCAAAAAGTATTAATAACAAATCCAAAATGTCTGGATTTCCTTAAGAAAATGTCAACTCCCTTCCCAGAAACCTACCCAAAGAAAAGCCAAATGTTATTTAATTCTTATTCTCTGGAGTAAATATGGATCTTTAATCAAGGGCCAGGTAGGACCAACAGCTGGTATATTTCTAAGTACCTCCTTAAAGGGCCCGCAAACTATAAACTGAAGAGCGTCCTGACAAAAAGACAGCGAAATGAGCATACTCATCCCCCACCCCCCCACCCCGACTCCCGCGCGCGCGCACACGGACACACAAATGCCCCGCACACTAACAGCTCTGCAACAAGACTCGGTCTTTCAGCTGGCTACTGGCAGGCCAGCCAGAAAATGTGTACTCCAGTTTCGACCCTTCTAGGGATGAAATCAAGGAAGGATAGAGGGTCTTGGTGGATTTTAGCCTATCCCTTAATACTACAGAGGAGCCTGAAGCTGCGGGTGCAATTAACTTTGTCAGCCTTTTCGTTTCGAGGCCTTCTGATCCCAGGTACACACGGCGCACACCCGACCCAGGACGAGCCAAAAGGGCACGGGCCCTGAGTCAGACTACGTGCAACCTCACCCAGCTCCTCTGCTGTCTGTCTGACCTTGTGCACGTTAACTTCTGCGTCTCAATTTCCACATCTACAAAATGGAACCAGAAGCTCCACATCCCATACTGTTAAGAGTCGACGGGCCGAGACGCGCTACCCGGCTCGAGTGGGCGCTACGCCCGCGGGCTCCCACCTGGACGCTGGGGAAGGCGGTCTTGAGCAGGTAGAACATCTTGCGGTTGGACAGCACGTCGCCGCTGGTCATCTTGTCCTCGGCTCCCTCGCGCGTCTTCCCCTTGGACTTCTCGTGGAGGACGTTGCTCTCGCGGACGCGCCTCACCTCGTCGCCGCCGCGGACTGCGGCCAGCACTGACACAGCCAGCATCTCGCGCAAGTCCACGGTGCCCCCGTCGGCCGCGGCCGCGGGCCCCGTCGCGCCGCCGCCAGGCTCGCCGCCCAGGCCGAAGAGGCTGAAGCGGCCGGCCAAGAAGCCCGAGTAGAGGTGGTAGAGCACGCCGAGCCCCAGCAGGCAAAACACGGCCACCCCCAGTGGGGAAAGGCGGATGCCCATGGGGGCCATGGCGCGGGAAGCCGGGCGCTCCGGGCTGCGGCTCTCACAGGCCTCCAGCGCCCGCCGCCGCCGCCGCAGCCGCCGCGCTCCGGGCCAGGCGCCGCGCGGGCTACACCGGCGCCCGCTCCCCGGCCCCGGTGCGCCCCATCACTCCCTCCCAGGAAAGGCCGAGTTGCGCCGCGAAGACCACCAACGCCACCCCGCGCGCCTGACTCGCCAGACAGCGCGCTCTAGGTTCTTCCGCCGGCCGGCTGGTCCGACTTCCACGTTAGCCTACGGCCGCGAGGTGAAAGGGGAGCGTGGGTGTGTATCCGGGTTACGCGACGGGGCGGGGCGAGGGCGAGGGGCGGGGAGAGCTGGGCACCTCCCCTTGGGGCGGGGCGGGGCGGGACAGGAGGCGCTGGACTGAGCTGCCTTCCTTGGTCTGGGTGGGAAGGTATTCCTAGAAGTGGCGAGCAGCAATCCGCGCAGGAAAGTGTGCTGTGCTGAGTGCCTTGTGGATGTTTAAATTAAATATCCCATTGTACGACTATGGCTGGCTGTAATAAAGCCACAGTAACAGTCTAGTCTTCTCATCACTCTCAGATTATTGAGGAATGGAGGAAAACACAATAAACCATTTTAAAAGATTGATTTGCAAGCTTTTTTAGCCAGCGGGGGTGTAGACAGCCTGTACCTTTAAGTCGCTTCTCCGCGCTCTTCCCGGCAGGACGGGGAACTGGGCGGTGAGGGGAAGAATTGTACTTGGCTCTTTATTCTGTTGACATCTTTGTCGTGCCCTAAATGCTTATGTGTGTATAGAGTTTCTCTCCTCCACTTGCCAGAATAAACCATCCTCGAAGCAGCTGAAAAACATGCCTTGATCCGGGTTTTTCATAACGAAAGAAAACAAACCAGGCTTCTCATTTCCAAGGGTACTCGAGCCTGGCTCTCCTACTAGAGCTTAAGGAGAAGAGGAATTGCTTGACAGAGTCCACTTAAAATAGAGGTTATCCGGAGATGGTCAGTCTAGAACATGTAATCTTTGAGTCAGCGTAGGCTCTCGAAGTATTTTGACAGAAATAACTACCTTCTACTATAACACCGATCTTAGCTAGAATGATAGTGAATACTTTATAAGTATTCATGAGTTTATCTTTAATCTTAAAAGTGAATATTAAGATGTATAGTATTGTTCTTAAATGTTAAAATATCTATATAAATCAACTTAAAATGTAGCCTGTTTTACTGTTCATAGCAAAACAGCATTGGTTTTAAGTGGACTTTAGAATTAACCACCTGAAAAACTGCAAGTATACCAAACTTCTAAACATCCATTGCTAAGCAAGTCATGTAGCGCCTGACCTTTACCGCTTACTTAGAGTTCAGGGCATCCCTAGAATTTGCATGTGATTATACACATACAACAAAAGCACTGACTATTGATTGTTTGATTTCCCTGCCAGCAATCTAAGTAGCTTGAAAATAATCACAGCACAAAATCAAGTACAAATACAAATCAGTGAAAGAACAATCCCTAGAGTATTGACAGCACCAGAACTTAAAGAACTAGCATTGCCTTTCTTGTCAGCTTTTGAGAGTAACTTTGCAATGAAGCAAAGCTGCTTTTAAATATCTAAAAGTGAATGTCAGAGAGTAATTCTCAAAACCCATCCCAGGGATAAAGATAAACATCAGGGTTGAAATATAAAGGTTTAAGTTAAACAGAACCACCCCAACCTACACTATGACAGCAGCAAAAAGATGAGTTGGATAGTAATAATGTCAATATTAAAAGCATCATTGGGAAGTCTGAGATTTCTCAAAATAAACGGAATAATATTTTCCAAGGATATTGGAGAATAATATAGGGTCACATTCAGTGTGGCAGTATACACGGTATACCACTGAGGGAAATACTAAAAGCTCTGGAGCATTTCTACTGCAAAAAAGGGATTTAAGACTTGAGGGAGAAAATGCCAAGGTATGTGGAAAGAAGGAGTCACTTTAAAGATTGTACCTCCAAGAGGCGTTCTAGCACTCAAGTGATAACTGATCATAGAGAATGGGTATTAACAGATAACATTTAATCAACAAGAGAAGTTATGACAATAAGAAAACATTTGATTAATTACATGTGGTACAGTGATGTCAGAAATCCTTTATAGGAATTTGATTGAAAGAAACTTGTTTTTTTAGTATCAAGTTGTCAGAAGCTTCAAACAATGCATACATACACATGAAAATTATATGGCTTTCATATTAAGATTGTGGACAGTCTGTTCCTAAAACATAATCTACATCTATTCTTAAAATTGTTTTCCCAAGATTTTGAAATAAACAATTAAATGTGTTAACTTTTAGGCCGGGCGCGGTGGCTCATGCCTGTAATCCCAGCACTTTGGGAGGCTGAGGCGGGTGGATCACGAGGTCAGGAGATCGAGACCATCCTGGCTAACACGGTGAAACCCCGTCTGTACTAAAAATACAAAAAAATTAGCCGGGTGTGGCGGCGGGCGCGTGTAGTCCCAGCTACTCGGGAGGCTGAGGCGAGAAATGGCATGAACCCGGGAGGCGGAGCTTGCAGTGAGCCAAGATCGCGCCACCGCACTCCAGCCTGGGCGACAGAGTGAGACTCCGTCTCAAAAAAAAAAAAAAAGAAAGAAAGAAAAAAGAAAAAAAAAAGTGTTAACTTTTTAAATTAAAGCAAAATAATTATGTAGGCTGATGCAAGTAAGACAACTTGAAACTGCAACTAGAAACTATACCCAATGAAAAACCCTGCCTTAAAAGATAGACAAATGGATATATTTTTACTTGTTTTAGGTTCAATTGTTAAGCTGTCTAGTTTTTTTCTGTAATTCTCCACTTTAATGCAGTTTTCTCAGTTAACTGGCCCACACTAGTTCTGATTACCTCAGACATAGGACCTCTTCTAAATGTCTGGATATTGCTACCTTTCCTACAAATACCAGTTTTCCTTATAGTCTCCATGTGTACAGAATAAATAATATCAATTTATGAAACATTATTAGCATCTTAGATGTTAAGGACATTTTGGTTCCTTTCAATGACTCATGACCTTCAAATTTACCCTGGAAAATGTTTTTTATAAAAATTAATCTTGGCCGGGTATGGTGGCTCACGCCCCAGCACTTTGGGAGGCCAAGGCAGGCAGATCACAAGATCAGGAGTTCAAGACCAGCCTAGCCAACATGGTGAAACCCCGTGTCTACTAAATATACAAAAATTAGCCAGGCACGGTGGCACACGCCTGTAATCCCAGATACTTGCGAGGCTGAGGCAGGAGAATCGTTTGAACCCAGGAGGTGGAGGTTGCAGCCTGGGCGACAGACCGAGACTCCCTCTCAAAAAAAACAAAAAATTAATCTCTGCCAGTTAGTTTCCTTGTATTTTTTCCTTTAAATATGCATTGGAGGGGTACAATATAATTAATGAAAGGTTCAGCGTAGTTGAACCCTCATTAAAAGTGTTTTTACGGCAGGCGCGGTGGCTCACGCCTGTAATCCCAGCACTTTTGGAGGCCGAGGTGGGTGGATCACAAGGTCAGGAGATCGAGACCATCCTGGCTAACACGGTGAAACCCCGTCTCTACTAAAAAAAAAAAAAAAAAAAAAATACAAAAAATTAGCTGGGCGTGGTGGTGAGCGCCTTCCAGCCTGGGCGACAGAGCCAGACTTCATCTCAAAAAAAAAAGTGTTTTTACTACCTTTCTGAGAAAGAAAACAATGAACTGATGGCATTTTACATGTTGAAAATATAAAACTTCCAAGAAGATTATTATTTGCATATTCTTTCCTTAAGTGATTATATCCTATAGAAACAATAATTCTGTTTTTTTAATAGATCCAGTGATACGGTGTTTGCTTCTGCCATTAAAGTTCTCTCTTTGGCAGATAATTGAAGTTCAGAAACAGTGGCTTCTTTCATATATCAAGATTGTGGATAGTCTTTTTCTAAAGCAGGATCTACATCTATTCTTAAAATTGTTTCTCCCAGATTTAGAAATAAACAATTAAATGTGTAACTTTTAAAATTAATGTAAAATAATTATGTTAGCATTATAACATAATTTATATATTATAAATATATATAATTTATATATATATGGGGCTTGAGGAACAAGTGCAAATGCTGACACTCTAAATGGCACAATTGCTTTGTCTTGAGCCTGTAGTCTAGTGACTTCCGCCAGCATCCATGTGGCTAGCAGACTCACTTGTTAGCTGCAAGCAGAGTAAAGTCTCAGAACCTTCACACTCGTGACAGTCGCAATCCCCACGTTTTGGAAAAAACTTCTGTGGTTTATATACAGAACTATAATTTTGTCCACATTGAGATTTCACTACACCCTCAAGTTAAAAAAAAAACTTGAAAATTAAAGGATAATCATATGAAAAAGGACATTTTTTTAAAATTCAGACTTTTTCAGAGATGACTTAGAGATTTTTTATAACTTCCGGTAACTTTTAAGCAAAGTTGAACTACAAGATAAATTTTTCCTTGTCATGGTATTTCAAATACTTCATGTTAGCATGCCCAGAAATTGACCTAAAAAGGATTAATAATAAAGCCAGTCTTTCTAATAGCAAAAAAACTCTTTTTGCTTTTATGAGTTTGAAGAAAATTCTAATCATAATTCAATAAATAAAACACAACCCAAATTAATTAAGTGGTAAAACCAACTTTCCCAATTTATTTCTTTATCTTAGTCCTAAACCAAATAGAAAATATATAGTTTTGCCACATCAACTGCTAAAACTGTATTATTCTGTAAGGTCTTCCTGAATAACCCATTCTTTGAGAAGAACTAGCTGCTTACTCATCTGTCTTCATGTATAAGCCCCATTCAGATGGAGACATCCCCCTGCCTGCCCCTGAGGTTTTCACAGTTGTAAAAGATGAGACACACCCATATTTCTCTGGGTGATGGGAGTTTGTGAACAAATATCTGTAGTAAAGAGGAGCCCAGGAAGGCAAGCAACTGTAGAGTCATTCTGTCTCTCAGCGCTTCTAAAACTGTCATGTTCAGCAGATCCTGAAGCTCTTCAGGAATGACTCATAGTCATGTAGAATACAAAAGCAACTCTACTGACCCACTTTTTCTTTCTTTTTTTTTTTTTTGAGATGGAATCTCCCTCTGTCACCCAGGCTGGAGTGCAGTGGCACCATCTCGGCTCACTACAACCTCCGCCTCCCAGGTTCAAGCAATTCTCATGTCTCAGGCTCCCGAGTAGCTGGAATTACAGGCATGCGCCACCAGCCCAGCTAATTTTTGTATTTTTCGTAGAGATGGGGTTTCACCATGTTGGTCAGGCTGGCCTCGAACTTCTGACCTCAAGTGATCCGCCAGCCTCAGCCTCCCACAGTGCTGGGATTGCAGGTGTGAGCCACTGTGCTTGACCTTTTTCTTCCACGTATCAATGTTCACACCGGCATGAAGAGCTCCCGTTGGGTCATTCATACTGGTCGTGTTTCACCCCAAGCTCCTTATCACTCTATAGTTCTCACATACATTCACATAGCTGTCTTGCATCTGGCCAAATCATTTCAGCCAGAGTAGCAAGGTTATTTGTATTTGACTTCCACACACATGGGAAAAGCCATAGCAACTTGAAGAAGTGTAATGGCCTGATGGTACTTTCCTTTGCAGAGGGCTGTGGCAGATATGGCCATTGTTACTCTTCTAATAAAGTTCCTCAAGAAATAACATGATTATACCTCATGACAAAGTTATAAACATCTGCTGAGTGCACATCAAATCAGAAAATTTTAGAGGTTAGAGCGCTGGAGCCATAATTTAGCTCAATCTTTTGATTGTATAGGTGAGTAAACTGAGTTTTCTGAAGGCTAGGCCAAATTGAGAAACGTGGTCTCCCAGTTCCCATTTAGCATGATTTCCACCAAATGCCCAGATATGGATGATGCAAATATCCTTGGGAACAGAGTAAGTGCGTTAGCCCCTCAAATGCAGAGCCCGAGTTTTCAGCCCCTGCTATCGTGCCTGCTCCATAGTGGGGTGCAGAGTGTTCCTTCTCATTCTTTCTTTTGTCATTTTTTAAAATTTCTTTGAACCACTTTTGATTTCCATATGATTCAGATTGCATTTTTATTTTTCTTCACTTCTTGAGTGCTTTTGATTGATACAACTTAATTTTAAATATTCTTCTATTTCTCCTTTATGAATCACTTATTACTATGAACAACCCTGACAAATTCTCAAGTTTTATACGCCTTACATTTTTCAAGGCTGGTTTTAGATATCACAATCTTTAAGAAGCCTGCTTGACCACAAGACATTTCGTGTTTTGCTTTTGTTTTTGTGTGTGGTAAATACAAATTTTATTCTGTATAAAATATAATAAAAACATTACTGCGTTCTAAAGGTCTTAAAACTCCAATCAGTGTAACATTTTTGGTATTTAAATAAACAAAATACTTATTTCAAATTAAAATACAGCACATATTCTGTTTCTTTTAACTTTTTAGTTTTAGGGGCACATGTACAGGTTTGTTACATAGGAATATTGTGTATTGCTGAGATTTGGTGTATGAATGATACTGTCACCTAGGTAGTAAGCATAGTACCTGATAGGTAGTTTTTCAACCCCAACCTCCCACCCCCTTTAATCGTCCCCTGTGTCTATTGTTCCCATCTTTGTGTCCACGTATATTCAATGGTTAGCTCAAAACTTACAAGTGAGAACATGCAGTGTTTGGTTTTTTGTTCCTGCATTAATCCATTTAGGGTAATGGCCTCCAGCTCCATTCATGTTGCTACAAAGGAGTGTTATCTCATTCTTTTATATGGCTCATTCCTTTTTATGGCTGTGTAGTATTCCACAGTGCATGTGTACCACATTTTCTTG
This sequence comes from Gorilla gorilla gorilla, assembly GCF_029281585.2. NCBI lineage: Eukaryota > Metazoa > Chordata > Mammalia > Primates > Hominidae > Gorilla > Gorilla gorilla. The sequence continues at coordinate 63,728,232 of NC_073231.2, read as the reverse complement.
ATCCATTCCACCATCGATGGGCATCTAGGTTGATTCGTGTTTTTGTAACTGTGAATAGTGCTACAATGAACAAATGAGTGTGTGTGTATTTTTGGTGGTACAATTTATTTTGTTTTGGGTACATACCCAGTAATGGGGTTGCAGGGTCAAATGGTAGTTCTGTTTTAAGTTCTTTGAGCAATCTCAAAATCAAAGTGACTAATTTACTTTCCTGCCAACAGTGTGTAAGCATTCCATTTTCTCTGCAACCTGGCCAGCGTGTGTTATTTTTTGACTTTTTAATAATAGCCATTCTGACTGGTGTAAGATGGTATCTCATTTTGATTTGCTTTTCTCTAATGATTAGTGATGTTGAGCACTTTTTCATACCTTTGTTGGCCACATGTATGTCTTCTTTTGAAAAGTGTCTATTCATGTCCTTTACTCATTTTTTAATGGGGCTGCTTGTTTTTTGCTTGTTGAATTGTTTAAATTCCTTATAGATTCTAGATATTAGACCTTTGTTGGCTGCATAGTTTGATAATATTTTCTTCCATTCTGTAGGTTGTCTGTATACTCTGTTGACAGTTTCTTCTGCTGTGCAGAAGCTCTTTGGTTTAATTAGATTCCTCTTGCCAATTTTCGTTTTTGTTGAAACTGCTTTCGGTGACTGCTCATTAATTCTTTGCCAAGACCAATGTCCAGAATGGTATTTCCTAGGTATTCTTCCAGGATTTTTATAGTGTAAGGACTTCATTTAAGTCTTTAATCCATCTTGAGTTGAATTTTTTGTTTGTTTGTTTGTTTTTTTGAGACAGAGCTTCACTCTTGTTGCCCAGGCTGGAGTGCAATGGCACAATCTCAGCTCACTGCAACCTCCTTTTTCCAGGTTCAAGCAATTCTCCTGCCTCAGCCTCCTAAGTAGCTGGGATTATAGGCACCTGCCACCGCGCCTGGCTAATTTTTGTATTTTTTAGTAGCAACGGGGTTTCATCCTGTTGGCCAGGCTGGTCTCGAACTCTTGATCTCAGGTGATCCACCCACCTCAGCCTCCCAAAGTGCTGGGATTACAGGCGTGACCCACGGCGCCCAGCTGAGTTGAGTTTTATATATAGTAAAAGGTAGGAGGGGTTCAGATTCAATCTGCTAGCCAGTTATCCCAACACCATTGTTGGGAACAGGCCCCCAAATCTGGCCATAAACTGGCCCCAAACTGACCATAAACAAAATCTCTGCAGCACTGTGACATGTTGGTGATGGCCATGATGCCCACGCTGAAGGCATCAGAATGAGTGCAAAGAACACCTGACCCACCCAGGGTGGAAAACCGCTTAAAGGTGTTCCTCAGCCACAAATAATAGCATGAACAATCTATGCCTCAAGGACATGTTCCTGCTGCAGATAACTAGCCAGAGGCCATCCCTTTGTTTAGACCCATCCCTCTGTTTCCTGTAAGGAATACTTTTAGTTAATCTATAATCTACAGAAATAATGCTTATCACTGGCTTGTTGTCAATAAATATGTGGGTAAATCTCTGTTCCGGGCTCTCAGCTCTGAAAGCTGTGAGTCCCCTGATTTCCCACTCCACATGCTATATTTCTGTGTGTGTGTGTCTTTAATTTCTCTGGCACCGCTGGGTTAGGGTGTCCCTGACCGAGCTGGCCTTGGCACCGTTTATTGAATAGGGATTCCTTTCCCCCATTGCTTGTCATTATCAGCTTTGTTGAAGATCAGATAGTTGCAGGTATGTAGCTTTATTTCTGGGTTCTCTATCGTCCTCCATTTGTCTATGTATCTGTTTTTGTACCAGTACCAAGCTGTTTTGGTTACTGTAGCCTTGCAGTATAGTTTGAAGTCAGGCAGCATGATGTCTCCAGGTTTGTTCTTTTCACTTAGGATGGCTTTGTCTATTCAGGCTCTTTTCTGGTTCCATGTGAATTTTTGAGTAGTTTTTTCTAGTTCTGTGATAAATTATGTTTATGGTTTAATAGGAAGTGCATTGAATCTATAGATTGCTTTGGACAGTATGGCCATTTTAACAATATTGATTCTCCTATCCATGAGCATGGAATGGTGGAATGTTTTTCTATTTGTTTTTGTCATCTCTGATTTCTTTCAGCAGTGTCTTGCAATTCTCATTGTAGAGTTCTTTCACCTCTTTGGTTAGCTGTATTCGTAGGTATTTTGTTCTTTTTGTGGCTATTGTAAGTGGTGTTCCTAATTTGGCTGTCAGCTTGCTCATTACTGGTGTATAGAAATGCCACTGATTTGTGTATGTTGATTTTGTATCCTAAATCTTTACTGAAGTTATTTATCAGTTCAAAGAGCTTTTTGGTGCAGTGCTTAGGGATTTCTAAGTATAGACTTATATTGTCTGTGAAGAAAGATGATTTGACTTCCTCTCTTTCTATTTAGATACCTTTTATTTCTTTCTCTTACCAGATCGCTCTGGCTAGGACTTCCAGTACTATGCTGAATAACAGCGGTGAGAGTGGGCATCCTTGTCTTGTCCCAGTTCTCAGAGATAATACTTCCAGTTTTTGCTCATCAGTTATAATCTTGGTGGTGGGTTTGGATCTTATTATTTTGAGGTATATTCCTTTGATGCCTAATTTGTTGAAAAGTTTTAAGATGAAATAATGTTGAATTTTATCAAAAGCCTTTTCTTCTTCTAAGGAAATGGTCATGTGGTTTTTGTTTTAATTCTGTTTATGTGGTAATCACATTTATTGACTTGTGTATGTTGAACCAACCTTCCATTTTAGGAATAAACCCTGCTTGATCATGTTGAATTAGCTTTTTGATGTGCTGCTGGATTCAGTTTGCTAGTATTTTGTTAAGGAATTTTGTGTCTGTGTTCATCAGGGATATTGACTGGAAATTTTCTCTTTTCATTGTGTCTCTGCACAACTTTGGTATCAGAATGATGCTGGTTTCATAAAATGCATTAAAGAGGACTCCTTCCTCCTTGATTTTTGCAACAATTTTAATAAAACTGTTCTTTATTTCTCTCGAGGGTTTGACTGGTGTAAATTGGGTATAGTTTACTGACTTTGTTTCTGGCTCAGCTTGACACTCCTAGGCTGTACTGTCTAATCCTGGGGGCTGGCACCAGTCCTGTGGTTTTATTCTCTGGCCCCTCAAAGTCAAGTACCAGCTGTGCTAGGGGTGCTGGGGTGCTCTCTGGCTGCTAGCAAAAGCACTCCATTGGGGGGCCACCAGCTAAAGCACTCCTTTGGGGACAGCAGAGGCTGCTGGTGGTGCGCTCCCTGGGGTGGTAAGGACTGCTAGCGCACTCTGTCAGGAGGCTGTTGGCAAAAGTGCTCCAGTAGAGTGGTGGGGGCCATCAGTAAAAGCACGACAGCAGTGGTCTTCAGCAGAACACCAGCAGAGCAGTGGAGGCTGTGCTATGTGCTCACTCCATTGCAAGCAGCCAGGCAGGGACCCTAGGAGGGGCCAGTAGACAGGAGACATGTAGCTCCAATTTGCCCTAGTTCCAGGAGGAAGACAGCCCAGATCTTTCTAGGTCTGGCAGTTAACAAAGGCCTGAGCCACCTAGAGGAGTATGGAGAGCCTTGGGGAATGGGTGTCTATGGCTGTGTTCTTTTGCAGCTGTCTCTGCACCAAACTTCCTAGGTTTTGTGCAGACTCAAGCTCTGTCTCTGTTGACTTTCTGGGCAGGTCCCCCTGCCAAGTCAAATGTCCATGGGTATTGTGAGATTTCCTGCAGCTAGGATCCCAGAGGTCCATGGTGACAGTGAGCCACACTGCAGTTATTTCACTTACCCTTTCCTTAGAAGCTGTTTAGGGGGCCGGGTGCTGTGGCTCACACCTGTAATCCCAGCACTTTGGGAGGCTGACATGGGTGTATCACTTGAGGTCAGGAGTTCTAGACCGGCCTGACCAACATGGTGAAACCCTATCTCTACTAAAATACAAAATTAGCCAAGCGTGGTGGCACAAACCTGTAATCCCAGCTACTCGGGAGGCTGAGGCAGGATAATCGCTTGAACCCAGGAGGCGGAGGTTGCAGTGAGCCAAGATCACACCATTGCACTCCAGCCTGGGTGACAAGAGCGAAACTCCATCTCAAAAAAAAAAAAAAAAGAAAAAAAAAGAAAAAAAGAAAGAAAGAAAAGAAAAGAAGGTGTTTAGGGCCAGGAATGAGTCCTAGTGCTTTGGCAACCCTGTGCAGGGTTCCGAGCTTCCTTCTCCTGCAGCCCCACTGTCTCTGTCACCTTTCCATCCACTTTCAGCGCATTCTCTCAGAATATCTCAGCCTGCTTTTTGTGTGTGCTCCCATAGTAAATATTGTTGCTGCTCTCATTGCATGCATCACTTATCATCTTTGCCTGATTACCTGGCTGTCTCCCCTACTTGGATGTATGCCTGTGGGTGAGAATCACAGCATATTCTGGTTTAGTATCTCAGAATAGTGCTTGACACATGCTCAACAAATGGTTTATAATGCATTTTTATTCATCTCACCATATTTATACTGCAATTGTCCATCCTCTAGATGCATTGCTCGAGCCTCATTCACTCATTATTCCTTATCTTTTCCTACTTCCACAGGTTAATAACATAACAATCTTTCAGAAACAAAGCTTTATCAAAATCTAGCCAAAGGGTAATAGAAAAATAAGTAGGAGTTGGAGTTTACTACATTTAATTGTATCTGTGCATCTCTTTCTCTTTAAGCACAGAGTGTGTTTTCAACCTCTGAGGAGATGCCAATTAGCATGACATGTCTTTGGAAACATGGAGCTAGTATATCTTTGATATATATGGAGCAAATCAACAAAGATAATGAGTCCAGCTGGTGGCTATGGAAATGGACAGAAGGTAGGCAGATTTTAATGATTTCCAATTCTTCCGGATGCCAATTAGGAAATGACCAACAACGTGCAATCACTGTAGATTAAGAACAAGATGCCATAGGGAACATTTACATTACCAAGCTGTTTTTTAGACTGTCAACATTCCTCTTCATATTTAAGATAGGAAACAAGTTTCCCAGGGACAAGGCTAGGAGAAGGGGATTGACTGCAAGGGCCTCTGAAGGGACATCTAGAGTGGCAGGAGTGTTCTACATCACGATTGTGGGGTAGCTATGTGACTCTATACACTTACCAAAAATTATCAGATTGAGCACTTAAAATTGATGAATTTTTGCATATCAATGAAACCTTGAGAAACCTGATTTTTTAGAAGAAAGAAAAAAAAGTAAAAAAGAAAAAAGAAAGAGGGAAGGAAAAAAGGGGATCAAGTCAAGAAGCAGAATGCTATGGTTCACATGTTTGTCTTCTTCAAAACTCATGTTGAAGTTTAATCCCCATAGTGATAGTTTTGAGTGGTGAAGCCTTTAAGGGGAGAATGAATTAATCCACTTATGAATTAATAAATTAATAGATTAATGGGCTATCATGAGAGTGGAGCTGGTGGCTTTGTAAGAAGAGGAAGAGAGGCCTGAGCTAGCGTATTAGCATGCTCATTCTCCTTACCATGTGACGCTCTGCTCCCCTTCAAGACTCTGCAGAGTGTCCCTACCAGCAAGAAGGCTATCACCAGATGCAGCCCCTCAACCTTGGATTTCCCAGCTGGCAGAACTGTAATAAATAAATTTTGTCCCTTATAAATTATTCTGTTTCAGTGTTCTGTTAGAAGCAACAGAAAACTAAGATAGAAAATTGGTACTGAGAAATGTAGTGTTGATGATAATGAATACCTGAAAACATGGAAGCAGCTTTGGAACCAGATAATGGGGTGAGGCTGGAAGAATTTGGGAAAGCAGGCTAGAAAAACCCTATATTTCTGTAAATGGAACATTAAAGATGGTTCTGGAAAGATCCTTAGAAGGCAAGAAGACTAGGGAAAGTTTGGAATTCCTTAGAGATTGGTTAAGTGGTCATACCAAAATGCAGATAGAAATATGGTCAGTAAAGGCCATTCTAATGAAATCTCAGATGGAACTGGGATACAGATATCTACATATATCTATATATATATATGTGTGTTTGTGTGTGTGTGTGTGCACCAGTGTGTGTGTACACAGAAGGGATAAGCTCATGGGTTATGGATCTAGACTATATCTTGATAGATAGATAGATAGTCCATTTTGAAGCTGTTTCTTCAAAATGTAAAAAAATCACTCAAGCCACTACCACTCGTCACTTTTCAATTACATGTGCATCATGACAGCCATGGCTCAAAGATTTGGGTTATAGCTTCATGAGGTTAGTTCTTGCTATAGACTATATCTTTACTTTTACTTCTTGTTACCAGGCTCTTAGGTTATTAATGAGTTTCTTTTTCTTAAAAAAAAGAAAGCCAGGTAAGAGGCTTATGCATAGAAATCTAAGAATCGTGGGAATTATATGGTCTAATTCCATTGATGCTTATTAAATATTTATAATTTCATATATAATAAAAATATATGATGAAAAAATATATTATCTTAAAACATCAGATACTAAATAGAAAAAGGAAGAAAAGCATTTAGCTAGTTATAAATAATGCTATCATTTATTGAGCATTTAATTCATACCTAGACTTGGATAAGAACTTAAGAAAAATTATCTCACTTAATAAAAGCTTTGTAGCTTTTAATAAAAGGGTAACTTCTAAGATTTCTGAATTATTGAAGTATTTAATCTTGCTTTTTTCAGCTTTGAACTCTTATACATAACAGCTTGATTGGGTTGAAAGTTATTTTCTCTTAAAATTCTTTCTAATTTTTTTTTTTTTGAGACAGAGTCTCACTTTGTCACTCAGGCTAGAGTACAGCAGCATGATCATAGCTCACTATAGCCTCAACCTCCTGGGCTCAAGTGATCCTCCCACCTCAGCCTCCCAAGTAACTGGGACCATAAGCACAAGCCATCATACCTGGCTAGTTTTTAAATTTTTTGTGCAGATGAGGGTCTTGCCATGTTGCCCAGTCTGGTCTTGAACTCCTGGACTCAATCTTCCTACCTCAGCCTCCCCAAGTGCTGGCATTACAGGTGTGAGCTACCACATCCAGCGTAAATTCTTAATTATTTATGAGTTGTTACAAACTAGAGTCACTATACATTACTCAGGTGGCTTCCATTAATTTGCATTAATTATTTACAATACATTTTATTGTATATATTTAAGGTATACAACATGATGCTGTGGACTACATGTAGATGGTAAAACCATTATTACAGTGGAGCAGATTATCATCTCACATAGTTACCCTTCATTTATGTGGCAAGAATAGCTAAAATCTACTCATTTAGTATGAAACCTAAAACTGTATTTGATTACCTAAAGCCTTTAAGTCGTACATTAGATCTCTAGACTTGTTTATCCTCCATATCTGTTCCTTTGTATCCTCTGATCTGCATCTCCTCTAATCTGCATCAATCTGAGCTCTTCCCTAGGTAAGCCAGACCCCACTCAGTCCTGCTCTATTTGTGGAGCAACACTGTCTTTTATTCAATGTATGTGTTATTACTATGCTTATATAGATGCTGCATGGATATAGGACAGAGTCAAAATACAGAAAGCTAGATAGAAACAAATTTAGTACTCTTTTGTTGAAGATGTACTCATCCTTTGGGAAAGTTCCTACTAGACAATGTGATTGTTACAGCTTAGCTTACATTTGGAAGCATATTAACATATAATTTAACCTTCCATACAATGGAATATACAGATTACATTTTAACCAAACAATATGAGTCATAAGCCAAATTTGTCACTAAAATTCACTGCTAAATAGCTGGTTTAGCCTAGAGGAAAACAATAGGAAATGTGTAGGAAAAAGGTAATTCCAGAATATTCTGAGCATGGAGGCAAGCAGAAAATAAACATTCTGGTTTGGTACTATAATATGGTCATAAGTGAATAACATTGAATGTGGCTTTTGTTTTATAACAAGATTTTTAAAAATAAGTGAATAACAATTCAAATAAGATTTAAAGTGCCTGCATTTCCTTCCCAGTAAGCTCTTAATGGAGGAAGATGAATAAGACTCTAAAACAGAGGCTATTAAGAAAAGACACTCTGGCTCTAAGGGTTTGCCAAAAAAAAAAAAAAAAAAAAAGGAAAAACAGAAAAGTTGAGAGGAAGAGGGATAGAGCAATTTTTACAAAACAGTTTTTTTCATTGCAATGTGTTTGGCATACGCCTGACATCCTTCCGATTTAACGTTGCTATTGAAACGACACTTGCTGTAGCTTGGGCCTGCATTGTAATTAGGAAAACACACTATACTCTGAGGCCGAGATGATCACTTGCTCTTTGTTAGCCAACAGTATAGTTTCCAGAAAATGTCTTAACCTTTCCAGTCAAACTGACACAATCCACATTGTGTTAATCCAATTGTGGATTGTGTCGATTCGATTGGATATGTGAACTGTTAAAGTTAACAGACATACTTTTATAAAACAAACAGAACTGTCAATTTAGAAAATATAGCATATGTAACTAGATTCCTAAAGTGGAGCATTTTAAAATGTTTGAATCAGAATACCACAATACCAAAGAAATTCTCCCGCAACTTGAAAGAGTACCTGCTAGACACTTTTTTTTTTTTTTTTTTTTTTTTTTGAGACAGAGTCTCACTCTGTCGCCCAGGCTGGAGTGCAGTGACGCGATCTTGGCTCACTGCAAGCTCTGCCTCCTGGGTTCACGCCATTCTCCTGCCTCAGCCTCCCAAGTAGCTGGAACTACAGGCGCCCACCACTAACGCCTGGCTAATTTTTTTTGTATTTTTAGTAGAGACGGCGTTTCACAGTGTTAACCAGGATAGTCTCCATCTTCTGACCTCATGATCCGCCCACCTCGGCCTCCCAGAGTGCTGGGATTACAGGCGTGAGCCACTGCGCCTGGCCTGGAACTTTGTATTCCAGCATGGTCCACAAGCCCAACAGCATCAGCATCACTTGGGAGCCAGTTAGAAATGCAGACCTTCTAATTTAGAATTTGAACGTTAGGTGATTCTTATCCCTGCTAGAGTTTGAGGGGCACTAGCTTAGAATACTTAGTCTACTACCAGTGAGTGAAAGGTACAAAGGGAAAAAGAAGCCCTTTTCTGATAACATTTTTCTCCTTTTAAACCAGTAATCTCTTCAGAATAGGAACGTTTCTTATTTATCTTTGTGATACTTATAAGTAGTAGTATCTGGTCTGTAACAGCCAATCAAATATTTGTTAAATAGCTGAATTGGCTAATAATCCATTTTTTAAACTCTGTTTAGCACAGGCAAGCTTAGAGAGATGCCGATAGAGAGGTTAATTCACCAGACTGGTATTTTTTAATGGCAGCTCTAGCAAATGAATATAGGTATAAAATTCTATGTGGAAGACATTTTTCCTCAGTGGTTTGAAGACCTTGCTCAAAACTGTGAAGTCAGCCCTATGTAAAGTATAATATTTTGTACTTTATAAGTAAGCTAGTTTTTCACTGTGGTTTCTTTAATATTTTTCTTCTTTGTTGTCCTGTAGTTTCATCATATTCTAAATGTGGATTTTTTTCCTTCTTTTTTTTCTTTAATCTTGCTTTCTTTTTTATTTTATTTTTATTTTAGGTTTGGAGGTACATGTGCAGGTTTTTTATATAGGTAAACTCATGTGACAGGGGTTTGTTTTACAGATTATTTTATCATCCAGGTACTAACCCTAGTACCCAGTAGTTATTTTTTCTGCTCCTCTCCCTCCTCCCACCCTCCACCCTTAAGGTGGGCCCAGTGTCTGTTCTGTCCTTTGTGCCCATGAGTTTCTCATTACGTAGCTCCCACTGATAAGAGAGAACATGTGGTATTTGGTTTTCTGTTCCTGCATTAGTTTGCTAAAGATAATGGCCTCCAGCTCCATCCATGTTCCCACAAAAGACATGATCTTGTTCTTTTTATGACTGCCTAGTATTCCATGGTGTATAAGTACCACCAAATGTGGATTATTTTCATCTTGTTTAAAACTGCGTGTTTCTTCTGCATGCTCTCACTCATAGGTGGGAATTGAACAATGAGAACACTTGGACACAGGATGGGGAACATCACACACTGGGGCCTGTCGTGGGGTTGGGGGAACGGGGAGGGATAGCATTAGGAGATATACCTGATGTAAATGACGAGTTAATGGGTGCAGCACACCAACGTGGCACATGTATACATGTGTAACAAACCTGCACGTTGTGCACATGTACCCTAGAACTTTAAGTATAATAATAAAAACAAAAATAATAATAAAAAGATTTTAGAAAAAAAAAACTGTGTGTTTCTTGAATCTAAGGATTGTCTTCCAGTAACTTTTGAAAAGTATTTATTTGACATTCTATCTTCAAATACATCTGTTTTCTCAATGATTTACAGCCTCTTCTTCTGGGACTCTAGTTATACATATATATGATAGATCTTATCTCTACCTAGTCTCTACCTTTCTGTAATAGTTTCATTCTAATAAATCTTGGGTTATATTTTGGATAATTCCATCAATTTATAACCCAATCTGCTATTAATAAATCCATTTATTTTTTAATTTTACTAGCTATATGTTTTATTACTAGCATTCTATTCTTTTTTCCCTTTTTTATACTTTGGTAAGTTGACTTTAAAACTATCTCATAAGAAAGAATAAAATATTTCTTAGGTCTCGAATATTTCTGTTATTTTAAATTATTTTCAACATAGGCTTTTAAAATCATCTTTTTAGTTTGTTTCTATAGTTACATGCCCTTGAGGTGGTAAGTCTGCTGACTCTTGCTCATGGTGACTGTTTCCTCAAGTTTTTAATAATATTTTATCTTAAGTGTATCTTCAGTAGAGGTTTGTCTATTAGATTCTCATGTACTCTGGACTATAGGAGGCATTTTACATTCACTTCTGCCAGATTCTTCAGGGGTGTTGTTACAGGATTTTCGAGGTGTCATTTTTCTGGCTAGAAACCTTTGTGACCCGTGGTGCCTTTGCCCAAGTTTTGCTCAAGCCCCCTGGGCTTTTTTCACCCACTTGGCCTGTCAGGCCGTGCTTGGCTTATACTACTGGCCTGGGTCCCACACCTGCCAAGGGTGAGTCAGGCATGGAGTTGTGACGGGTGTGTGAGCAAGCATGGGGTCTGGCCACTGTGCAGTCAGACATGCCAGCTGCTGGAGCGGGGCAGGCAACTCCAGGTGCTAGCATGGGCTCAGGCTCTCTGCAAGGATGCAGCCGGACTAGGTGCACTGGAAGCAGCTTCCACGACTGGCACTGGAAACCCGGTGGCACCCAGAAGCTTGGAGATGCCAGGAACCATAGGGCCCCAAAGAGGGAATCACAGCCCTGGCTTCGGGAGCCCCCGGGTCTGGGGTCCCTGAAGGACCACAGCTCTTCTCTCCTCTTCACCTGCAACGTGGTGAGCAAGGAACATGTTTCAGCCCTGTTTGTGTTACAGCTCTTTTAGTCCTGCCATTCGACGGTCCCAAGTTCTTGTTTTGCACCCAGGAAGAATGAGGTATGCAGCCAAGTGGAGGGTGAGCAAGACGAAGAGGAGATTTATTGAGCAATGGAACAGCTCAGCCTCCCACAGGGGGCAGCTCCTTTCCGCAGACAGGATGTCCTGATGAGTGTTCAGCAACTAGCAGAGAGGAGACTTGGAGTGGGAAGATCCTCTCTGCAGGCAGGTCATCCAGTCATCTCTGCAGCTCTCAGCAGAGAGGAGGCCCTGGTGTTGGTAGCTCCTCTCTGCAGCTGGTCATCCCGTCTTCTGCCCAGCTCTGGCTGAGCTGGGGCTTCTCTGGGCCTCAGAGGGGAGGAAGTGCACACTGATTGGCCCATGGGTGGTCATGGGCAGGCCTGGAAAAGGCACCACATATCTCCACACTGGTCCGTGGCACTGGCAGCCCAGCCCCCAGCTTTCAGGCCCTCCCTGGCCTGAAGATGGAGCCTCACTGGGGACCTGCCCCCTTCTACCCAGGAACCTGTCTATCTCCTGCTGCTGTTCATGGTGCCGAGGCTGTAGGTGCCAAGGGGCGCCTGCAGGCCAGTGTGAGCTGCCCTCAGACCCTCCGCGGCTTCCCTCCTATGCTCATTGGCGCCCAAAATCTGGAGAGGGACAAGGCGGCAGGGACCGGCATGTCAGCTCTGCCCTGAGCATGTGCACACCCCATGGGGCTGTCACAGTGCCCAAGATCAGCCCTGACTTTGCTCTGACATCAGAACAGGTTCTGACAGCAGGGAGAAGCCAGGCAGTGGGAACAGGCATTTCTGAGCCTGCAAGGGCAGGGGTCCTTCCCGAGCTCCCAAGAGTGCAGGCATGCCTGGGTCTGCAGCCACAATTTGGGCAGCTGCCGCTATGCCTGGGGGGATGGGGGTCCTGCCTGCTCTGTGGAGCAGGAGGCCTGGGTCTGCAGCTGAGGTTCGGGCAGCTGCAGCAGTCCTGCCAGCTCTACGGAGTGGGAGGCCTGGGTCAGCAGCTGTGTTTGGAGCGGCTGCGGCTGCACCTTGGGAGCTCCTGCTCCACCAGCTTGGAAGGGGTGGGGCTCCCACTTGTTGCCAGCTCCACGGAGTGTGCAGCCCCAGCTGTGCCTCCTTGCTGCAGCTGGCATGATGGCAGTGGCCGCTCCAGATGGCCCCTGCTGCCATCAGTATCACTAATAAAGGAACATTTTTTTCGTTGATTTCTCAGCTTGGAATTCTCACATCATGCAGAGAGTATGGATACTCATTTCTGGAATTTTTAAAAGGTAACTTTTTTCTACCCTAACTCAGAAAGAAAACATTTCCCTGAGTTTAGTGAACTGTTTTTCTCAGCCACAAAAGTGCAGCCCTCGATGAGAGGGCGCTTGTGTGTATGTAAATATCAATGCCCACCCATTTTCTAGTCTAATAATCCTCCACCAGTCTCTGCATAATTAGCTTCTGTACTAACTGCTTATATTCTTTCTTCATAGTACTAACTTCTTTCTTTATTGCCTTAAGCATATTGATAATTATTTATTAGGATTGATCAGAATTCTGCTTTGTGTGTTATATGTAGTTCAACTTGTTGTCTTTCTTTTATAGTATTTGTATCCATCTGGTATTTAGATATTTTAGCTCACAAAGTCATGTTGTGATACATGATAATATGATGTATCAGCTACTATGTCTGGCAAAGTTTCTTGAGGAAGGACAGGAGACCAAACCCCAGTCTGGATCCCTTCCAGTGAGATTAAGGAGAGAGGAGGGGATCAGTGCCAGGGCAAAGAGCCCCAAGAACCGCAGAACCACTCTTTGCAATTCTGATTTGCAATCACTCTACTGACAACACATAAGGAAGATGGATGGAGGAAATACAATCTCCTGGGTTTTGATTCACCCTCCCTGGGGATTTGAAAAGAGAGCTTAGAGGAGAGAATGACTGATGTGGCTCACCTGTGATCTCAGGCTTTGCACTGCCCTGGTATTACTCTATGAACACCAGTAATCTGGGGCTTTTGTCTTTAATTTCTGTTGAGTGCAGAAAGTGATGCTTGCCCCTAGACAGCTCAGGAAGAGACCAGACTATAGCTAAAAGCCTTTCTCTAAGCTTTCCTCTCACTGCTGTCACCAAGGTACAGATTGTGAGACTGAGGCCATCCTTCAACCAAGATGTAGCTGCCCATCCACTCACAAGTCCAGACTGATCTCAGCCCTTTTTTTTTTAATTTCTCAAATCCTCTTCTTTTTCCTTTCTATTGTTTCTTTAGGTTTGATTTTCAAATAGAGAACCAACAGTTCATACTGATTTTAATATCTTGATAGACATATATAATCTGGCATATTGATCTTCCTTTCTGGGTATTTCCTTTAACTCCTGCTATCTCTCAGATATGCATTAAAGGTCATTGTTATATTTTATTCAACACTGGGGGGCTTTACAATATAAGGGTTTGGGAATTGGCATGCTCAGAAATTATTGAAACCAGAAATCACTTTGATTTTTTCAAATCTATGAAACACATATCCTTATGCATTTGAATTGGCTACTTTTCTTTCACCCTTTGCCAAGTTTTCCATGAGATAGTTTTTAAAATCAACTTAATATTGCTTGGGTCATATGAGCTTCATGATAAACCCTATGATCATTAACATAAACAGGAATGTGGCAAAGAAAAAATTAAGAACCTCTGTCTCAACATGAAGCCATAAGGCAGGGTTTTGTTTTGTTTTGTTTCTAATGAGGTAGTGATACAATTATGGTTAAGAGTGTGGGCTTTAAAGTCAGAAATTCAAGTTGGATCATATGAAGGCTCACTCAGTTTTAAACTACATTAACTTCATTTGGGTTCTTAATCCCTCTAAGCTTTAGTTTGTGCATCTGTAAAAGTGGCTAATAATAATAGCCACCACATGCATTGATGTGAGAATTAAATTCTATAACGAGTGCTTAATACAGAGCTGATCATACAGCAGGTACCTAATTAAAAGCTATCATTATTTTTATTATGTTTATTGTGTTTTCTGACTTAGGAATATTGCAAAAGATGAATTAAGGTGTTAGACAACTCCTCTTTTTGTTTTTCCCTGTAAAGGCTCATCCACTCTCATGTCCTGCATTTATATTTATATTTGAAAAGTGACAAACCCCCTAGACTGGCAGATATTCAAGTATTATTTCAATGTAAACCCTCAGCTGCCTCTTTCAGTTTTACTGGTCTTCCCTATTATTTGCAGTTTCTGCAAATTATGGTAATTTATATGAACCAGAAAGACTTTAGAGCCTTTTAAATCTATTGTATTTGTTTAGTCTGATAATGATTCGGAATTAAGATACCTATTTTCCAGGTTTAGCGATACTCTACCTATCTCATGGGTTTTATATTAGGATCACAAGAAGTAACAAATGTTAAAGTGCACTGAAATTAGACTATATGAGTATCATAACAGCTACATAAAATAATGTTATAAAATAGATAAAACTATGCCTGCATAATTTTGCTATTAAATATATGTTTAAATACATTAAGGATTTAAAACAAAAATTTATATATTACTGATTGGGGATAAGTTTGAAGAATTTATCTTGTTTCATGATTGCTTGGGTTTCTATTGATGCTTTTGTATTTTGCTTTTGTAGATTTTATTAACATCATTTGAAAAATCTTTGGATCATTGATTTAGATTTTTAAGATAGGGTTTAGGAGACATTTATTCTGGCCAAGATTGAATAACAGGGACTAATTCACACTCCTGCCTAAACAACAAAAAACCTGGACAAAATATATAAAAACAATACTTTTCAGACATTCAACAACAGGAAGCTCATGATCCTGACTCCCAAAAGAAGGGAAGTAAGCAAGGTGAGGCTTGCGGTCATCTCTGTTTTCTGCTGCAGGCATTTAGTGAATTTTGGCGCAGGAAGGAGTGAAGCAGGAACAGGGCCATATGAGGGAAAGTCCAGTGAGATCCAGAAGATGCAAAATTTAGAGAGATGTTTGCTGCCAGGGCCATGCAGGCACAGAATTAGCCCAGAGGAAGAAGAATGTGGAGTCCTCCTTGAGCTGGGGAAGGTTAGGTGACAGGAATTCATAAGAAAGAGTCCAAAGTAAAAGGAATGATGCAGAAAAACAGTTCCAGATATCTGCATTGAGTCCTCTTGACTTTTTGACTGATTACTCAGTTCTGCAGGTATAGAGTGACCCCAAGTGAATGAGAAAGGAAACATTATACTGGGCAGAACATTACTGTAGATAACATTGGGCTGGTTGTGGATATTGAGTTCTAGCCAACCAGCTAAAGCAATCATGCTGAACAACCAGAACATTCAGTAAAGACCAAAGAGCTGTCATTACTTAAGAGGAGAAACAAAGTAGTTTTAGAGTAAAGGCTAATCCAAACTCAACCTAACAAACCTAAAAACAAGTTTCAAAAGGGTCAAGTTGTTCTGCAATTAAATTAACTGCCTACCGGAAGAAAATGTGACAATTTTTAAAAGAAGTTAACAAAACTAGACAAACAACATTATATTAACAATAATAAGCACCCAATTAAAATTAGTACAGAGGTGAAGAAGCAGAAAAATGTCACATACAGAGGAGAAAAATCAGTTAATAGAGTCAGACTAAGAATGACATAGGTGACAGAATTAGCAGTCTAAAGGAAACATTAAAATAATGAAGAAAGAAATAAAATTTTCACTAAATTTAAGAAGACTGAAATTAAACAGGCAATGTTTTCTGACTGTACCAGATTCAAGTTAAAAATCAATAACCAAAAGATACATGGAATATATCCAAACACTAGAAAGTTACACACACACACACACACACACACACACACACACACACACCTTAATAACACATGGGTCAAATAATCACAAGAAACATTAAAAAAATTTCAAACTGAATGATAAGAAAGCACAATATATCAAAACATGTGAGACATAGGTAGAGCAGAGCATAAAGCAAAATGTAAAGCTTTAAATTACTGTTAGAAAAAAGACTAACATTAATAATCTAAGCTTCTGACTTCATAAACTAGAAAAAACAACAATTTGAATTTAATAATAAGTAAAAGAAGGAACTAATAAATCTAGAAGCTAAAATCAGTAAAATTTTTAAATTGAAATAATATAATTATATAAACTCCTTTAGAAAATATAAGTTGATACTTTCCAACTCATTTTATGAATCCATCATGACTCTGATAGCAAAATCAGACAAAGGCATTGCAAGAAAAGAAAATTATGAACAATACCACTGATGAACATGGACAAAATAGCCCTTAACAAAGTTGTCATGGAGAATCCAGTAATATGTATAGTTGATTATATATTATAACTAAGTAGAATTTGTGAAAGAAGTGAGAGGTTGTTATAACATTGGAAAATCAAGCAATATAATTTATATATTAATGAAATATAAAGAAAATCATATGATTGTTTCAATATAGGAAGAAAATGCATTTGGTAAAATTAATTTCCTACTTATGTCACAAACTGTCAAAAACCCAAGCAATTTCAAATTGATGAAGACCATATATGAAAAATCTACAGCTGAAATAATACTTCTTGGTAGGCTGAGGCAGGCAGATCACTTGAGGCCAGGAGTTTGAGACCAGACTGGCCAAAATAGCAAAACCCCATCTCTAAATTAAAATTTTTAAAGAAACACTTCTTGGTAAAATATATTTTTTCCTCTAAAATTGAGAACAAAACAAGAATGTCTACTAAACACTTCTAATAAATATTGTCCTAGGGTTCTTGGCCAGTTAAATATGGCAAAGAGAATAAATAAAAGACTTATAGATTAAAAAGAAAGAAAAAAAAAGCTATTGGCAGGTGATATATATTAGAAAATTCTAAAGAATCTACAAAACAACAACTATATCTAATTAATAAATTTAGCAACTTTACAGAAACATTAATATACAGAAAAATTAATTGTATGCCTATATACTGGAAATGATTGGGAAAAAAATTTAAGAAATAACATATTCTCAGTAACTTCAAAAAATCAACATAAATTTACATAAACTTGACAAAATATGGTCAAGATCCGTATGCTAAAATCTACAAAATATTTATTTTTTCTTTTTTTTTTTTGAGACAGTCTTGCTCTTGTCGCCTAGGCTGAAGTGCAGTGGCACATCTCAGCTCACTGCAACCTCCACCTCCCCGGTTCAAGCAATTCTCCTGCCTCAGCCTCCTGAGTAGCCGAGAGTACAGGCATGCGCCACCATGCCTGACTAATTTTTGTATTTTTAGTAGAGGCAGGGTTTCACCATGTTGGTCAAGCTGGTCTTGAACTCTTGACCTCAGGTGGTCTGCCCACCTCGGCCTCCCAAAATGCTGGGATTACAGGCGTGAGCCACAGCACCCAGCCAAAATATTCCTGAGAAAAATTATGAAAGATCTAAATAAATGGAGAGATATACCATGCTCATTGATTGGAAGTCTTGCCATTGTTCTAATGTCAATGTTTTCTAAATTGATCTATAGATTCAGTGCAATCTCAATCAAACTCTCAATGGAATATTTTCATAGAAATTGACAAGCTGATTTTAAAATTTATGTAGAAAATGCAAAGAATGTAATAAAGCTAAAAGAGTTTTGAAAAAAGCAGAAAGAACTTAATAACAAAATTTAGGACTGTGATTTCCTGACTTCAAGACTTCTTATATGGCTACAATAATCAGGTCACTGTGATATGGTCATTATAGTAAATATATAGGCCAATGAATCAGAATAAAGAATTTTTAAGTTGATCTACACTACTTTGTCAATCAAATTTTTACAAAATTGCCAAAATAATTTAATGGGGCAAAATAGTCTTTCAACAAATGGTGCTAAAACAACTGAATTGTATGGAATGCCATACAAAGAAATAAATTTGACATAAATCATAGCCTTACACACAAAAACTAAAACTAGAAAATTCCTGGAATAAATTTTCACTATCTTATGAAAGGCAGTGATTTCTTATGACAGGCAATGATTTCTTATGACACAATAAACACAAACCATAAAACAAATAAATTGATAAATTTTATCAAAACTAAAACCTGCTCTGCAAAGCAGATTGTTAAAAAAACAGAAAAGCAAGCCACACACTTAGAGAAACAATCATTAATATTTGAAATACGTATATCTGAAGAAGTTCTTATATTCAGAATATATAAAAAAACTCCAATAATTCAATTCAATTCAGATTACAAACCAATTTTTAAAAAAATATATAAAATATTTGAGTAGCAATTTTACAAAAGAAGAGAGTGCCCAAAAGCTCATGAAAAGATGTTTAATAGCATTAGTCATTAGAGAAATGTAAATTCAAACTTCCATGAGACACTCTCTAGACTCGCTATAGGCTCTCTAGACTGGGCAATATTAAAAAGAAATAGAAAATGATAATACTAAGTGTTGGAAAAGATGTGGAGCAACTAGGACTCATACACTGCTTGTAGAAGTGTAAAATGTTATAACCACCTTGGACAAGAGTTTGGCAGATTCTCACAAAGTTAAATATATACTTACCAGTAATTTCACTCCTAGATATTTGCCCCAAATAAGTAAAAACTTATGTTGACATCAAAAGACGTGCACACAAAAATTTATAGCCATTTTGTTCATACTAACTAGTAACTGAAAATAATACAAATATCCATTAACTGGTGAATGGATAAAAATTATGATATATTTACACAATGGACCACTACTCAGAAATAAAAAGAAATGGCATCACAATATGAATGAGTTTCAAAAACATTATGCTGAGCAAAAAGCCAGAAACAATAGATTGTATAGTGTATAATTTCATTTATATGGCATTATAGAATAGGCAGTAGTAATCCATGATGGTAGAAATCAGATCAGTGATTGCTTAGATCTGAGAGTAGAGGGTTATTGTCTGCAAAGGGGCACAAAAGAAACTTTTGGAGTTGTAGAAATACCTAGGAATCCAACTTACAAGGGACGTGAAAGACCTCTTCAAGGAGAACTACCAACCACTGCTCGATGAAATAAAAGATGATACAAACAAATGGAAGAACATTCCATGCTCATGGGTAGGAAGAATCAATATCGTGAAAATTGCCTTACTATCCAAGGTAATTTATAGATTCAATGCCATCCCCATCAAGCTACCAATGACTTTCTTCACAGAATTGGAAAAAACTACTTTAAAGTTCATATGCAACCAAAAAAGAGCCCGCATTGCCAAGTCAATCCTAAGCCAAAAGAACAAAGCTGGAGGCATCACGCTACCTGACCTCAAAGTACACTACAAGCCTACAGTAACCAAAACAGCACGGTACTGGTGCCAAAACAGAGATATAGACCAATGGAACAGAACAGAGCCCTCAGAAATAACGCCGCATATCTACAACCATCTGATCTTTGACAAACTTGACAAAAACAAGAAATGGGGAAACGATTCCCTATTTAATAAATGGTGCCATTTATTAATTCCCTACTTAATAAATGGCACCATTTATTAATTCCCTATTTAATAAATGGTGCCATTTATTAATTCTCTATTTAATAAATGGTGCCGTATGTAGAAAGCTGAAACTGGATCCCTTCCTTACACCTTATACAAAAATTAATTCAAGATGGATTAAAGACTTAAATGTTAGACCTAAAACCATAAAAACTCTAGAAGAAAACCTAGGCAATACCATTCAGGACATAGGCAAGGACAAGGACTTCATGTCTAAAACACCAAAAGCAATGGCAACAAAAGCCAAAATTGACAAATGGGATCTAATTAAACTAAAGAGCTTCTGCACAGCAAAACAAACTACCATCGGAGTGAACAGGCAACCTACAGAATGGGAGAAAATTTTTGCAATCTACTCCTCTGACAAAAGGCTAATGTCCAGAATCTAAAATGAACTCAAATTTACAAGAAAAAAACAAACAACCCCATCAAAAAGTGGGCAAAGGATATGAACAGACACTTCTCAAAAGAAGACATTTATGCAGCCAAAAGACACATGAAAAATGCTTATCATCATTGGCCATCAGAGAAATGCAAATCAAAACCACAATGAGACAGCATCTCACACCAGTTAGAATGGCGATCATTAAAAAGTCAGGAAACAACAGGTGCTGGAGAGGATGTGGAGAAATAGGAACACTTTTACACTGTTGGTGGGACTGTAAACTAGTTCAACCATTGTGGAAGTCAGTGTGGCAATCCTCAGGGATCTAGAACTAGAAATACCTTTTGACCCAGCAATTCCATTACTGGGTGTATACCCAAAGGATTATAAATCATGCCGCTATAAAGACACATGCACACATATGTTTATTGCGGCACTATTCACAACAGCAAAGACTTGGAACCAACCCAGATGTCCAACAATGATAGACTGGATTAAGAAAATATGGCACATATACACTGTGGAATACTATACAGCCATAAAAAATGATGAGTTCATGTTCTTTATAGGGACATGGATGAAGCTGGAAATCATCATTCTCAGCAAACTATCACAAGGACAAAAAACCCAACACTCCATGTTCTCACTCGTAGGTGGGAGTTGAACAATGAGAACACATGGACACAGGAAGGGGAACATCACACACCGGGGCCTGTTGTAGGGTGGAGGGAAGGGGGAGGGATAGCATTAGGAGATATACCTAATGTTAAATGACGAGTTAATGGGTGTAACACACCAACATGGCACATGTATACAGATGTAACTAACCTGCACGTTGTGCACATGTACCCTAAACTTAAAGTATATAAAAAAAGTGCTACATGTTAATTAAGGTTCTATGAGTATACATATTTTATTTAAAAAATCATTGAACTGTAAACCTAAAATAATCACATTTTATCGTATGTAAACTATATCTCGTATTTTACTTAAAACAAAAGTAGATACTCTTTTCAATGTTTAAAAATATTTAATCAAGACAAGCAAACAAATCTGATTAGAGCTCAGTAGTAAGTGGAGAGAACATGATCACACTTTTTCTTTATATTTGATGCATTAATGTCCTCAGCATAAAGACTGTAAGTTTATTTGGTAATTCTTATCTATTATTTAAGGTCACACGGTTAATTTTTAAAGCTTCACATGACAACACTAAACAATAAACTAGTTTAAAAGTTGGCATCTGCATTGTGGATTTAATATAATAATGTGTGCTCATCATGACAAGCCAAACAATACAGAAATGTATACATATATAAATAGTCCCTAACTCTCCTGTATGTATGTCCAACCCTCCCTCCCCATTCCCAAACTTTTAGAAAAACAACAGAAGCAATTTTCTATGTGTTCTGCCATACCCTTTCCCTGTTATGTCAACACATACAAACATCCATTTATATTAAGAAAGGAAGAGAGACTTGAGCTAGCATGTGAGCACATGCAATGTAATTATTATTTAAAATAAAAAAGTTTAAGTTAATATTAACAAATTCAACTTAACAATTTTTTAAAGTTGCATAGCTTTCCAGAGACTGGTTGTACCACAACATATTCAACCATCTCCATGTTGATGAACATTCAGATTTTCTTTTCTATTTTTGCTAATACTAAGGATGCTCAGAGTGCCAAGTTTATAGTTTATGCTCAACAAATATTTATGAATCAAGGAATGAATGCTGGAATAAATGTCTTTATTCTGAAATCCATAAGGAAAAGAGCATATCAGAAAACACTCTTTATCTCCTCCACTTCATTCTATTTGTGGCTTTCACTTAACCTTGTCATAGGCATTTAACAGTGAAAACAGAGATTTTCAATTTTTAAAAAATTCAGGACCAAATCATACATGACATGCCAAAGTTTGAAATGGAAGAAAGTGGAGTTGTCCTGGCTGAAATGGAGTGAAAGGGTGAGGCTCCACTCCAGCAACCCAGGGACGTCTTGTCAAGTTCTGCAGAAGAGGATTTGAAGTCCAATGATCTACAACTCAGTTAATTTATCCCACTCTCCCATTACTATTTCTGAGGTCAATGCCTGAACTTGAAAGAATTCTAATGATGTTTTAATGGCTATGAGGTTGTTTTTTCAGTGAAAATGCTCCCAGTAAAATCACAAAGATCTAAACCAGAGTTTTGGTTCTATTTCTTAAGCAATGTTGCTACTAATTGCTAAAATGAAAGGATGTGATGTATAAGCACCATAAGTACCATGTAAATATTTACATTTGACTCAGAATTTAGAAAGAAAATCATAATACTGTACCTTGCTATTCACTATACGTAATTTTGGAAAATGTGATGAAGACAGTGTTCAGTTTGAGTTAGTGCAGGAGATGCTATAAGTATGTATTGTGTTTCATATAGAACAAAAATTGCTGGCCTGTTAGTATATAAAGACAAAAATTACTTGTCTATGCTTATATGATATAAACATAAAATGTATTTAAAATAGCTTTCTTTTTTTTTTGACATGTTTTCATCTGATAAAGTAGCTTTCCGATAGAAACTTCATTCAGTTTCAACTGGAGAACATCTAGATGTTTTCTTTACCCAGATCTGTATATTTCCTGATTCAGTTTCAGTGTGTATTTTCAGGGAAAATGACTTAATTTAAGTATTGAAGAAGTATTTGCTGTTCAGCCATGTAACAATGATGTCCTCTTTACCACCGTTAGGAGGCTCTCGGACCTATCTCTGCAAAAGCTAGGAAAACTGAGTAAAACAGACGTGATCCCTATTCTCCTAGAAGTTTATAATTAGACTCTATACATACATATTGTCAGTTATCTAGATTTGCCAAATACAACAGTCTCCTGACAGCACCACAGCTCTGGCCATATTACATCACCCAGTGTAATTATTATTTAAAATAAAAAAGTCTATATAATGCATGGATTTTATACCCTCAAAGCCACCCTTTTCTCTTCCACAGTGTTAAAGGGATTACACTATTTTTATTCATTCAACAAAGATATAGTACTTGTTGCTATGTGTCAACACTGTTTTAGTGATGGGGATATGGCAAGAGAGCTTACATCCTTGTAAGCAAGTACATATCATATACGCACAACAAATTAATATAATATTAGGTAGCGATTTATTATATTGTCAAGGTAGAGATAAGTGACATGAAAAATACAGCATTTAATATAATGTCATTTAATATTAATATAATTTAATATATTAGATTTAATACAATGTCATTTAAATAGGTCAGGTAGACATTAATATTTAATGGCATGAAAAAATACAATAGAATAGGGAAATAGAAATTGATGTGGGAGTGGCAGTGACAGATGCTTTTTTTTTTTTTTTAGACAGAGTGTCTCTCTTTCACCCAGGCTGGAGTGCAGTGGCATGATCTCGGCTCATTGCAGCCTCCGCCTCCCGGGTTCAAGCAATTCTCATGCCTCAGCCTCCTGAGTAGCTGGGACTACAGGAGTGCGCCACCACGCCTGGCTAATTTTTGTATTTTTAGTAGAGACGGGGTTTCACCATGTTGTCCAGGATGGTCTCGATCTCCCGACCTTGGGATCCGCCCATCTCGGCCTCCCAAAGTGCTGGGATTACAGGCATGAGCCACTGTGCCCGGCGAGAGATGATCTTTTAAATAGGATAATCCTTGAAGACTTCTGTACATAATATCTTAATAAAATTATGAATTAAGTGGGGTTAAGTTATGTGAGGGTCTGCTGGAAGTACATTTTTCTTGGCAAGATGAATAGCAACTGAGTAAATGTTGAGAATACAAGTATGTTTTATTTCAAGAACAGCCAAGAGACTTGGTGTCTGGAACCAAGTGCTTAAAAGGAAGCACATAGGAGATACGTTCAGAGTCAGGCAGGGGCCACATCATGCAGGTATTACACAGGGCAGGCATGATTTGGGATTTTACTATGAATGAAACAGGAAGTCATGTGGATGCTATACTATAGGTAGGCAAGAGTGGAAGCAAAACCAGCTAGGAGGCCAGTGCATAATTGAAGCTAAAGGGGATGGTGGTAGGCAGCAATGGAAGTGAGAAAAAGTAAACAGGTTGGGCTACATTTTGAAAGCAGAGATGACAGAACTTGCTAATAGATTAGCTGCAGAGAGTGAGGGAAAGGAAAGAATGAATACTAAGTTTCTGACCTGTACAACTGGATGAATAGAGATGACCTTTACTGACATGGAAAAGACTGGGGAAGGAGCTGATTGTGAAGGTTGCCATGGATAGACGTCCCCTCCAAAACTCATGTTGAAATTTAATCCCCAATGTGGCAATATTGAGAGTGGGGGGCCTTTAGGAGGTGACTCACATGAGCTAGCATGTGAGCACATGCAGTCCCCTCAGCATGAGATGACCTGCACCCGCCTCAGGATACTGCAGAGAGTTCCCACCAACAACAAGTCCTTCACTAGATGTGGCCCCTCAACCTTAGACTTCTCAGTATCCATAATTGTAAAAAAAAAAAAAAAAAAAAAACAGTCCTTTCTTTATAAATTACCCAGTTTCAGTTCTGTTGTAAGCAACAGAAAATGAACTAAGACATGGGGACAATCAATAGCTGTACTTAGGATTGTAAGTTGCCTGTCAGAAGATATGTCAGGTGGGCAGGTAGATATACAAGTCTGAAAACTGGTGAGGAGTTCAGAGTATTTAAATCTATAAAATTTGAAGAGAAACACAGGCCTCTGGTAGAGAAAAAAGAGAACAAAACCAGCCAGGGCCCCAGGATGCTTCTACATTGAGAGGATCGGGAGCTGCCAGTGCATAGGAGCCAAATTAGGCACGGTGCCCTGGAAACCATGGGAAGGAATTGTTCCAAGATGAAGAGATTGTTTGGCTGTATCAAAAACTACATTTTGGGTAAATGAAAAAAAAAAAGACGTTGTTGCTAAATTTGTCAAGGTAAACAGTGATAATGAGAATGGTGAAGTGAAGAGGTGGGTTGGAAACCCTGACAGGAATGTGCTGAAGATAAAATAAGAGGTGAAGAAGGAGCAGCTAGCAGAACCAGCTGTTCCAAGATGTTTGACTAGAACAATGGACTGCAAAAAGTGTGATTCCTGGAGAGGTATTAAGAGTTAGGGATGGTTTTCTTTTGTTTTGCTTTATTAAGAAGTGAGGACTGCAGAACTCTCAGCATGTACATCCAAACGTTTGCACCAAGAGACAACCCAACTCTAGCATGGCTCCTAGCAGCATAAGGCCCTGTCTCCTGGATGCTCCCTCCCCCCTCCCCATGAAAATGTCTGCTTTTCTTAAAGTATTTTCTTAAAAGGGGTTACAACTGAGAATCCTTCCTCTTCTCTGTAAGATGTATATATGTCTCCCATAACTCAGCAGTGTCTTTCTCAAAGACAAGAATGTGCCTGAGGAAGAATGGAGCCTCTGTCTCCCAGTGTTTGTGGGAGGACGGAATCCTAACTTGGATAATTGCCAGGTGGAGTGCACAGCCAGCCCAATCGCACTTCCACTGATCAACCTCTTGTAATTTTTTACTTCCCTGACTCTACTGAGCGTCTTCTCGCCCCCTCCCTACTCCCTTCACAACACCCAGTCACCTCTGCACAAACTGGAATTGAGCTCAGCCATTTCCCCTTTGTCAGCAATTACTGAAGAAGATCTGTTTTCACTGTTTTGACTAATGTCTGACCTTGTTTATCTTTGACAGTAGGGAGAGATTGCAGCATATGGGCAGGTGGACGGGATTACTCCAACCGAGAGAAGAATGATGTTACAGGAGAGAGACTAAGGTAATTTGGAGACTCGAGACCTTGAATAGGCAAGGGTCCCTGTATATGGCCTGAGATTGGCAGTCCATCAGCTGCATGAGGAACGCAGTCTAGGGCTTCGGGTCCCAGTAGGATAGTAGGGTTAATGGCAGAGAAACCTGGAAATTTTCTCAGGAATGCTTCTAGATTTTTAACTGAGGTAAGGGGCTAGGCCATAAACTGGGAGTGACGAAGAGAAGGAAGCTTTTAGAAGTTTGAGAAAAAGAGAACATTGTGAAATAGTTGTCTGAGAAAGTGGGAAAGCAAATTGGCAAAGCAAATGCTTTGTTCTATCACTACAACCACTGTCAAAGTCCCAGGGTAATAAGACTCACAAGTGAGATGATTGTTTCTCGCTTTATACATAAAGTGCTGTGGCTGCCTGGCGAACAGCCTTTCTCTGGCCCAGCCTTTCTTAGTTTTTAGACCTAAGCCTGCCTCCCACTACTGGTGCTGAAATTCCAGAAACTTGCTTTCCTACTAGTCTTTCTTTCAACTAAGTCTTTGCTTATTATCTGTTTTGGCCAAGGAGACCGGAAAAGAAATCCATTCTCAGGGGTGGGACTCTTTTTGGAATTATTTTCTTCATTGATCAGAGGGAGATGCTGTAGGAGAAGTGCCTGCTCCTGTCTCGTGGCCTTTGAATTCTGTGATGTGGGGTGCAGGGTGCAGCTGTGACAGCCACCTCACAAGGGTGAGTAGAAGCAGAGACTGTGCAGACTCAGTGGATCCAGAGATCTGCACTGTGAACCTGCTGACACCTCTGCCCTGGAATTGTGTTACTTTAGTTTTATTGACCTTTAACCACTTTTAACTCAGTATTCTTTTACTTGAAACCAAAGCATCCCAGCAGATACAAAATGTGGCTACAGGTAGATAAATTAGGAAATTAGGCCACAACCAGTGATATTCAGAACATACAATAGACCAACATCACAATTATATTGTTCTTTTAAATGTTGAGACAGAGTAAGGCAAATGGTTTAAATACTTTGAATTCTTCTACATTATATAAATAGAAAATCTAATTTACTATATTGAATTGTTAGTATTCCACCTTTAAATTTCATAGTATATCACACAAGGTCGAATGTTAACATACCCTAAATTCACTCAATTTATATATGCATGCATTCTATAGCTGAAAGTAATAATTTGAATAGAGGAGAGATATATGTGTGAGATACTTTTACTTATAATTGTTTTAAGGAAGGCATTATTATTGAAATTATAATTGCCAGAGATCACTAAGCTTAAGATCTAAAGTTGGAGGAACATAGCCTATGATGTTGAGCTGCTATTAAAGAACAATGGTATTTTTCCACAATCCTTTCCTGTTTCTCTGCTGTGAGTAAATCATCGTTATCGAAATATAAGGATCTCTGTGGATTTCACAGAAGATCAGTATTTCTCTAAGCCTACATGCCTTTAATTTTAGATTAAATACTTGTGGGGATTGTGGGAGTGGGGATAAAGAAACTTATAACAACAACAACAAAAATACCCTGGACTAGTGTGGTTTCCTAGCGCACTTGGCTACTACCACCTAGCTCTACTGAGTTTCTGATGTTGGATAGAGCATTATAATTATGAACATATTGCAATCTTCAGAATGCCCTTTACAGTCTTGTAAAAGAAGACTTGTTAACTATATTTAAGGATAAACACCTTTTGAAAAAGGAGCACTTCCTTTCTTTAAGGTGTTATAGAACCCCTATCAATCTCAAAAGAAATTACCTACAGAGGTAGAGAAGAAAACAATCCCCTTTATGGTAAAACTGCTTTTCTTCAATGAGTTAGAATGCCTCAGCTATTGAAAGCTTTATAGCTTTATGTGTTGGAAACATGGCAGAAAGAACTCCTATAAATTCTATTTGTATAAACTGCTGTCTCTATTGCTACAAGTGTTTTAGCTGATGTTTTATGTATTTAATCTTTATGTAGTGTCCCATTAATGCCAAAAAGAATTGCATAGACAGAATGAGATCACCTCCGTGAGTTTTCTAAGGAACAGATTTAGCATAGAAATACTTGCCAAGAATAATCCACAGCAAGCTCTGGGAAATCAGTTTTGGAATTAAAAGTTACAGCCAGTTCAGCCTTTTATTTTTTTGCATTTGTAGTCCCCTAGATTAAATTATGGAGAATGTGAATCGTTGAAAGAAGAATTCATGTCAGAATTGTGTTTTCATAATACTCTCTGGGATGTACATTTGTTTACTTGGACTAGTTTGCAACAATGTAAAGTTTTAAAGGTTAAATTGAGAAAATTCAAAACTAGGACAACCTGTGATTATGTATTTTATTCCCTGACACTTCAATATTTTATAAGAATAAAATTTAGAGGAGGCAGAATCACAGTAAACAATTAAATTTTTTCTTACTGCATCTCAATAAGACCACTGGCAACCCAACCACCTAAACATCTAGGTGAAGAAAATGTCTAACTTTTTACAGATCTATCAACACGTTTCAAATTATATAGCATTTATATTTTTAAAAGAATTTCATTTCTTAGAATTTATAATCCTCCAGAACTAGGTCCAAATATTTTGCTACATTAGTATTGTTATTAATAACTGAAAATAGGAAGTAGGGAGAATTATCTAAATTGTTAATAAAAGAAAATTTGGCCAAAGAAGAAAGTAGTAAAACTGTACATTGGAATACTATGTATACGCTAAAACTTACTGAACAGGCTGGGCACGGTGGCTCACGCCTGTAATCCCAGAGCTTTGGGAGGCCAAGGCAGGTGGATCACTTGAGGTCAGGAGCTCAAGACCAGCCCGGGCAACATGGTGAAACCTCGTCTCTACTAAAAATACAAAAATTAGCCGGGTGTGGTGGCAGGTGCCTGTAATCCCAGCTACTTAGGAGGCTGAGGCAGGAGAATCACTTGAACCTGGTAGGCGGAGGTTGCAGTGACTGGAAACCAAGCCACTGCACTGCAGCCTGGGTGACAGGATGAGACTCTGTTCAAGAAAAAAAAAAAGAAAAAAACTATTGAACAAAAGCTTAAATGACATGGAAATATATTTGCAATACATTATTAAGTATACAAGCATGTGACAAAACACTATATAAAATACTATGTGCACTTGTGTATTGTTGGAGTAATGGCTGTCTCTCCCACCCGGGAAAAAGCTTCATTTTGTTGATTACATTTTGTTCATTACTACAATGCCTGGCACATCGTAGTCAATGAGTAAATATTTGTTTATATATAGTGTGTATTTCCCTCCCCTGGTAATGAGATTACTGAGATTTGTGATTAATGAGATACATAAGATTATTTTCTTCTTATTTTTTATGTTTTTCTAAAATTTTTCACAATGAGTATGCATTTCTTTTATAAATACCAAGCTACAATGCAGGTTTGCCATCTGTATATTTCACATAATTCCTTTTTCTGCCATCATTTAGAACAATATATGTCACTAATTCAAATGAGTTTAACTTCCAACCTGAAATATAAAAGAGATCAACAAAGGAAAGACGAAGTAGAAGAGCAATGCGTAGCAAATCTGCTGCTGAGGCAGCCCCTGGAAGTTTCTGCCTTTATATTTGTGTTGGAAGAGGTGAATTTTTAAAAAATGTAAATTGAGCTTTCATTTCCTCAGAAACCTCTTGAACAAGATCTTCTTGTTTATATTTGTCCACTACTGCCTTCTCTCTGCTTTGTTTTGATCTTTAAAGTCAACTTTATTGATGAATTGCACTCATTTTAAATGTACAGTGTAATTAGTTTAACAACTGTATAATGTACACCTGTGTAACTATAGCCAGAATCGAGATTTAGACACATCACCCCAAAAATCCTCCTATGACCCTTTCCATTCAACCCCTTTCTCTACTATGGCCACCATTTTCTGATCAGCTTTCAGTACTTATAGATTCATTTTGCCTGTCCTAATATGTAAAAAGACTCATACAGTATGTACTTTTTTTAAGTACAACATTTTTTGCTTAATTTTTTGAAATTTATCTATACTTTTGCATATATTGACAGTTCATTGCATTTTATTGCTGCATAGTCTTCCACTGTGAAGATACCCAATAGTTTCTGTGATAAATTCCCATTTGATGGATTTTGTAGTTGTTTTCAGTTTGTAGCTATTATAAATAACATCTATATGAATATTTAAAAACAGATTTTGTGTGGGTATGTGTTTATTTCTTTTTGCATAAATATAAATATCTAAGAGACCACTCGTTCAGCTCTATGATATATTTAATTGTATAAGAAACGACCAAAACATTTTCCAGTGTGCTTGTAACATAGACATTCCCTCCAATAACATGAGAGTTCTAGTTGCCTTATATTCTTGCCAACACTTGATATTGCCTTTTCAATTCTAGCAATGCTAATGGGTGTATTCTGGTATTTCAGTGTGGTTTTAATTTGCATCCATTAAGATATTCATATATTTTCCCTTTATTCTGCTAATGTGGTGAATTACATTGGTTAATTTTCAAATGTTAAACCAACTTTATATATGTGAGATACGCTCTATTTCTTAATGATTTTTTAACCTTTTAATATGTTGCTGGATTCATTTTGTTAAAGATTTCATATGTTTAGGCTGTAGTGTCCTTGTCTAGTTTTGCTATCATGATAAATCTATCCTTATTAAATGAGTAGGGATGGGTTCTTCTTTTACTTAAAGCAGTTTGTGTAGGATTAGTAACATTTACAGGTGAAGCCATCTGGGCCTGTGTTGTTCTTTGTAGTGGCTATAAGTTTATTCAGATGTTTTATTTCTTCTATTCTGAATTTGGGCAATATATGTCTTTAGATAATTTCATTTCATCCAAGTGATTGAATGTATAAAAGAGCATAAAATTGCTCATAATACCTCTATTAACCTTGTAATATTTGCAAAGTCTGTAGTGATATCTCCTTTTAGATTTCCAATATTACTAATTTATGTCTCTTCTTTTTGCACTACTAGTCTATAATTTATCAATTTTATTGATCTTTTAAAAGAGCCAACTTCTTGTTTCATTAGTGTTCTTTATTTTGTATTCTTCTTTCTTGCTTTCTTTTTTTTTGGATTTATATTGCTCTTCATTTGCTAACTTTCTTGGGTCATTGATTTTAGATCTTTTGTGTTTTCTAATGTAATCATTTAAAACTTTTAATTTTCTGACTCAATGCTATCACATAAATTTCTCTGTGTATTTTTTCTTTTTACTTAGTTCAAAATATTTTCCAATTTCCCTTCTCTTTACTTTTTAATCCATGTGTTAATGAGAGTAGTATCATTTAATTCCCAAATACTTGGAGATTTTCCAGATTTTTAAAAATTTATTTCTAGTTTAATTTTATTGTGGTCTGAGTACATGTTATGCATGATTCCAAACTTTGGAAATCCATAGATTTTTTTTAGTTACTTTTATGGTCTAGCAAGTGGTCTATCTTGGTTAACAGTCTAAGTGCACTGAAAGATATGATGTTATCTGCCTTATTGGGTGGAGCGTTCTATAAATGTCAACTAAGTCTAGCTGATTAATATTGTTCAAATATTTTATGTATTTCCTCATTTTTTGTCTATTTATTCTAACAATGACAGAGAGAGGGGTGTCGAAATCTTCATCTACTCATAAATTTGTCTTTTTTTTTTCAGTTCTTTCAGTTTTTATTCCATGTATATTAATGGTCTTTAATTAGGTTCATATATATTAAGGATTGTTATGTCTTCTTAAGGAATTAACTTTTTACCATTATAAAATGTCCCTCTTTATTATAGATAATGTTTCTTGTCCTAAGTTCTGCTTTGTATAATAGGAGTATAACCCCTCCAGTTTTCTTGTGATAAACATTTACATGGTATATATTCTTCTGAAGTAAGGCTCCTCACACTTGAGGAGTGGGTCTGCCCACAGACCCTGACCCAAACGATGGATGAATAAAACGTACACTGACACACAGATACTCTGTTTTGCCAGTCCAGCTCAGTGTCCGACCGCCTGCACACCAAGAGAGGCTTGTGACTGTGGCCGGCCCTGAGCAGCTCACACTCCAGGCATTAATTTCATATACAATTAACAACAGAAGCTCTGAGTCAACACACTTGTGGATAATTAACATGGTTAAGAGAGTAGGTCTATGAATGATTAAAGCTCAGGTACAATGGTCTAAAGTAAATACTATTGGGGGCAATATCCCTAGTCGACCTCCTCCCGAGAGGGCTATCTGGCTCAAAGGTTGGTTAATGGAGGTAGGGTAAGCAGACTTAACTGGGGAAGCCTCTGTTGTCCCTAGTATTTACCCTATGACCTAATGCTCTAAGGTAAGAACCGGCTGCCTTCAGCCTGTTCAATTATTACAAGCTATGTAACCTTTCTGCCTTCCAAAAGGTTTGTGACTATTCCCTATAACTTTCCCTAATATTTCCCTTTAATATTTCTGCCACCATTCTGATTGAATCCCAACATTCTTCTATCATTGTTTTAAATTGAACTGTTTTTTTAAAGTGCATTTCTTGCAGATAGCATATACAGTTGACCCTTGAGCAATGTGGGTTTGAACTACATAGGTGCACTAATACCTGGAGTTTTTTCAATAAATATATTGGAAAATTTTTTGAAGATTTGTGACAATTTGAAAAAACTGGTGAAACACATAGCCTAGAAATATTAAAAAAAAATTAAGAAAAAGTTAGGTACCTCATGAGTGACTAAAATAAATGTAGCTATTAGCCTATTTTATCATTTACTACCACAAAGTATACACATATCTATAATAAAAATTAAAGTTTATCAAAACTTACACAAACACAGACCATACATGGTGTCATTTGCAGTCAAAAGAAATGTAACAATTTAAAGATTCTGTATTAAATCATAACTGTATGAAATTAACTGTAGTTCATACTGTAATAATTTCCTAGCCACCTGCTATTGCTGTTGTGGCGAGCTCAAGTGTTACAGATCTCTGCTTAAAATGCCATGTGATGTAGTCAACTCCACCTGAGCAACTTATCTCTCTAGTAAAGAGCATATCACAATGAAAATGGTCTTTCACAGTTCTTGTGCATTTTTAAAATCATGTTTTGTACAATATCTTAAACCTTTAGTAACATCATGGGACCCATACAAAGTGCCACCAGTGATGCTGGCAGTGCTCCTAAGAAAAGTCATGACATGACAAGAAGAAGTTGAATTGCTTGGTAGGTACTGTAGATTGAGGTCTACAGCTGTGGTTGCCGCCAGTGGTTGCCATGAGTTCAGACAGGATATTCATCTTGTAAGCAGACCATAGAGCTCACAGTATCAATACAGTATACTACTCTTCCTTGTGACTTTCTTAATAACATTTTCTTTCCTTTCCTCTAGCTGACTTTATTTTAAGAAAATGGTATATAACACATATACAAAATATGTATTAATTGACCATGTTATCTATAAGGCTTTGGTCAACAGTAAGACAGTAGTAGTTAAGTCTCTGGGGAGTGAAAAGTTATATATGGATTTTTTACTGTGTAAGGGTTGGTGGCCCTGACCCCACATTGTTCATCTGTAGTTAGGTTCTGCTTTTTTTTATTCCATCTATAAATCTCTGTCTGCTAATTAGAGTGTTTAGACCACTTTTATTCAATGGAATTAGCAATTATCAATTATTCAATGACTGGTTCCAAGACCATCTTGCCATTTGTTTCCTATTGATCCCATCTGTTTGGTTCCTTCCTGCCTGACTTCTTGGATTTAGTACTTTTTAATTTTTAGTATTTGATCTCTACTATTGGCTTATTAGCTATGACTTGTTACATTTTCCATTGTTTATTCTAGGGTTTACAATATACCTCTTCAAATTATTATCATCTACCTTCAAATGATATTATATCAGTTTCTGTATACTGCAAGCAACTTACAAAAATAGTTCCTTTCCCTCTTCTCATTCTTTGTGCTATTGTTGCTATACATGTTGCTTCAACACATGTTAGAAACCCTTCAATACACTGTTGTTAATTTTTTCTTGAAGTCAATAAGATCTTTTTTTTAATTTAAAGGAAAATATTCTTTTGTGTCTACCCATTTTTCAGCTATTTTAAACACTCTTCATTCCTTTGTGTAGATTCAAGTTTTCATTTGGTATAGCCTTTCTTGAGTCCAAAAAGTTCCGGACATCTCTTACAGGCAGGTCTTCTGGTAAAAAAAAAAAAAAAAAGAAGTCTCTCACCTTTTGTTTATGCAAACAGTGTTTTTATTTCACTATCATTTTATAGGATATTTTCACTGAATATAGAATTCTAAGCTGCAATTATTTTACTTTCAGTTATTTAAAGCTGGTTTCATAGTTTCCTGACTACAATGTTTCTGATATGAAGTTCTGAGTTTATTCTTATATTTGTTCCTCTGTATATAATGTCTGATATTATCTGTCTGCTTTTAAGATTTCTTTATTTTTCCTTTTCAGCAATTTGATGATTATGATGCACCATGGGTTCATTTTCTTTGTGTTTTTCATGCTCAAGCTTCTTGGATATGTGGATTTCTGGTTTCCAACAAACTTGAAAAATGTTATGACTATTTTGTCTTCTTTTTTCTTCTGTTACTCCCCCTTCTTTCGAGGTTCTAATTGCACACATATTAGAACATTTGCTGTTATCCTAAAGTTGAATAAGGCTCTATTCTTTTTTTATTTTTCCTGTTCTTTTCTTTTTTCTATTTTTGGGCAGTTTCTATTGTCTATAATCAAGTTAATTGATTTTCTTCTGCAGTGTCTTTTTCTGTGAACTTTATGTTGAACATTGACTTTTTCATATCTAAGCATTCCATTTATTTGTTTATCTTCCATTTCTCCTCATTGTATTGATTTATTTAAATTCTTAAGCATATTCTTAATAACTATTTAAAGTTCTTGTCTGATCATTCCATTATTTCTGTCATTTTCAGGTCTCTTGATTCATTTCTCTTCTGGTCATATTTTCCTTCTTCTTCACATGCCTAGTACTACATGTACTAATGTTACATTACATGTACTAGTGTTACATTATTGAGTGTTTGAATTCAGGTATTTGTTATTTTAACAGTATTGACTTTGTTTGAAGTGGCAGGTAACTTTTGGATCAACTTAATCCTTTGGAAGCTTGTTTTGAAGATTTGCAGTGGTAGTCTGGCAGAGTCTTTAATCTAGAACTATTTGAGCGCCACTACAAAACCTAACCCTTTCAGAGCTCTGTTGAATGCCTTGGATATTTAACTATGTCTCTTCATTCTGGATGGCTGTAGTTTTAAGGTCTATCAGCCCTTAGTGAGCTCTGTTTTTGTCTAACTTTGTGGACTTTGTCTATGTATGCACAGCCTAGAATTCAACAACAGAATCAAGAGATGCCATGAAGATTTCTTTGTTTCTGTGTACTCCCTCTGTCCTGCAAATTTTAATGCCCTCAGAAGCCTGGGACTCTAATTTCTGTCTTCTCAATACACTTAAAACTCCATGCCCTCCCCAAATTCTCCCTTCCTGCACTACTTTCTAGAAAGCGTCCCAAGGCAGAAAGCTAAGTAATAAATGACTCACTTCATTTCATTTCCTCAGGGATCATAGTCTCGGGCTGCGTGTTGTCCAATGTCTGAACACTGTTGTTTCATGTATTTTGTCAAATTTTCAAATTGTTTATGAAGAGAGGGCAAGCCCAATACCATTTATTCTGCCATAGTTGAAGTTTAGTCTCTACTTTGCTACAATTTTGACTTTTGTTTTTCCAAGACAGACCTGCGAGGAGGCAGCCCTGACATAATTTGCCAGT
This sequence comes from Gorilla gorilla gorilla, assembly GCF_029281585.2. Lineage (NCBI taxonomy): Eukaryota > Metazoa > Chordata > Mammalia > Primates > Hominidae > Gorilla > Gorilla gorilla. The sequence continues at coordinate 63,692,393 of NC_073231.2, read as the reverse complement.
GGTCTGTTGATGAAAAAAGTCAAACTCTGTAAAATATTTGAAGAGATTTATTCTAAGCCAAATATGAGTGACCATGACCCTAAACAAAGCCTTCAGGAGGTCCTGAGCACATGTGTCCAAGGTGGTAGGGGTGCAGCTTGGTTTTATCCATTTTAGGGAGGCATGAGACATCAATCAAATATATTTAAGAAACACACTGGGGCCAGACACAGTGGCTTATGTCTGTAATCCCAGCATTTTGGGAGGTCAAGGCAGGTGGATCACTTGAGGCCAGGAGTTTGAGACCAGCCTGGCCAAATTGGTGAAACCCCCATCTCTACTAAAAATACAAAAATTAGCCAGGTGTGGTGGTGCATGCCTGTAATCCCAGCTACTCGGGAGGCTGAGGCAGAATTGCTTGAACCTGGGAGGCAGAGGTTGCAGTGAGCCAAGATCATGCCACTGCACTCCAGCCTGGGTGACTGAGTGAGACCCTGTCTCAAAAATAAAAAAAGAAAGAAAGAAAGAAATAACATTGGTTTGGTCTAGAAAGGCAGGACAACTCAAAGTGGGGGTGGGGTGGGGTGGGTTTCCAGGCTATAGGTAAATTTAACATTTTCTGGTTGACAATTGGTTGAGTTTATCTAAAGACCTGGGATCCATAGAAAGGAAACGTTCAGGTTAAGACGAAAGATTATGGAGACCAAGGTTCTTTTGAAGTCTTATACTGACTGCCCTTAGAGACAATAGATGACAAATTGTTTCTATTCAGACCTTTAAAAGATGCTAGACTCTTAGTTAATCTCTTGAGGACTGGGTGGTCCTAGAAGAAAAAGATCTAGCTATGTCAATAGAGATTCTTTACAGCTGCAAATTTTCCCCCACAAAGGACAGCTTTGCAGGGCCATTTCAAAATATGGCAAAGAAACATGTTTTGGGGTAAAATATTTTGACTCTCTTCTTTGTCACATAATGTTATACCAGAGTCAGATTGGAAAGTAAGTCATGACATATAGGGTTAAATAAAACCTCCTTGACAAGAATTTACAGTTTGTATGGCATGACTCCCCAGACCCTTAGATAGGAATCTGGGCAAGATAGAAAAGAAACAAACAAACAAACAAACAAACAAAAACAAAAAGCAGAGCTTAGTCCTGAGGATGATCACATTGATTCACTTCACTAAGGGAATGAGAAAGAGTAGCAAGAGAAGCCCAGCAAAGGCCTTGGAGAAGCCACAAGAGGCAACACAATGAGCACAAACTGGGGTGAGAACAATTCTAAAAGTTGTGATCAGAAGGGAACCGAGATAAAGCATATAGCCTGTTGGACATAAAATACTTCAGGAATAAATGCTCAGTGCCACAAAGTAAAGCCAGCACTCAGGCAAAAGTTTAATTCTCTCAGCAAGGCAATTTACTTCTGCAGAAGGGTGCCACTTGCATCAATCAAGATCACAAGAGCACAGGGAACAAAGGAGACTAGGGAGTTTTTATATTCTTAACGCAATCCCTACCTCTGTGTCCCTCCCACATGGGCTGGGGTCAGACCGCACAATCTGAGCTGACCTGATTGGCTACTTGTACATATTTTTCTAAATATAGAAGGGGAGGGGGACGTGAGGTACAGAGGTGGAGCAGGTGAGACGTGCAGTTTCAGGGGAACAATGGGTGCAGGTAACCAAGGGAACAGATGTGCGTTATTGATTAGAGTTGACGGGAAAGGGGTAGGCTCTTTTACGGTAAGTGGGGCAAGAAGGAACAGGAAAGTTGAGTTTGAGAACAAAAGATGAGGAAGTTAGCAGGACAAATTTTTGGAGAGAAACTTGGAGAAATTCATTGTATCTTACATAGCCAAAAGTTATCAGTTTATCAAAAAAAACTACAGCTTAGTAAAGTTGTTATTTGCTCATTGATACACAAATAATTAATATCAGAGAAGTATTCTAAGTCTTTGTCCAAAATTCTGTCTATAATAGAAAGTGACAAGATCTTCAACAGCCCATAATCCTTAACAAGAAATCAAATGTATTCCATCCTAGGAAATGTTCTGGGGAAACTGTGGTCCACAAAGACTGTCTTAGTTCTATAGCAATCCATGCTTTTAAATGGCAGGAAGACCCACCCAAGCCTCATTCCCAGTAATAGCTTGGTAGTCTACTAGACTTCCTCTTGAGTCTAGGCTTGGAAGATATCACCTCTACTTTTTTTTTTTTTTTTTTAAATAAAGAAGTCTGGCCGGGCGCACTGGTTCACGCCTGTAATCCCAGCACTTTGGGAGGCCGAGGTGGGTGGATCACGAGGTCAAGAGATCGAGACCATCCTGGCCAACATGGTGAAGCCCTGTCTCTACTAAATATACAAAAAATTAGCTGGGCAAGGTAGCAGGCGCCTGTAGTCCCAGCTACTCAGGAGGCTGAGGCAGGAGAATGGCGTGAACCCGGGAGGCGGAGATTGCAGTGAGCCCAGATCGCGCCACTGCACTCCAGCCTGGGCATCAGAGTGAGACTCTGTCTCAAAAAAAAAAAAAAAAAAAAGAAGTCTGATCAAGCTAACGGATAACCAAAAGAGTGACCTGTGTCCTTCTGACCCTCATATAGACCATACCCTTCAGAAGGTCCTTAAATTCAACGCATTTGTCTACGACAATGGCAAGTAATTGAGAATCAGGAGTGGGCTGGCTTTTGGGGTCTCACCTTTAAATCTCTGAACTGACAGACTGAGTTTTGCAGAACCCTGCAAAGAGTAGGTCCAGTAGTTTTGATAGGCCTAATATGAAGTCTTCTTGATAAGAATTCAGGTTTTTACTGGTCAGTGAATGTTTGGGTAAGTTGATAGCAAGATGATATAATTCTAAAATTCAAAGGCAAAAATTAGGAGTTGGTGATCCTAAGTGCACTTTGTACCTTCAGTGTTGGGACTCAGAATTATTCATTTACTTGTCTACCTCCCCATCTCTTTATCAAAAGTGGGAGGCTGCTAGAGATCAGGGTTGGGATGTGCAAGGGTCCAGGTGTCAGCTGATGGGCTGCAGCTGGAAAAATCAAGTGGCACTGGGGTGGTTTGATTTGGTTCTGAAAAGAGGGAAAAATAATTTCTAAAAATAGATAAAGGAAAAAGTGAAGAAAGGCAGGATTTGTTTTCTTTTATGGTAGTGAATAAATTCTTGACTCTTCCTTCTTACCCTCAATCTCAGCATGCAATCAATTTATGATTCCTTTCACCCAAAATCTGTTATCTACTCTCAGTTCAACTTACAATCTTCTAATGCATGCCTGCTTATCTCTTGCCTGGACATTCGTGATAGTCTTATCTCTTGACCCTTATTCTTTTCCTTCTGCGGTTCATCCTCAATACTGCTGCTGTAAGTTAACTTGTCAAATCAATGCTCAGAAACCCTAAGTGGATTCCCATTACAAGTAAGATAATATCCAAACTTAACTTCATTCTAAGTCCTTAAAAATCTTCTCTCTCATCAATGCCTCCAGCTCAACAATGTGCCCCATGCTCCAGACTTAAATACCATTATTCCAATGTGCCATTCATGTTCCTTTTCTCTGGTTTTTGTTCCTAATATTGCCACTATCCATAAAGCCCTTTCATCTTTAGTTTCACAAGGTTCTATTTATTTTCAAGGTTCTTTTGGCCCATACTTCCTCAGTGAAGCCTGCTCACAACTTCCCAAGCAAGAACACCGTTTTTCTGAAATTATATAACTTTTTAACAACCGCTAGAACACTTGCCACTGATTTAGTGTTCAATCGGTCTGCCTACCTTCTACGTATCTTTATTTCTCTACCATGTAGCACACAGGAAGTGATCAATAATGTCTATTTAAATAAATCAAATTGCATAAGAGTTCATGATTAAGGCACATAGTAATCTAAAATGGGTATGATTGATGCCTAGAATCCATACAGATATGTCAGATTACAGGATACTTGTGGAAGTACTTTGGCGATGTAGCTAATCAGTGGATTATGCAGGTGATGTGAGGGTGAGGGTGAATGGAGTTGATTCTTTCCATTAACTAGAATTATTGTAAAATGTAGTACTGGAAATGACTTGAAAAATCGTCTAATCTCAGTATGATTTCAACTCTTATCCTTATACTAATTGTTTGGTGGAGGCTGCCTGGGATACTACATTAGGAATTCTGTGGCCATGCACAAAGGACGAAAATGTTCTGACATGTAAGTAATGTTTAACATGTGTATTTGTGAAAAGAGAGTGGAGGGGGTAAGTACTAGTGTGTGAATCTAATAGTTGCCAGCCCCTGTTGACCAGTCTATATGTTTCTTCAGGTCCACAATTTAAACAACTTAGAAATATCCATTTCTATCACATTTTTAAGACCTCCATATAAAAACAAAACAAATCCTGCTATAAGATTTGCTGTAGTATATAATTTTTAATATACAAGGATTTGTGTCCTCTCTAATCCATAACTCTATGCTGTGGGTTAACAAAGCCTCCTCTAACTCTGCCTTTAGGGAACATGGAAGCCTGTGTTATCATTCATGTAGGAGCTAACTATGGTTTGGATATTTGTTCCCTACAAACTTCATATTAAAATTTGATCCCCAGTGTTGGAGACGGGACCTAGTGGGAGGTGTTTGTATCATGGGGGTGGATCCCTCATGAATGGCTTGGTGCCATTATCTCAGGAATAAGTGAGTTTTTGCTCTATTAATTCCCACAAGAACTGGTTGGTAAAGCCTGGCACCTCCCTCCCCTTTCTCTTGCTTCTTCTCTTGCCATGTGATGTCTGCATGCTAGCTCCTCTTCACTTTCTGCCATTAGTGTTCCACTGAGAATAGCCTGAGCCCTCACCAGAAGCAGATGCTAGTGCCATGCTTTCTGTATAGCCTGCAGAACTGTGAGCTAAATAAGCCTCTTTTCTTTATAACTACTCAGCCTTAGGTCTTCCTTTATAGCAACACAAATGGACTAAGACAGAGCTCCTACAAACCTGAAGGTCACTGTTATTTTTCCCCACTATTTCTGTTTTTATCCATCCATTACCCCATTACCCATCTGTATTAGTCAGGGTTCTCCAGAGAGACAGAACCAGTAGAATATATGAAAAAAGATTTATTAGGGAAAAATTGGCTCACACAATCAGAGAGGCAGAGAAGTTCTATGATAGGCTGGTCTGTAAGCTGGAGAAACAGAAAAGCCATTAGCATGGCTCAGTTCAAGTCTGAAGCCTCAGAACCACGGAATCTGATAGTGCAGCCTCCAGTCTGAGACCAGACCCCCAAGAGCCTCCAGGGGGCTGTGTGTGCAAGTCTCAGAATCCAAAAGCTGAAAAACCTGGAGTCTTATGTCCAAAGGCAGGAAAAGAAGAAGCACACCTCTCCAGAAAGCAGAGAGAGAGAGCAGAGAGAGAGAGCAATCCTCCTTCTTCTGCCCATTTGTCCTAACCTCCAACAAATAGGATGGTGCCTGCCTGCACTGAGGACTGGTCTTCTCCTAGTCCATTGACTCACACATCAATCTCTTCTGGAAACACTGTCACAGACACACCCAAAAACAATGTTTTACCAGCCAACTAGGCATCCCTCTGTTCAGTCAAGCTGACCCCTAAAATTAACCATCACACCATCCATCTATCCATCCATCCAGTCTGTATTTTACTAAATGAGATGATAAAAATAACACAGTTGACCCTTGAATAACTCAGGGGTTGGTGTACTGACCCCTGCACAGTAAAAAAAATCCATGTATAACTTTTGAGTCCCTCAAAACTTAACCACAAATAGCTTATTATTGACCAGAAGCCTTAGGAATAAGAAACAGTCCATTAACACAAATTTTGTACATGTATTATACACTGTAGCCTTACAATAAAATAAGCTGGAGAAAAGAAAATGTTGTTAAGAAAATCATAAGGAAGAGAAAATATATTTACTATTCATTAAGTGGAAATGGATCATCATAAATGTCTTCGTCCTCATTGTCTTCACACTGAGTAGGCTGAGGAGGAGGAAAAGGGAGGGTTGGTCTTGCTGTCTCAGAGTAGCAGAGGTGGAACACACGGAAGAGGTAGAAGGCAAGGCAGAAGAGAAAGGCACACTTGGTATAACTTCTATTGAAAAAAAATCACATATAAGTAGACCCATGCAGTTCAAGGATCACCTGTATTGGAAAGGCACTGTGCAAAGGCTAAGAGGTTCTAGTGAGGACCTGCTAAGCATTGATTGGAAGGGGAATATTACTGTCTTGGATCTACCAGTTGGCTCAGTGCTGGCTTACAACTCACAATCATCTCTGTGTCACTGACCTTCAGTTCCTGGTGCAAGCCAGGTTATATAACATTTTAGTCCACAGCTAACCGGTCTTAGTTTCTTGATTAACACCGTTTGCACCAGCACCACACTGAGATTTTGAAATTCACTTTCTGCTGCTCCAATTTGTATCACTGCCACTTCTGCTTTGTTATTAGAAGGCCTTATAAATGTACTGTTAATATGAAGCCATTTTACAGAAACAATAGACTTTCTACTGCTCTATTTAGCATGCAGAGGTGCTCCAACCTCCCATCCTTAAATAAAATAAAACCCTTCTAGCCACTTTAATCTCCTTCCTTCCCCTCACAGCAAAGCTCCAAAGAGAGGACTCCAAGCTCACTGTGTCTGCATCCTCACCTCCCGAATCAGGACCATCCACCACTCTCCAAGGTCCCCAAGTACCTTCTTTTTGCTGAACCCAAAGAATGTTCTTCAGACTTTATCTTTGTAACTGAAATGTTAACTTGAGTTACTTTCACCCTGGAGATTTAGATCAGATCTAAACTACATGCCGCCACCTAGGACATGTGGGAGCATAAGGCACTCTCCAATCTTCCCATGGTTACCCCAAACTTGGGTCCACAGCTCCACTCTGTCTGTTCTGCAGTGGATTATTTTACAGCCCATGCATGTTGTCCTACCCCACAACAATCCATACTTGCCATTTAATCCTTTTCCATTACTTATACAAACTACACTCAGAAAGGTCTGTGTGTGGGCAGCAGAATTTACTATAGTTTGGTAGATACAGAGGAGATGAATTATGCTGTGGCAAACTCAACAACTTCAAATATGACATTAGTCATCCCACTTTTCAGCAGCTCTTCAGCCTCCCCCTCACTCCTTCATCCCACTTGGTGTTTAGCATCAAGACATATCACTGGCTCCTCTTTCTTCCTTCTCCTCTGATCCCTCCCTTTTGCCTCATTCCTAAGTTTGTCCTTGTCCCCTCTCCACACTTAGGATCCCAAATTCTTCTCATTCTATTAGGCAAAGTCATTCAGTTCTCTCCAAGTTCTACTCCCAAACATTAAACTAGGCCCACTTAATTAAGCCTCGCAAGTCTAGCCTGGCAGAACCACGAAGATTTCTGTTTGGCAAATTCAAGTCCTCCTTCTAAGGCGATTGGGGTTTTACACATATTTTTTCCTCCATTACATCTTACAACCTCTCCATGGCATTTGACATTTTGATAATTCTTTCTCTGAAATGTTTTCCTCCTCTGACACCTTTCTCTCTTGATTTCAATCTCAGTTCTCTATTTTTCTATTTGGAAGGCTTTTATTGCTTTGCATATTTTTTAAAAGTTGATTCTAACCTTGCCCCATGTATTTTACTCTAGAGTAGCTCCAGCTCTGTTCAATAGAAATATAATGCAAGCAGCATATATAATTTTAAAAGTTCTAGTAGCCACATTGTGAAAAGTGAACATTGAAAGGTAAAATTAACTTTGTAACATATACTGTCTAACCCAATATAGCTAAAGTATTTTTTATCATGTAATCAAAATGAAAATTATTAATAACTGTATTTTATATTTTTTAAACAAAATCTTCAAAATACAGTGTGTATTTTATACTTACAATATGTCTCAATTTAGTATCTGCTAAATTTTCATCAAAATATTTTATTGGTGCTTGGATTCATAAACTTTGGACTTGAAAAAGTAGATATACATACCCAAATTGTTTGAAATGTAAGCTTTCCAATAATTGAACACACACCAAAAATCACTATCTTTTCATATTTACATCCATATAGACAAAACCAGTTCATCATTTTTCAAAGAATGGATTTGACATTGAAGCAAAAGCATAGCTGTCCAAGCTTAGTAAATTTGCTAATTCTTATGTCAACTAGGTGTTATTAACATGAAGTTCAAAGGTATATTGCAGACATTGAAAAGCAGCTCTATATATACTATTATAAACAAAGCATTCCTTAAATTATTCTTGTGGTTCTTATAGCCAATATACACAATTCTGTCAATTACAATTAAAAGCTTGTACATATTGATTCATATTGTAAAAACATGTAAAATTGTTTTTTTGGTTTGTATTGTAGAAAGTTTCAATTTCAACATAAATGATCATACCTATCTTAGCTAAGTCATAAATAAGCTTTTCTTTTCCTTGGCACTTAAAATTTTGCTCATTTGTACTATCTCCTTTTTCATCTCTGATTTTATTTATTTTGGATCATCTCTCTTTTTTACTTAGTCTGGCTAAAGCTTTCTCCATTTTGTTTAAGTTTTCAAAAACCAACATTTTATTTCATCGATCTTTTGTATTGCTTTCATTTCAATTTTATTTCTTCTCTTGTGTTTATTATTTCTTTTCTTCTACTAATTTTGGGTTTGGTTTGCTCTTGCTTTTCTAGTTCTTTAAGATACATCATTAGATTATTTCTTTGAAGTTTTTCTTCTTTTTTGATGTAAGCACTTATAAACTTCCCTCTTAGTACTGATTATTGACACTGTAGCAAGCATTCCTTTCATGGTTACCGGGTACTTGAAATGTGGTTAGTGCATCTGAGGAGATAAATTTTTAATTTAATTTTATTTTAATTAGTTTACATTTAAATTTTAAAACCAAGACTATGTAAAGTATTTTTCTGTTAAATATAACTTTATTGTTTCAGTAAACTAAGTTTTACAAGCACTGCAACATGTAAGTCACCATCTTTATTCTGCTCTTAGCAACAGGAGGCAGCCAAATGCCTAAGCAGATAGGGGTGGGTCTCTGGTGAAACCCCACCTTCAAGCCAAAAACAGCCTGAAGGCTGAAAGACCGGACTGCTGGTCCTGGATGAAACCCGCAACCCAGAGTGAGAACTTTTGTTCCTGTTTGCCCACCCTTTCCTGATTAAATTTTTCTGAATAATGCCTTTTAACCAATCGAATGTTGCCTTTTCAAATACTACCTATGGCCTGCCCCTTCCCCATTCTGAGCCCATGAAAGCCCAGGACTCAGTCACATTGGGGGGCACTTTCCTGCCTTTAGGTAGGGGGACCACTCTCATGTCCTCCCTTTGCTGAAAGCTGTTTCATCACTCAGTAAAAACCCCTGCCTTGGGCTTAATACCTGGGCAATGGGTTGATAGGTGCAACAAACCACCATGGCACATGTTTACCTATGTAACAAACCTACATATCCTGCACATGTATTCTGAAACTTAAAATTAAATTAAACTAAATTTAAAAACCTGCCTTGCTCACTCTTAGACTGTCAACACATTCTCATTCTTCTTGGGTGCAGGACAAGAACTTGGGGACTGGTGTGCAAGACAGACTTGGCCCTGGCAGCCGAGTGGGTGGGCCATCTCCTGCTGTGGGTAGTGTGCCCAGGCAGGGTGTCACTGGCCGGAGGTCCCCAGCTTGCAAAGTGACCAAGAAGAAAATCCTGTGTCACTGTATAGTGTGTGTTGAGCATCTTCATCATTTCTTGTTATTGTCAAAGGGTTAATTCAGTTTGAATGCTCATTTTTTATGCACTGGTGTAACATTGTAACATATTTACTAGAATATTTTATATGTGGAGCACAAGTTACAGTGGTACCTATCTAAATCAAAATTAGTAATTAATTTGAAATACTTATTATTTTAATTATCTCACAATTAAAACGTTTTTCTAGATTGTTTATCTTTTAGGCTCTTTGGGATTGACAAAGACCCTCTCCTTTGACCAAAATCTTAGGCTCCTCCGAGTCCTGAACTTGGCCTGCTTTTGCTTCAAAATCAAATTCATTTTTTGAAAAATGATGAACCAGTTTTGTCAATATGGATGCAAATGTGAAGGATAATGATTTTTGGTGCTCATTCAGTTATTGGAAAGCTTATGTTTCAAATAATTTGAGTATGTATATCTACTTTTTCAAATCCAAAGTTTATGAAAACCAAGTACCAATAAAATATTTTGATGAAAATTTAGCATCTGAATTGAGGCATATTGTAAGTATAAAATACACACTGGGTTTTGAAGATTTTGTTTAAAAAACATAAAATATAGTCATTAATAATTTTTATTTTGATTACATGATAAATAAAAATACTTTGTATTGAGTTAAATAGTATATGTTATTAACATGAATTTTACCTTTCAGTTTTCACTTTTTACAATGTGGCTACTAGAACATTTAGAATTATACATGCTGCTGCTTGCATTATATTTCTATTGGACAGAACTAGAGCTACTCTAGAGTAAACTACAGGGGGCAAGGTTAGAATCAACTTTTAAAAAATATGCAGAGTTCTAAAAGCCTACTGAACAGAAAAATAGAGAACTAGGATTGAAATTCTGTGTTCTTATAGAATCTAGTTTGAGCAGGAATCCTGCTAAATCAGATTAGTGAAAAAATCTCCCACCCTTGGTATCTGACCACTTTGATATCTTATCATCATGGCCTGCCTTCAGCAGTAATCGCATCCAGTCACTTTAATCAGGAACTCCTTATCCTTGATGTTTCCTCTAGTAATTTTCCATCCACTGACCCACCCTTGGTTATAAATTCCCACTTATCCTTGTTGGAGTTGGAGTTGTCCAATCTCTCCACTGCAAGACCCCATGGTGGTGACCCTATCACCATAGCTCTCTTAAATAAAGTCTGCCTTACCATCTTTAGCAAGTGTTTGGATGATATTCTCATTTAGCAGGCGGCAAGAGCTGTGTCTTTTCTGCTCTGTACTTCTAGTGCCTAGCATAGCACATAGCAAAGAACAGGTGCTCAATTAGCACTTGTTGACTGAACAGTCAGGGCTCACCATGCACCTCTTGCCTCCCATTCTTTCCTCTAGCTGACGTGCCAGTATTGCAGCACTGCATTAGATGTCTAGATACGTTCCTTATTTAACATATGGCATATCCAGCAAAAAGAAAAATGAAAATGCTTAAAAGGAATTCTGCATGCATATTTTCTCAGTGTGGGTCTCAAAACTTGGAGAGCTCAGATATTCAGAATGCTATCTATACAAAGATCAGAAAAGAGTTGTCTTCAATTGGAGGCTTTATATATTTCCTTGAGAAGATCTGTGCTTAACCCACAGTATTAAAACAATATATACTGTACTTGTCATTACTAGAGGCAGTTCGAGAGGTCAAACAGACCTGGGGTTCAAACCCTGCCTCCTCTACCTGGTAGCATAATCTCAGGCAAACTACTTAGTCTCGCTAAGTCTAACTGTGCTCAAGGGTAAATTGGCAATAAATCTAACTATCCCCTGAGGTAACGGTGGAGATCAAGAAGCATGCAAAACACACAGCCCAGCACTCATGTGGTAAGACCGCAGTATACCTTAGCAATTTTTATTATAAATAATAGTAATAAACAAAATGTGTTAGCTAGCATGTTTTATTATAAGCATTAGAAATAGATTCCGATTAACTTAAGCAAACAAGAGGGGAAGGAAGGTTAGTTATAAAAGCTATAAAGCAGCAGAGAACAGAAAGGAAGACTGAATCAGGAAAAATAGGAAGCAAGGATCCTCTGGGAAACGACATTTCATAAATTAAAAAATCTACTCAAAGTGCCATGATCAGAATGATTCACCTCTGATGATTTTTCTGCCCTGTGCTGCTAGGTTAGATGTTCACATTCCAGATTCATGGAAGAGAGTCTTATCTGCCTAGTATGGGTATATGTCAACCCTTTGGCATGGTGGCAAAGGTGGCTTGCAGGTCTGCACCACCTTGATTGACAGTTTCTTCAAGAATATATTCACATGGTATGGGTTATCCCCTCAGTAAAATTGGAGTGCTGCTTTCAAAACAAGAAATAAGGAATGCTTTACAGGTAAAAACAGCAGATGTCCTCTACACATCGTTTTATCACAAGCTATAGATTACACAGACTCTGCAGTGTTTGTGTAGGATATAGAAAAGCTTTTGTTATTATCTAGTTCACTCCAGTGAGACAGAAGTAAAACAGGTAGAGAGCTGCCTGCTGAGGATGTGGCCCTGAGATAAGGATTCCTGGAATGTTTGAGCTGGAGGGGTGGATTGCCCAAAGATATCTATATTATTTGAGACTGTAGGAAAATTTGAATAGTGGTGGAAGGATGCCAAATTCTAGATGGAGAGACAGGGCCATTGAACTCTAAAGCACAACATGAAACAGGAGAATGAGCAAAAGTGAGAGACTGAAAAATAGAGAGTAAAATGAATTGGGTTTGAAAGACTTAGAGCATCTAGTGCAGTTAAAGCTCTGAATACGATTAAGGTGGTTTCTTTCTTGTTTTTATGCCTTCCAGAGCATTTCCAGTGGCTAAAGATGAGTGCTTCAAAGGATCATCTGAAGAGGTTCTGCAGGGCTAGAGAGACTCCAAACACAAGAATTGGGCAAACACTGAACTGGATGTAGTTGCTGAATTGTTTCTGTCCTTATCTTGTCGAGTTGTTTTACATCTTTCTTCAGAAATTTCTCCACTGTCCTTGAGCTAGTGTTTTCCAAATGCCAGTCGATAGAGCAGTGCTGATCTGTGACAACATTTTCACTGATCTGTAGTCATATCAAAGAATAAAAAAATAGGCTGGACAAAGTGGCTCATGCCTGTAATTCCAGCACTTTGGGAGGCCAAGACTTGCAGATCACTTGAGGTCGGGAGTTCAAGACCAGCCTGACCAACATGGAGAAACCCCATCTCTACTAAAAATACAAAATTAGCCGGCCGTGGTGGCACATGCCTGTAATCTCAGCTACTCAGGAGGCTGAGACAGGAGAATTGTTTGAACCCTGGAGGTAGAGGTTGTGGTGAGCCGAGATTTCGCCATTGCACTCCAGCCTGGGTAACAGGAGAGAAACTCCGTCTCAAAAAAAAAATAAAAATAAAAAATAAAAAATAAACAGAAAAATAAAAATTCATATTTCTCAAGTGAGGTTTTCATAAAATTAAACTCCTCAATTTGAAGGGTTTTCTTTTATTCTAAAATTATGTCCTGCTTCATTCTGGTTTCTCTTCAGATTGTATAAACCTTTTGGTTTTTACTCAAATTATGTCCTCATACATTTTGATGTTAAAATATCCTTATTTTTAGTGGGAAGATGGCAAAAATGGATGGTAGTTTTAAAAATATCTTTACTTGGCGCAATAAATACCTGGCAACCATATATTGATTTCCTCTCTACTTTTTAAAAAAATCATGTTAGTCTATAAAATATAAAATCTGAAAACCATGGCTCTAAATGCCTCTAAGTCTCTCACGGCTCACTTCCCATGCGAGTGCACATGGGGAAAGTTGTTACAGTCCCCATCAGCAGGAGGAACACAGGATACCCAAGTTCAAATCCTGCTTCTCTACTTACTGGTCCTTTGACCTGGAATAAGACATTTGGTTTTATCTGTAACATAGCAATGAGTATTGTACCTACCTTATAATGGTTTTTATGGGGTGCTCAGTAGATGTTTGCTCTAATGACTACTATTACTAATTTCAGGTAATTTTTTTTGTCTCTCAAATTATAATTAGAGTTTAGACTTTAAAGACCAGATCTTTTCATTTAAATTTTTATATCTCAAAATACTGTCTGAATGATGGACAAATCTCTCCTTAGGGTAACCATTTAAATTCATTCTCTGAAAAAAATGTATTGCATCATGAAATGAAAATCACCTTTAAAAATATAAATTGCAAAGTGAATGGTGATTTTCCTCTGACTTTCCATTGATACCATAAGGAGCTGGATTGTCAGAATCCTTTAGAATTGTAAAAAAAAAAATGGCAAAGGGGACAGGGGCCTGTTCCTCATTTGTTTTGAGTAGACACTTATCACCAACACACCATAGGTCTAATCCTGTCTAAATCTAGAAATAAGAGCTTAGATTCAATAACTTCTAAAAATTCCCCAGATCAGAGCAATTGGATTTAAGCTTCATAAACAGTGAATATTGTGTAACTTTTAATTGCCTAATTGTAGGCTTAAGCATGTTAAGCTATTTTCATTTCAAAGTTTCAAGCCCAAGTCTATTTAAATAAGCTGAAATCAATGGCACTTCATAAACTGCCTCTTTTACAAGAATTCCAGAGTCATTCTCTGTCCCTTTTTTCTTTGTGACAGCTTCAACTTTTATGCTTTCAGAACAGATCACTGGCAGAATGTTCCTACAGTAGAAATAAAACTACTTTGTAGTTTTTCTTCATTATCAAGATCTGAAATATTTTAACAAATGTTAGTCGGTTGGTGAGGCCTGGCAAGCTCTGGAAGGAGCTCTGGAGAGGAACCAAACTATGTCTCTCACATGTTCCCACGCTTTCTTATGTAATAAAAAGAGTCCATGCTGCCTGAATGTCTTTCATCATTATGATTTTCTAAGGCTGTCTGAAGTGTATGGATAATCCCATTGTTACCTAATCCATCACAGTACTTAATATTCCCAGGAGCACCCTTCCAGCTTTCCATGGAAAATTTCAGTTTCAGAAACCTGGGTTTGGAAAGCTCAACATTCTTGATTTCAAGCAATGAATTGAGAAGCCTGGTGAGCAGGGTAAGCTTGAAGGGCGGGGCTGGTATTCAGATCTGGGTATTTTCCCATACATTTCCCTCAGATGTGTTTTGCGATTAGACTTGACAATCTCTGGAGGCTGTATCTCCATAGGCCTAGAGCAACAGGCTCACTTTCAAACAGTAAAAGGAAATCTGATAGAATGCAATGGGTGATAAGGTCATGTTTTCCTGTGCAGTGTTTATTTGTTCTGGTCTGACACTAGGTTTTGTGGCTCAAATTAAATTTTAACAAACGCCGTCTGAGAACTTCCCCTGGGTAGGGGCTGAGTCAAGTCGGGAGGATAGAGCACTGTGGCGGATGAACTTGGAGCAAGGCTGGACTGAACATTTGGATGAAAGCTAAGGGCTCAGGATGACCACTCCACGTGAGCCGGGGGACAAGGCCACACTGCAACATCAGCCAGGTGTGCAGTGAAGAGTGGGGTTCAGGGCGGGTGCAGTGGCTCACACTTATAATCCCAGCACTTTAGGAGGCCAAGGGGGGTAGATCACTTGAGGCCAGAAGTTCAAGACCAGCCTGGCCAACATGGCGAAACCCCATCTCCACTAAAAATCCAAAAATTAGCCAGGTGTGGTGGTACACACCGGTAATCCCAGCTACTCGAGAGGCTGAGGCATGAGAATCGCTTGAACCCAGGAGGTGGAGGTTGCAGTGAGCTGAGATCATGCCACTGCACTCCAGCCTGGGTGACAGAGCCAGACACCATGTGCTGAAGATACAGCAGAGAACAAAATAGACAGTGTCCCTGTCCATTAAGAGCTTGTTTTGATTGAGAGTTCTGGATAATAAATAAGTAACAAATAAAGCAGTGTATAATTTCAAGAAGTAATAAATGCTAAAAAGAAAGCTGAATAAGAACCACAAGATGGAGATAATGAAAAGAAAGCCACTTTAAGTATGCTTATCATATTTGAGGGACAGCATCTATGAGAAGAAGAAATTTGAGTTGGGGGGAGCTGATTAAAACCAGGAAATCTTTTATGTAGAGATCCCATGGAGCAGTTCTCAGGGGGAGCAGCATGTGTGAAGGCCCAGTGGTGGAATAGTTTGGCATGACTGAGAAACAGCAAGAACGTCAGTGTGCCAAGAACAGGTTGAGCAAGAGGAAGAGCTGGCAGGCAATGAGTTTGCAGAGAGGCAGCAGGCAGATTTTAGGGCCTTCCAGGCCCTGGTTAAAAGCTTGAATTTTATTTAAAATGAAATGAGACATCACTGGAAGATTTTTAATAGGAGAATTATTTGATTAAATTCCATTCTAAGAAAACCACTCTGGCTATACGTTGTGGCATAAATTGGAGGTAGACAAAGAGTCATGGCAGGGAGAACAATTAATAGACCAGACTGGACATTATGGACCAGGATCGTGAAAATAGAAATAAATATCTCAAAAATATGTATAAAATTAGAGATAGAAATAATAGATCTTGCTAACAAATTAGTTGTAGAGTTAAAAAAAATAAGGACAGAATCAAGAAAGGGTCTTTGAATTTCAGAACAAAAAGGCAAGGATTCTGGGCAGGTTGTTCTCCTTATTTATTCTCCCTTAAAATTATAAACCACCATTTCTTGGTTACTGTAGGTTTTTGCCCTCAGCCTTGTAACTGTTCATTTTTGTCACTTGCAGCATAGCCACACTCTGCAAATGATCAAAATCAGCATCGCTCACTCTGTGGGGCTCTTGGAAACAAGTCTGCTTAGCTCTCCCCAAACTCCACAGGGTTCCCCCAAATGGCAGCACTGGGGCCCAGCATGAAGCAGCTAATGCTGTGTATGGGATGCAATTTCAAAACACCCCAGATCCAGTCTAACTAATCAAGTGGACCAGAGGGGAGCGCTCCTCAGAGGTCCAAACCACACAATCTCCATAGCCCATTTTATATTCTCAAATATATTTCTTTGAATAATTTTTTGAACTGAAATTGTTTTGAATTCTCATGATCTTTCTGTTGAAATTTATGAAAAAAGATGATTCATGTTCTCTTCTGGATATAAAATATAGCTAGAAAAGTAAAGCAAAAATAAAATCAATTCCATGTTAGGGAAGGAAATTCAGAATTTATATATTAGATGAGGAAAGCTGGGCCATAATTAATTAGCAAATATTCTTAAATTTGGGTGAGCAAATGTGTTCTGTTTTTATTGTGGAACGCTGAGCTGTGGAGATGTTCTGGACCTGATGCCAATTAGCCTCCCATTTTTACTTAATTAAGTGTCATCTAGAGCTCCCGCTGGCATAAAATGGTTTTAAGTTCTGCTGTTTTTCTTTCGCTTTCTTGTCAAAATCCATTTACCAAATGGTACCAAAAACTATTTTTTAATACATAAAATGTAGAGGTATGGATAGGTATGCAGAACAGGATCTGTGGAAGCGGATAAACTCACCTGAATCCCAGCTCTGTCACTTTCTAGCGCCTGCTCTTTGCTATTATTTCACCTTTCGAATCCTTAGTTTCCTCCCGTGTAAAACAGGTAAAAATACCCACCTCATAATGCTGTTGTTAGGACTAAATGAGATAGAGTAAGGACTTAATGAATGAATGGTTGTTCTTTTGTAATAATTATAGACTCATAGGAAATCGCACAAAGAATATGGAGAAGTCCCTGTGCCCTTCGTCCAGTTTCCCTCAATGATTACTCCTTGCATAGTTATAGTACGATATCAAAACCACAGAATTGATTTTGATATAATGTGGATGTATATTTTGAGGTCATTTTATCACATGTGTGTATTCCTATAGTCACCACTACAA
The DNA here is from genome assembly GCF_029281585.2 of Gorilla gorilla gorilla. Lineage (NCBI taxonomy): Eukaryota > Metazoa > Chordata > Mammalia > Primates > Hominidae > Gorilla > Gorilla gorilla. The sequence continues at coordinate 63,674,875 of NC_073231.2, read as the reverse complement.
TCAAGATAAAGAACTATTCCATCACTACAAAGGTCTCTCCCTTATGCTACCCATAAAGTCACACCCACTTCTTTCCCTCACTCCCACCAACTCTAACCTCTAGCAACCACCAATCACTATAGTGATGAGTTTTCCATCACTGTAATTTTGTATTTATATATGAATGAGAATGTTTATGTAAATGGAATAACAGTGTATTACCTTGAGACTGGCTTTTCTTTTTCATTCAGCATGATGAACTTGAGATCTATCTAAGTGGTTGCATGTGTCAATAGTTCATTTATTTTTATTCCTGAGTAGCACTCAATGGTATGCATATACCACAGTTCGTTTAGCAATTCAGTTATTGCAGGACATGTTGGTTGTTTTTGGGCTTTGGCTATTACAAATAAAACTACTTGGGAACACCTTACACAGGTTTTTGTCTGGATATAAATTTTCAATTATCTGAGATAAATGCCCAGAAGTGTGTTTGCTCAGTTTTGTGAACTTTTTATCAAATTCTCATGTTATGAGTCACAAGATTGCAATTGTTGCAATATAAGAGATTGCCAATAAACCCCATCAAAGGCAAGGAGAGGAAGTTGAATAAAATCCTTGGGTAGTACATTAGTCCATTTTCTGTTACTTAGAATACCTAGAACTGGGGAATGTATACAGAAAAGAAATATATTTCTTACAGTTATGGAGGCGGAGAAGTCCCAGATTGAGGGATCCCATCTGAGGAGAGCCCTCTTGCTGGTAGGGACTCTCTGCAGAGTCTTGAGGCAGCACACGGTGTCACATGGCAAGGGGGCTAAGCATGCTTACATGCTAGCTCAGGTCTCTCTTCCTCTTCTTATAAGCAGCAAGTTCTCCTCCCATGGTAATTTATTAATTCATTAATCTCTTAATGGTTTAATCCATTCATGAGGGCAAAACTCTCATGACCCTCTCACCTCTTAATTTTAGGCCTACCTCTTAATACTGCCATGGTGGAGATTGAGTTTCAACATGAGTTTTGTAGGGGACATTCAAACTATAGCAGGCAGGATTGCAAAACTATTGTATGTTAGTCAGGATAATTAATATTAGCTACTCTAACAACCCCACAATCCTAGTAGCTCAAAACAGTAATTATTTATTTCTTCCCCAATCAATGTCCACTGTGGGTTGCGCAGCTCTGCTGAGTGACGCCCTCTCTCTACTCTGTGGCTCCACCCATTGCAGAGTTCTAGCAGCTCTGCCATCTTTGCTTTTAGCTGGGTGGATGTGAGAGAAAGGAGAGCCCATGATAGATCAGTCTGGATGTTTTTGGACTCAGGCCTGCGAACGCCATACATTGCTTATTAGCTAAAACCAGTTACATCACCTCCACTACCTACAAGCAAGGTTAGGAAATGCATTCTCCCAAGAAGAGGTAATGAGGCATCTATCTGTCTAGGCTCTGTCACAGAGAAGCATTGTATCACTAGTAAGCAGCAGCTATGAACCAGCGGAGAGACAGACATTTTGTTATTACTATTAAAGCATTGCAAGTTGAACTTAAATCTTGTTTGAGGTAAACTCAGTAGCAATCCGTGAATCACTTTCTATGAGGATGACTGACAGAACTAAAGACAAGGTAATACCTGTAACACAGATAACAGTGCCCACTATTTGGTAGTCACAATCATGAAGGCAGTTGATGTGTACTGCATATATTAAATGCTCCTGACTGGAAGCAGGTGATCTTTGGGAAATCCAGGAGTGAAGAGGGGTTGAAGAAAGAAGAGATGGAAATGTGCCCAGACCAGACTCACTGGCCTCTCTTGCCAGCTCTCAAGGATTCTGCTCATTCTGCAAGATATAGCCAGGCTAAATCCAGGTTAAGCCAGGATCATCCAAGGGTCACGTCCAGCCCTCTGACTGTTTTTGTATGCATGTGAGCTAAAGACAAGGTTTATATATTTAAATGGTTTTTTTTAAAATAAAAAAGAAATATTATTTTGTGACACTGAAAATTACATGAAATGCAAATTTCATTGTCTATAAGTTTTGTCAGATCTCAATCAAATTCGTTTGTTTCCATATTATTTACAATTGCTTTCATTCTACCCAACAGAGTTGAATAGTTACAAGACAGACTGTATGTGGCCAACAAAGCTGAAAACATTTACTATCTGGCCCCGGTTTGCCAGTGCCAAGTATAAGCCATCTGGGCCTCATAGCTTTTCAAGGTTTTGAAAATGTTATTAGGTTCATGGAAAGCCATGCCTCTTTTATGCCATCTTTATTTAATGACTTTTTCATATTGGAAAAATAGCACTGTTATTTTTTAAAATCCACTTTTAACAAAACTTCATCATCTACTTGTCAGAGGAGCAGTCATCCCAAGCGTTAATAATCCTACTGCTGAGCCCGCAGGGATAATGGTATTATCCTTGGAATCTACCAGCATCGACCTTAGAGTTTTCAGTCCTGAAAAAAAAACTGCAACATATCCAACATTGCACCATCCTAAAATGTTACATAACTGTAGCATAGTTATATTATGTGACTGAAAACCTTCACTATGAAAAAGACATTCCCTGGACATAAAGTGTACAGGTTTTTAACTGTATTTAGAAATCGTTAGCTTTTAAAGCTTGCTTGTTCCCCTTTGAACAGCAAGTTCAAAAGTGTCAGAAAAAAAATACAAAGTTTTCTTTAAAGAAAAATGTTCCCATACTGGCAGTGTTGTGTAATACTTCATCTTTTAAAATAACCTCCAGAAACTCAGCTGTAACACCACAATTGATGGAAATGAATAAGTAGCCCTTGGGTTATTCTGATATCCTAAGAGAATACATGAATCTCTCTTCCTCTGATACCTTAGGAAAATTATCACATTTCATACCTCCTTAACAACTCATGAGCTTTCTTTTTCCATATCTGATTGTTTTTTTTTGACAGGGTTTCATTGCCATCACCCATCACCCAGGCTGGAGTGCAGTGGTGTGCTGTAGGCTCACTACAACCTTCACCTCCCAGGCTCAAGGCTACTCCTTAGCCTCCTGAGTAGCTGGGACTACAGGTGTGCACCAACACGCCTGGCTAATTTTTGTATTTTTATTAAGAGACGGGGTTTCACCATGTTGGCCAGGTTGGACTTGAACTCCTGACCTCAAGTGATCTGTCCACGTCAGCCTCCCAAAGTGCTGGGATTACAGGCATGAGCCACCGTGCCCCACCTGGTTCTGTTTTAAATGTGTAGTTGACAAGAGCACTGCCTTAGAAATCAGACTGCTCCAGATTCACACTCTCCTCTGGTACTTAAGCTCGTGACTTTGGGTAAACCACATGCTGCCCTGTGTCTCAGTTTCCTCATCTGTAAAAGGAGGTCACACAGTGCTGACTTCAGAGAGTTATTGTAGAGTCAAATGGGGTATATCATAGAAAGCCCTTAACACAGTGCCTGGCACACAGAAAACTGTCAATAATATTGTCTATGATTAGTGATTTTTATAGTCTCACTATTTTTTCAACTGCATGGTTGTAAAACCCAGAAATAGTTACAGAGACAAGTAGCGACCATTATCAACAAAATATAAACCATCTGTCAGGGAATTAAACAAATTCAAATAGAAAAAGTGTCTTTCATTTAGCAAGGTACAGAGTGAAATATATCAGTTACATGGTCAGAAATATTACAGGTATTAACTTAAGCCAACATAATCATTTTGCATAATGCTGTCTTAAACTCTTAGTAAATCTTAAGATTTATAAAACCACCTGATTAACTCATCCTGCCCCTATTTAAGTCCTTCTTATGATGAGGAAAACACTGTCCCTTGAAGCAACCCATTACGATTTGAAACACTTTCTTAAACTGAGCTGAAAATTGTTTCTCTGGTGCTTACAGCCTTTGGGCCAAGTCCCACACTCTGGAGACAAATCTAATAGTGCTTACCTTTGACAGGCCTTCAAATGTGTGATAATGTCCACACTTCTCCTTAGTTAACTACTCCAGTTCCTTTAACTCTTCATCACACCATAGGGTTTGTGGAGCCTTCATCATCTTGGTGATGAATCAATCCCATTGTGCTTTAAGAATAACACAATCCCCTTAAAAAAAAAAAATCTCTAGACGCTGCCCTGTGGCAACTGAACAACTACCTAAATTAACCCAACTGTGTAGCTGGAGAAAAGGATTCTAAGTATGTTCTCAGAGCAAAATTCAAAGCAACTTATTTAATGTTTTCACTGGTTCTGTTCTACAGGTTAGAATAACATAACGATAATACTGAGAGGCACCTTGAGAAACTAGAACTTTAGGACTCAGTGCTTAGAGAATTTAAAATTGGAGGTCTTGTTTATTTCGTCCCCCATACCTCTAAATAGATTCTGAATGTCTGAATGATATTGAACCCAGCAATTAGGTGAATGTGCTTTTCTTTCCAACACTATGTCAGGAACTGTGAAGGGTCTGAGATTTTATCCTATTTGCAAACTAACAAGTGAGCCTGCCACAGTTTTGTGGATGCTGTCAGAAGACACTAGACTCCTGGGTCAGAGCCAAGGGAGTCTATTACCCAAGGCATAACAAGTAGCCTAAACTTCATGCTCTTGTTGTTTCCATTTGCCCCTGCGTTCCATGGGTGTGAGGTAGAACAGTGTATGTGGATGGTAAGATTGCAGTGGTTTTGCATTACAGCTGAGAAACCTCAGGCTTAAAACATTCGTTCAATCTTTTATAACAGACTGCAAGCAAGCTGACCCAGTTTTTGCCCCAGAGGGAGACTTTATCTTTATTACACTGGACAGTAAACAAGGCTGCCCTCTGCTTCAGAGGAAGGTACTAATCCCTATTTTCCATGGCTGTTCTCTATGCAAATATCCTTGAAAAGAGTCTATAACAAAAGCTGTCAAGGCCTCTGCTTGCAAGGTGTGTGCAGGGCAAGGGACACATGGAGAGGGGTCTCTCAGCACACCATAGGGTTCTATTAGAAGGAGTACTTACTTCTCTAGAACATTAAACCAATCAGTAAGTATTTGCTGAATGTCTGCTATGTGCGCAACAGTTTTCTAGGTACTGTGAAGAATAAAAAGTCCATGGTCTCTTGATTCCAGGTACTTAGAATTTATCAGGTACTACTTGACCCAAAACAATAGGAAACAATGCAAGATAAGCGAAAGCTAAATTAGGACTTATGCATTCATTCATACAAATAAATATTTCATGCCTTGTATAAACACTAGCACTTACTTAGTGCCAACAGTACGCCAGGCACTAATCTAAGCCCTTTACATATATCAAAACAAGCATGTGAAATACCTCCTAGTATACTCCTTTTTACATGTGTTGAAATAGAGGCACAAGCACGTCGAATGACTTGTCCATAGTCACATAGCTAGGAACTTTTCATCGTGCCCAGACGCTGACTCTGGAGCCACAGTCTTACCCTGAACACTGAACCGCCTACCTTGTCACAGACACTTATCCAAGCTGGAGCTCTAAAGTCAGGGCAGGGACAAACCCTGTCTTCACAGAGCTAACAGCCTCAAATGGCACACTTACTAGCAGATATTAGTTTGATGAAAGGGAGAATAAAAGGGCATTTTTGACAGGAAGCCCAGTTCAGAAGTGATTGCAGAAATCAGTCCAGAAGTGTTGATGGCCTGAGCCAAGCAGGGGCAGGGGAAATGGGGAAGAGGGTACAGAAGAGGGAGAACAGAGACATAAAGCATGAGAGATGTGAGTAACTGGAGGTCAGAGGTGAAGAAGAGAGAAGTGTCCAGATGGATCCTGGCATCTGGACTGGGTTCTGCATGCCTGTGTCATCTGCACACACAGATGGCCCAAATTAATGAAAGTAGGAGGAAGGGCAGGATTGGGGAAATGACACTGATTCCATTTGGGATATGTCCAGTTTGAGGTAACTATGCAATGTCCAAGTCAAACGTCAATTCAGTCCAGAACATAGATACTAGTTGCCACCATGGATGTGGGTGATTTGGCCCAAGGTGCGTGTGGAGCATGCCAAGAGTACAGAACCAACCAGACAGCAGAAATATACTCCAGGGACAGGGAGAGAGGAAGAGAGGAGTTCAAAGAAAGGAGCGATCAAGCAAGCCTGCAGTAGCCAGGGAAGCCCCTGGAGCAGGGTTTTGACTGAGCATTTGCAGGGGCAGTCTTGGTGCCATCGTCCTGGAGAGCGGAGTGCACGAGGCAGTGCAAAGAGCTCGTGCGGGCCAGAACATGCATCATGATGGCATCATTTATAGTTCTGGGCCCTGGTAACTGGATGGGTCTTTGTTTCCTAAGTGCTCAGAAGGTGGAGATGTGCAGGTTTGAAGGCAGAAGCCATGAGATTTTCAAGTATGAAGGTATTTAAAATACAGTGTGTCCCATAATAGGAACTTGGGAGGAGAGAGATATCAATGTAGGATTTAAAGAGTTGGCTCCCAGCATACATAGTTAAACTCTCTCATCCATCCTCCTTATAAAATGTAGATTTGGCTCTAATGCTGAGCTCTTTCAGGGTAGTCTTGGGTGAGAGCAGCGGCTGCAGATGGGGAGAGCAGACATTTGCTTATATTGTGAGGGTCTTGTCTGGGAGCCTTGCAGCACATGTCAGATTACGTCATCCCCCTAGTCACCAGCCTGATGTCCTTGTGACTGTCAACAAGTTCATCACTCCGGGAAGGTAGATTTACACTGGCAGGAGCTGTGATCATCCTTATGCTACCACCTTGCAGTCAGAAGGAAGTTACAGTGACTGAGCCACTGCCCAGCTTTGGGGGAGTACATGGTACAGGAGTGGGCATTTTAGACGGAGCGAGCATGGTCAGCCTCACAGGAGCTTCTAACCTGGTAAACGTGAGAAACTCCCTTGGCAAGGGGCAGGCTGCAGATGACTGTTTAAACAAGCCTCAAGAGAGGCTGAAACACTTAAGAATTGAGAGTCATTTCAGGGAGGGAAAAAGCACATCCTGACAGACAAGGCTGACCTGTTTCAGGGTCTCACCCTTGGACGGCTCAGAGATGCTCTACTGCCAGGAAGCACTGAGAAATCTGATCAAGGCTGCAGAGTGCTCCAGACACTGGCAATATAGCCAGGGAGTCAGTGCTATGCACTAGAGAGGAAGAACTTGAAGTAAGTTGGAAGAATATGACATTAAAATATAACAAAGGTTTTAGAGAGGCAATAGACATTCACGGAAAAATTTCAGGGTCTGATGTGGGGAATTACACACATCTTGGAGCTGTGTGTCTTTCTCTTTGGGAGAAAGCTGAGAGTGGTCACTGAACAGTTATCCATGAAGTCACAGTTCTCCAGGAGGGTCCCCACCAGCTTTTCCACATGCTGTGCCTCCTATCAGGAAGATTCTCTAGCCCACTGCTTCCTCCTTCTCCTGTTTGTGAAAAATACCTACTTATCTTTCACACTGAGCTCAAGAGCCCCTCTCCTCCTCCCCAGGAAGGATGATCCCTCCTTCTTTTGTGTACCCCAGTACCCCACATGTGTCTCTGGTTGAAGCTGGTATACTTTATGGCACCTTTTCATTTCCAGGTAGAATTCCTCTGGTAAATTCCAGCCCTTAAAGGACACGGACCATGTCTTACTATCTGATTCCTCAGCCCCTGCCCCAGTGCTTGATATAAAAGAGGTACTTGGCAAATGGTGGGTGGCCACCGTCCTCCACCCCCTGTTCCCACCGCCTCCAGGAGAACAGAGTGCAGTGTGGGAGCCAGGACCAGGGCTGTGAGAGCTGGGGACCTAGAGCAGTTCTGGATTTCTGGGATGGATTGGGAGGAAACTGGAGAACTCTAGAGGAGGCAGGAAGCCAGAATGACCGTGTGGGAAGCCAGCACCCACCCTGCCAGCCCTGTGACTGTGGAAAGGACCCCTGAGAGAGAGAGCAGCCAGAGTAAACAACTGCTTCAGAGCCCAGAGGGGGAAACGGCTGGGAAAAAGGAGGTGGAACCAACTTCTTGGTGCAAAAGGCTGCTAAAGGCCTACCTTTTTTTTTTCACTTTCCTGGATCAAAGAGAAGCTCTTGAGATAGGAAAGGTGACTGACTGAGTCAGGAACACTAGTCCCCATGAATGCTTCCCTCATCCTGCCTGAAATCCCACCAATTAGAACACCAGGAGATTTAGATGGTTGTGCAATGCAGTGCCTTGATGTTCTGGTGGTGAATGGGGTGGATGCACAGGTTCCATTCCTGGGGGTCAGGGCCAGGGATGGGGGGAGGCATTGTGTGGGAGGGCTCTTATTCCAGGGATATCACAGTCCAAGTCCAACACCAGCAGATGGAGCTTGGGTGTGCCGGCCCCAATTTGTGCACCTCCCCGGTTTTCTCAAACTGGTTTTCTGCTCTGTGTTGGAGATGGTCCCCTAGATGCTAGGAGATGGCCTGGCACCAGCCCCATTCTCGTCATTCTTGTAAGTTCCATATACAACCCCCAATTACCATGAGGGTGGCTGGGCCCCATCACCAGTGGGAGGTCCGTGTCCCCTCTTGCCACCTGCTGTGGCCACAGTCCTGGGCTGGCATCACATGCTTCCATCCCTAGCACTGCGGCTTTAGGATCCAGCTGGGGCCCAGGGATCATGGGGGAAGCAAATGTGGCCAGAAGCAAGTGGAAGCCTATAGATAGCTTTTGCCCTTTTCCTCCTGCCTTTCTCTCCAACATGTAATGTTCGAAAATGCAGCAGCCTCAGCCTCTCTGAAGATATCCGGGGAGACCTGGTAGCCAGCTTGGGAACACACTTTCTTATATTTACTCTCTCCCTTTCTAGGCATCACCCTATATTTGCTCTGACACACGCTTTCCTGGAATTTTGTTCCCCAGCAGTGTTAGCTGTAAGCTTGCATCTCAGGCCTTTGTCTAGGGCCCACAGGTTCAGAGACCCTGGGAGCCAGGACAAGGAGGGTCTAATAATCAAAGAACGTACCATGGAAGAAAGGGCAAGATAGATTCTAATATTCCAAAAATAAATGGCTTGGGCTTGCCTGGACCCTTATTCTCCAGAGGCCACATGAGACAAGTTACCTGCCTTCAGGGTGCTCCCAGTGGTATCTGGGAACAGGCCCCTGCATGTGCCGTGGTTCCAGAACCTGGTGCTAGAGAAACTTCATGCTGAGAAGAGGGAGAGAGAGATGAGTGCTCTGCTCCAGGGGCATGAGGACATGAGGAACGGGGCTCCTCCGGAAGACAGGCACAGAACTTGGCTCTTCTACCAGAATCATCTGAAGAATCTCTTCTCTTTCTGTGCCGCCTGAGCTGAATGGAAGGCCAACATGGGGAATGCAGCCGGCTCTGTGGGGGCCAGGGAGGGAGAGTCCCTACTGGTGAGGAATCCAGCAGATCTGGAGGCTCACCCAGCCCTGCTACCTGAAGACCTCGGGCACATTAGTCAACATTTTAAGCTTTAGTTTACACATCTATCCAATGGAAAAGATGTTCAGAGAAATTATGAAAGACTGAAATGGGCAGAAGAGATTCCTGGGAGTATTTTCAATGGAGGGCCAGGCGTTAGCTGTCCCAAGAACCCTCCTGGCCTTTTAGATTCTGTACATCATCTTTGGTGATCCCTGAGGAGGTTATTTTACAACTTGCTAGAGATAAAAGCTAATTCATAGAAAAATGATAGAGATGCAACTATGTCATATTATTCTTTTTTAGGGCAATAAAAATCATACCTGTCTGATTGAAAATATAAGTCTCTACAAGTTAAATTCAAATTTGAACTAGTTTTACATTTTATCAGTTCCCTTATTAATGAATGAGGTAAGTAAAATCTTTGCTGCATGTTCATTTTATATAAGAGTCATGATCTTACCATTTTGAAAAGTATCCTTTATAATGATATCAATTAAAAAGGGATGTCTCAGAATTAACTGAGATCACTTATATGAGGTGTCTAACATCGAAACACTAAAATACAGGTCAGGTAAAGTTTATTTTGAAGTAAAAGATAATAGCAGAAAGGAAAGAAAAGGAGAAAATTACAGCTGAGCTGTGCGTGAGATTTAACTGCATAATCTCATTTAATATTGACACAACCTTGTGTGCTAGTTTTTAAAACCTCGTATCACAGATTAAGGCCCAGGCTTCTAGGTGCTTGGGAACTTGATCCAGACCAAGATGGTAGGGCATAGAGCTAAAATGGAAATCCGGGTCTGTCTGACTCCAAAAGCCCATGCAAACCCCCACCAAACTCTGGCACAGGCCAAGGAGCAGCAGCATAGTGTTGTGGGGAGGACATCTCCATGCATCACAGTGGGTGCTACAGGTGGGGAGAGAGAGGACAGCTGAGAACCCTGGGCACCCAGAAGGGGCACCAGAAGGAACAAGGGGAAGAAGAAAGCTGGCAAAACTGAGGACTTCCAGCCTTTGGCTGGCACAGGCTGTGCTCCCTACTGCATTCTTCCTACTCTTCTGCCCCATAGAAAGCTGAGTTCAAGGAAATTCAAGTTCACACTAACTTTATACTTTTATCGAAGCAGGGACATTAACATTTTCAAAGACCTAAAAGTCACTCTTCTAGGCCATGGGCAATGTCAGTGACAAGATGGTACTGAGGACCCCTGACTCCTGGGATCGTGTACCTACCCCCTAACCACATTCCTCTGAAGGCACTAGAGAGCCATTATTCATCAGAGTGGTGAACTCTCTGAGAGTCATTTATAATACCATTCATCAAACCACTGGCCAATATGTCAAGACTCTTAAAAGGCTGAATATTTCCCTGTTTGTTTTTCAGTGTAAAAATAGATAAGAATGCACAGTTGGTGGTTAGGGAAAAGTTAAGACTGAGGATATATTAGCACATTTTAATTGTTTCACTATTATTTTTATTGGCAAAGAAAGTGAGGGCCACAAAAAAGCACAACCAGGAAACACCTGTGGGAGCTCTGTTGTGTGCCAGTCTGCTTAGATGGATCTGCTATGGGCTTTCTGGTTATGCTCTACATCTAGCTATGCACATCCTTGATATCTCAACAAAACCAATGTCTGCCTCAGACTCTGTGGGCCTTTTCAGTGATTTTTCAGTTTATTCTAATGTATCCTCTTTCCAGGGTAGTATATGGTCCCAAGTGCTCATTCAAATTATCATTGCAATATTTTAAATTACTATTCCTCTTCCTTACCTTATACTCTGACTAGTGATTTGGAAATACATAGGATTTTTTTGAAGAAGAAAAAATACTCTGGGTATGTTCTTGGTAAGTGAGAACAAAATGTCAAGCTTTCAAAATGAAAGTATATTTCCTAAATTACAAAACAAGCGACATTTCCAAAGGACCATTTTTCTTCTCCTGACCTATTGGAGGTCATTTCAGTTAAAGCCCTTTGAGGATGAAGTGGCTACATTTTTATCCAACTGTATGCCCAGAAGTCAGGGAAGGGAGCCTCTTCTTCCTTAACAGGCTTTTGGGCAACTAATATAATCTCTCATATAAAACAGACTCAAGCCTTATTGAAAGCTACACCAAATATCCTTCGAATGATTTTGAAGATAACAGTAGATTATGCTTCCTGATGAAGTACAGTAATAATTGCTTAACTTCCTAGAATTCCTGTCCTCACATTTTTCCTGTAGGATATACAGCATACAAAATACAAAAATCATGAATAATAATAAATTCCTAATAATCAAATAGAAATTTCTCCTAACTTGATTCCTTAAATTGACTTGGACTTTATATGCTAGCATAAGAAAAATGCAACCCACTTGATATTAGTAATACAATTTTTGACAAAATTTTACTGTCATTTAGTCACTTGACATCTGTCCAATCTGTTAAAGTAACCACATTATTTAAAAATACACTGTTGGAGAAAAAATTAATAAGAACAGCATGGTCATTAAAACAGGTCATTTTCTGGCATTTAGTATTGACTAAATCTACTAAACTTACTGAGTGAACCACTTAAAATGACCAAAAGAGATAAGCAATATTCATTTTGCAAACTATTGGCTGGTTGATTGTAAAATAGAAACTCATTAAAAGATGTATATAGTGATCTATATACATCTGCTCCTTTTAGTCTCTACATAGAGAGAAATTGCTTATCACTTGGCCCAAACCAGGAATAAGAATGATTTTCCATATGGTGGGCAAATGATCCATAGTAAAATAATAACGATAATATCAACTATTACATAGATCATGCCTTATATTAAATATTAGTTGTTTCTGGATACATACTAATAGCAATAATATTATCTACTAACCTTATAATCAATATAGTTTAATAAATTGTAATAAGACAGTTCCATAATCATAAACTAGGAATGAATACATGAACAGTGCTGCTAAAATCCTGCATTTTTATTTATAGTAAATCCTCTGTAAATAAGGACTGGGTCAATCTCAACACTAGACTGTGAATTCCCTCCTCAGAACTGAAGTACCAAAACATTTTGGGAATAGTAGAGGATCTTTTTTATTTTTAAGGAAATACTAACTTCTTTGAGGATACACAATTTCTTACAAATTCTGGCAGTACATTCCAGAATGCTCTGATGTTAGGAAATCTCTTTATGACAAAGGGCACATCTCATCTCCTTAGTCCTTTATCCCAAGGTAAGGACCTTGGGATGTCATTATACACCTTGTTCTTTGACGGCTTCAATGTGGGTTGTATTCAGTGGTGCTCAAGCACAGCTGCTGGGCTTCCCTAAGCATGAAACTTACTTGACTGTCTGCCTGTATCCAGCAATAGAAAAAAACACCTCATTCTCCTTTTCCTGCTATCCACAACAAATATCAACAGATGATTCTGCAAATTGTACCAAGAGAACTTGTAACTTGTCCCTGAGTTTAACAGATGTTCACTGATGGCATAAAGAATGGAAGCACATTGCAAAAAATGTTGGGTCAGCAGCTACTCTGGTGCCTCATCCCAGGCACAACTTCATAGGACTTTTTTCCATATTCTTCTCTTTGTCTGGGTGTCCCAGTTTTGTTTTAGCTGTTGTCATTTGACGGGAACCCAGAAGAGACTACAGCAAAGACTACAACAAAACTAACCTATATTTTCGGGTTTTGTCCTAGAGAGTTACATGTATAGATATATTTGTTGCCTCTACAAAGAGACTAGTTGTTTCACTGCTATGAAACGTAATTCTGCAACTAACAGCATGTTAACTTAGCTACTAGAGAGCTGTGAATGGAGACTTGATATATACAAACGGGGTGCCCCTGGTCAGTGAGTTCTAAGAATAAAGGGCGATACTGGATGGAAATGGTCTCTCAAAGAAATTATCCTGTACTTTCAGGCTTATTAAATCTGTTTTGCTTTAAGATGATTATGATTAAAAATTTAAAAAACAGGATATATCAAGAATATACTTTTCAATTACATTCTTGCAGGAACTAAGTTAAAGCACCTATAAATGTGTTCTTTATTAAAAAATGTAGTAAATTAAGAAGCAGCGTAGGAAAGTGGTAAATAATACGTGTTTTGCATCACACAGAACCTGGGTTTATGCCCTGGCTTTGCTATGCACCAGCTTTGTAACCTGGCATAATTATTTAACTAAGACTCAGATTCCTCACATGTGAAATAGCAAGAAGAAGAAAAAGAATACCTTTTTCATAGTTTTGATGTCTGGCAAAGAGTAGTTCTCAATAAGTGTTTGTTGTTATTATTATATTTATTAAACATTTAACTAACATTCATTTATTTAAAAAACATTGACTGAGAATCTATTGTATACCAGACACTCTTCTAGAGGCTGAAGACACAATGGTGAAGGAGAAAACAATTGCTATTATTTACTGAGGTTTGACCTTGTGCCTGGTATTGAGCTAAAAGTGTTTTACATGCATTAACACATTTCAAACTCACAACAGCTCATTGGTATGAATATTTGCATTTTTCAGATGAAAAAAACTGAGGAAAAAGCTAAGTAGCAATAAGGGGTGGAGGCAAAGAAAGCCTGCAGCCTTCAACGTGGTACAAGTTCTAGTGCCTAAGCCAGGTAATGAACAAGTGAATGAATAGGCAAATTCACAGACCGATGGTGACTGTGAACAAAATAAACCTCGGGATAAAGGACTAAGGAGAAGAGAATGGAAAGGGACTGGTGGAAGTGGAGGTCAGGGAGAAACTTAATGTTCATATGTAGCTCATGCTTGCCACAGGGCTATTACCTGTTCACAATGTTCCCTGCCCTAGAATGCTGTTCCTGCAGACCTCAGCCTGGCATTCTAGGGCAGGGAACAGTGTGAACAGGTAAAAGCCCTGTGGCAAGCATGAGCTACATATGAACATTAAGTTTCTCCCTGAATTTTCTCAAGGCCTCTGTGCCTGCCCTGTTCCCTGCCTCTTTTCCCTTTACCCCCTATTTGGTTTTATCTCCTTCAAAGTCCTGCATTCTCTGCTCCTCTCATTGCCTTCTCTTGCTTAATTTCCTATCTATCCTGGAGGATGAGCATAAGACAAAAGGATGAGAGAAAAGGAATGGAGGGAAAGCAGAAAAAATGCTAAAAAAAGACTTGGGCTATGACAAACTTCCATGGACGCTGCCTGCTGTCACACAATAGGTTGGCATTTATGAATCTAGAATTCATCTGTTTCATGTATACACAAAGTGACCCCCAAATGCAGAAGGAGCTGAGAAACCAAAGAATGACAAATTCAGTTGTTCAGCATAGGGTGATTTATTAAGGGTTACTTTCAGACAGAAGCTTGGTATTGGGTGGCCATAAGACAGATCTCCAAACCGCAAACCCCAAACACAGAGCTTATATCTTAGGGAAAGTATATGCACTCTGGATGGAATTTGTAGGTGGCTGAGAGAATGCTGTGGGCATCACAGCCTGTGACCTATGCAATAGCAGCAAGGGTTGTTTTGGAGTAAAGGCAAAACTTACAGTGAAAAGGTATTTCTACATAAAGAGTAATACAGATAGTCGTTCTGCCCCCACAACTTCATTACTTGAGACTTATTAATTGGATCTGTACTTCTTCTTACGTGTTACAACTTATTATTTTGGCATATAGATGTAAATAGCAAATACGTTTAAATGAATAGATAAGAGAAATGTGGCAATTGTTTTGAAAAGCAGCAACTATAATTTCCCTCCTTGGACAGGTCCAAAGACAGTGCCTGTACATTGATTCGAGCTGGGGGAGTCTCATTTCTTTTGATCCTGGGAACCCTTTTTCCCTATGTGAATAAGCATGAGCTACCCTCCTGTAGGGAGATGTCTTAGCCTCCAACTGCTCCTGCGTTACCAAGGGAGGTCTCAGGTCTCTATATGAGGCCATCCTGGACCCTCTAGCTGAGCTGCACCAGACCAAAAGTGCCATTCAGAGAGAAAGTAGAATAGCGAGAAGTAATAAATGTTGGTTTTATGACACTAAGTTTGGGAATGGTTTGTTAGGCAGGAAAAGCTAACTGAGAAAAGCAATAGCATTTTCTCTAGATAAAGTCTTGAAAGTAAAGATACTGCCATATTCTAAGTCATAGCCTTAAAATACTGCTTACCTTCTCACCAATGTAACCTGCTCATAATTTTAGTAATAAACTTTTGTAATTGTTGAGAATACAGAAGGGATGCTTCTTAAATGTGAAGAGGACGGAAAATTGAGAATGACAGAATCAAGATTTTGGAAAGTCAAAATGATAAGATACAACCAACAAGTTGACATTTATTAATATAAAATATGGAGTTCTATATTTGGGTCTAAAATATCTACAACACAAATACAGCATGGCTTCCTATGTCTGGACTGAGGCATCTGTGGAAAAACACTTAGGGCAAATTCTCTTCCTTGATGAAGAGGAGATGAGGGAAAAAACACAAGGAAATACCAAGGTCACCTGTACAACATAATTGGGTGTCATATTAGTTAGAGTTGGCTTACTGTTCCTGTTCTCATAAATTTTGCAATTGCTGACACGTAAGAGGGGCCTATTTCTTGCTTGTGTAACACTGATGGAAAGGTAAGCAGATAGGGAGCGTGGTCCTCCTCCATACAGTCCTTGAGAAATCCAGGCTGACAGAGCTCTCCAGCCTTAGCATGAGGCTTTGACACCCCTTCGGGATCTTCTCTATTTCAGTCATGCAGAGGGAGAAGGTGCATGAATAACACGTATGAGAGATGTTCACATAGCTTTGCATATAGCAAGCATCACTCCCTTTCTCATTCCATGGGCTATAGAACTCAGTAATATGACACTCCAACTTTAAGGGAGGCTATAAACTCTAGTCTAGCTATGTGTTTTGAAAGAAAGGAACATGGAATTTGGTGAGCAGTCAGCCTTCTCCACCCCAACATCTCATAAGTGTGCACACCTGCCCACCATTCCTCTTCATCCTACTCTTCTGATGAACACACTCCTTTACCTGCCCCCAGCTTCCTCACCTTTCATGATCCACTGCCATTAATGACCCCGAGATTACTCAGTTGAGTTGCTAAGAAAAAAACTGCTAACATGCAATGCTGGATATGACTTCAAACAAACTAAAAAGGTCATTCATACCAATATGGGGTCCAGAAGGAGGGAGATGTAAGACTCACTCTTCAATGATTACCTCAAGCATGAAGTATTGCATTCAGTTGTTTGCATCACATGTACACAAGATTAAGGGAGGACCCAAAAGCATATAATGAGCAGGTAAAATAATTGAAGTTATTTAGGTAAGAACAAAGAAGGATCGTTGGAGAAGCCATGCTTGTCTCTAAACGCATTTTTAGGAAACCTTTTTCTCCCTTTAAAAAAAAAAGAAAAAAGACACTTTTTCCATATTCCCACCACCCAAAGACAAGCACTGTTAACACAACTTTATAAAAATAATTCCTTCAGGATTATTTTCGATGCATAATCTTTCAAAAATATTTTTGCATTTTTATCAATCTTTCTAATGTTTGTGTATTTGTCATTTATAAAAACATAAGCATTCACTCATGTTTTTAAAAACTCTTTATAAACACAATTTCCTTACAACACATACTGTTTCACTGTGAAGATATATCACAGCCAATTACTTACCACTGAACATTTAGACTGCTCCCAAATTTCACTATTATAAATATTACTGGAATGCATATGTGTATGCAGAGAGAAGTCTTTCCCAATTCATTTAATTAAAGCACTATCTACAAGCATAAAATTTTCTCATACATACTGTAAATTGCTTTTCAGTATTTTTCTCCCACTGGTAAATGGATAAGAATCCGCATTTCACCAAACCCTGTTAATACTTTAAAAATATTTTCTAGTAGAAAGGGAGAGGAAATTCATGTTTTGTTTAAGCTCCATTTCTTTGACTATTTGTGAGGTTGAACTGTTGTCCAAGGTTTCTTATCACTTATATGATCACATTCGTTAATTATTTTTTTTCATGTAATTTGGCCAACTGTCTACTTGGAGTCCTAGTGACTCCTTTATTGATTTGTATCATACAATTATAGTAACATTTTAGCATATCTGTCTAGTAATTTTTTCCAGTTTCTTTGCTTTTGTTATTATTCCTCATTATTTCTATAGAAGTTTTAAATTTTAATGCACTCAAAATTATTAAATTCTTCCCTTTTCCACCAATGAGTTTTAGTCTTTGAAAGTTATTTCCACCTCAGAGAGTAAATAAATATAAATTGATATTTTTTCAAGCTTTCTAGAATGCTTTTTGTTGTTGTTCTACTGTTTGTTTTTACATTTAATTCATAAATTAAGCCGTAACAGTATTTTGGAAGTTCTGGGTAAAATAAGGCTTTAAAGTGATTTCTCCAAATAGCTATCTTTAAATATTTAAATGGATATCACATGTGCAGATGTGTGTTGGAGAATTAAATTGGCTTTACATAGCTTAAAGAGAGAGAATTAGAACCACTTGATTAAGTTATAAATTGTTGGCCACATTAAAAAAAAGAACATTGTTAGTGGTGATAATACTTAAAATATTAGGCTGGGTGTGGTGGCTCACACCTGTAATCTCAGCACTTTGGGAGACCAAGGCAGGTGGATCACTTGAGGTCAGGAGTTCAAGACTAGCCTGGCCAACATGGCAAAACCCTGTATCTACTAAAACACACACACAAAATATTAGCCGGATATGGTGGCAGGTGTCTGTAATCCCAGCTACTTGGGAGGCTGAGGCAGGAGAATCGCTTGAACCTGGGAGGTGGAGGTTGCAGTGAGCTGAGATTGCACCACTGCACTCCAGCCTGGGCAACAGAATGAGACTCTGTCTCAAAAACAAATCATTAATAAATAAAATAAAATAAAATATTTAAAAACTGTTATGGCGTGTATTCCAAACATGCAGGTGGACACTAGCTGTAAAGAGCTGGTAATGGGCCAGGCACGGTGGCTCACACCTATAATCCAAGCACTTTTGGAGGCTGAGGCGGGTGGATCTTGAGGTCAGGAGTTCAAGACCAGCCTGGCCAAGATAGTGAAACCCCATCTCTACCAAAAATACAAAAATTAGCCAGGCACAGTGGCAGGTGCCTGTAATCCCAGCTACTCAGGAGGCTGAGGCAGGAGACTTGCTTGAAGCCAGGGGGCAGAGGTTGCAGTGAGCTGAGATCATGCCACTGCACTCCAGCCTGGGTGACAGAGCAAGACTCTGTCTCAAAAAAAAAAAAAAAAAAAAGCTGGTAACGACCTTCAGGTGTGACAGCCCTGGCTGAAACTGCCTGAATATGAACTAGGCCATCTTGGGGTTAAAGGCACACTGAGCATATGCCTCAGTGAGCCCAGGAGAGGCCTCTTGCATAGGCCTAATTTTTTAAAGCTTTTTTTACTTTTAATGCTCTCTTAACTTAGCTTGGTTAAAGGGTACTCTGTCAATGAAGGTATTCAGTTAAAGTGTGGTAACCGACTAGGAGGATGCAGAAGAAGGAATTCTGGCATTTTATTATGGAGCTGCACTATTGCAGAATCCTATTGTCAGATTCTTACAGCCATGGTGTATCCAACTGTGCTGGGGCCCCTACATCCTCTCCACAGCTGAGTAAGTGCTTGTGGAACTGCGTATATGCTTATAAATTTCCCCAACCTAGTTCCCTTATGATATGGTGGTCTTTGCTTCTACTAACATCCCCGCTGATGCCCAACATAAGGCAAACCAAGCTTGTCTTGGTCATGGACTTTTGGAAAGCACACAAGGGGCTGATTACCACCTTCTCCCACTCAACACGCACCATCACCCTACCTGAGATGGGGGAGGTGAGACAGATTCCCATTGGGGATGGAGAAGAGTCACTAGTTGGGGTTGGATTCTCCGAAACTGTGAGATTTATGTGGCTTATTCCCATAGATCATAGAAGCCCTAGTGTGGTGGGGACATTGTAAAAGGAAATATAATTATATGCTTTGACTGTCTCAGAGTCTGTGAGTTCTCTTGACCTTAAGGATAATCAAGAAGACACAAAATCATCCCTAGGCAATCTTTCAAGTGGCTGGGCAGTCTGACCACTTGGGCCTGAAGCTTTCCATTACCCAGCATAATAGCCAAGGGTTTTTTGGAGATAAACAAGTATGAGTAGAATGTGACAATACATAGAAAGAGAATTAAGCTCCTCTGAAAGTTATATCTATTAGGATGAATTAAAGACAGTCATTTTAATGATGAAGTATTCACATCAATGCAATTGAATGAAATCCCATATTAGGCAAGGGAAGGGGGTGATTAATTCAGGATCTTTAGTTGCAGAAAGAATTTTCTAGACTTACCAATAAAATATTTCTAACTCATTTTTGAATTAGGGGGTCTGGGAAACCAGGTTTACATTTGTGATCAGAGGAGACTTCTCCAGGAATCTACCTATAAAATTGGATAGTTAATACAGAGAGGCTAGCTTCCTCAAGAGTGCTTGAGGTATTTAACATGGTTGTCTCCTGGGAGTCAGAGTAGACCTCCTGAAACATGCTTTTCTGCAAAAATGCTGGCTGAGTTAACCAGAGCAGGGCCTTCAAATTAAATGTCCACATTCTGACTGCTTTGGCAGTGTGTGGATGTGAGGTTTTGTAAGAGATTGAATAGTTATTTATTTATTTATTTATATTTTTTGTTTTTCTTTATTTCTTCTAAAAAAAATGGGATACATCTGCAGAACGTGCAGGTTTGTTACATAGATATGCATGTGCCATGGTGATTAGCTACACCTATTGACCCAATCTCTAAGTTCCCTCCTTCACCCCCCACTCCCCAACAGGCCCTGGTGTATGTTGTTCCCCTCTCTGTGTCCATGTGTTCTCATTGTTCAACTCCCACTTATGAGTGAGAACATACGGTGTTTGGTTTTCTGTTCCTGTGTTAGTTTGCTGAGGATGATGGCTTCCAGCTTCATCCATGTCCCTGCAAAGGACATGATGACATGACCTCACTGCTTTTTATGGTTGCATAGTATTCCATGGCATATATGTACCACATTTTCTTTATCCAGTTTATCATTGATGGGCATTTATGTTGGTTCCATGTCTTTGCTATTGTAAACAGTGCTGCAATAAACATACGTGTGCATGTGTCTTTATAGCAGAATGATTTATATTCCTTTGGGTATATACCTAGTAATGGGATTGCTGGGTCAAATGGTATTTCTGATTCTAGATCCTCGAGGAATTGCCATACTGTCTTCCACAATGGTGGAACTAATTTACATTCACATCAGCAGTGTAAAAGCATTCCTATTTCTCCACAGCCTCACCAGCATCTATTGTTTCTTAATTTTTTAATAATCACCATTCTGACTGGCATGAGATGGTATCTCACTGTGGTTTTGATTTGCATTTCTCTGATAATCAGTGATGTTGAGCATTTTTTCATGTGTTTGTTGGCTGCATAAATGTCTTCTTTTGAGAAGTGTCTGTTCATATTCCTTGTCCGCTTTTTGATGGGGTTGTTTGGTTTTTTCTTGTAAATTTGTTTAAGTTCCTTGTAATTCTGGATATTAGACCTTTGTCTGATGGGTAGATTGCAAAAGTTTTCTCCCATTCCGTAGGTTGCCTGTTCACTCTGATGATAATTTCTTTTGCTGTGCAGAAGCTCTTTAGTTTAATTAGATCCCACTTGTCAATTTTGGCTTTTGTTTCAATTGCTTTTGGCATTTTCATCATGAAGTCTTTGCCTATGCAGGTACGGTTCTTTAGGACCAATAAATTCCTTAAAGGAGATGTAGCTAAGAATCTCCAAAATGTAATCCACATCTATGCTTAAGGGGAGAGAGCAGAGTTGCGTCCTGTTGGTTCATGGGAAGCCCACATGCTTTCATGATGGAAAGGCTTGCAAGTCCATGCTGTTTCTGCCATCCCAAGCTTACATTTTTTTCAACTTCAGGGGCTTTCTTGGAGTTGAACAGGTAGAACGATATACCCCTCTGGCTGCCTCATTCCACTCCACCTTGAGGCTCTTATATTAGAGCTCTGAAAGCAGGAAATAATGATAAAGCTGCCACCTGGAAAGCTACTTTTCTCTCATGTGCAATGTAAAGCAAGCAGCTCTCGTTGCTTTCTTGTGTTTATGGCAAATGCCTTTCAAGAAGATGCAGGAACCTGCAAAATGCATGCTGGAAAATTACTCGGGGGCACTCAATTCCACCCTCAGCATATCCTGAGCGGTGGCCACATTTATTTGTAGAAATCATGCTCAAGTACAATGAAGACAAAAAGTCCTCGAAATATCACAGCCTTTATACTCGGGAGATAAACATTCACAAGCCGGCCCCAACTGCACCAAACCAAGATAAGTATGGACCTGCAGGATAGCCTAGGCTGTGCTGCAGTGACAGACCAACAGAAATATCAGTGTTTCAACACATAAAGTTTTGCTTATTCAAAGTCTACTGGGAGCCCATTAGCTCTGTACAGCAGCTTCTTTTCAAGCAATGACACAGGGATCCAGACTGACTTCACTGAGGCTGTCTCTTCTCAATGGTGGCCAAACCAATCAACATGGGAGGGTAAGTGGGAGCTGCAGGTTGCCTAGAAGCTTTATGTCACCTTGATGGCCAAGTGGAGGCATAGCTCACTCCTGTCACATCCCATGGGCCAGGACCAGTCACATGGTGCCAGCTAACTGTAAAGGAGACTAGGAAGTGGAGGGCAGCACCTTTTGTGTGATGAGTATTAAATGTCTCTGTTACAACCTTTTGCTCAGTCAGGGAAAATGAGAAGAGAGACTCTCCTTTAGGAACACCAGATCTAGTAATATTAGACATGGATGCACAATACTCATTCTGTGCAATGCCAGATTATTCAGGAATACAAGACAGAAAAAAAGATGGAGCTGTTCCCATATCTATAGCTATAATTATGGCCTTTTGACACAAGCTTTCTAAGCTCAGTTACATTAATTTAGCTCTCTCATTATAAATGATGAATTTTATTGGTTTTCCTAATGTCCTTTATTCTTTGTAGAGGAGTTTAACAGTCATCAAAGATGATTATAATGTACTTGTTAATGTTTTCAATTTAATTCAAGCATGAAGTGGGGTTTATGACATTTCTACAATAAATCTCATTGTTGATTCATTGTTTCTTCCATCCAACATCCTTGTTTTCCTTGTTAGATTTAATTAAAAATCCATTTGAAGCACATCTATAGCCTTACTAATATAATATTCAAAAGCTCTACACTACACCAGAAATGCATGAATCATCTCTCTACACTGCATCATTCTCTCATTGTAACTATGCTTTTTATTATTTAGCACTTAAAAATTCAGGGAGAAGTTTCATGAAGTTCATTAATCAGTTCATATTTAATCATATCTTCATAATTTTAGAAGGGTGTATGTTTTTTCATAAATTAGATAATGAGCTTCCAGTAAAAATTACCTGGAATAATTTTGGGTCAAATTGAGAATATAAGGCAATGGCCCTTACACAAGACCAAACTGATTTGATAATAAATTAATAATATGTCAAGTAAATGATAAGGTTAACTGTTACTTTACTCCTTTTCTTCACAAATCCCTTCCTATCTCTGCTTGAAGAGCTGTTAGCTCACTCAAATTTAAGACAGAGGATTTAAACTCTTCAATAATAAGAGCATTTCTAACTACTCATCTGGGTACAATTGTAATGTACAATCTTACTGCTCCAAGATATATATATAATGGCACTTGAATTACAAAGTCATATTTTGGTATCTATGAGAAGAGTAAGAGACTGAACATACTTAATCTTACAAATCACAGTTTCCTGGAGTTTCAAGGGTCATTGAAGGTCATTTAATTGACTCTCCTATTCACTGTGTCATTCCTTCTAAAGTATTACTGTCAGGTAACCATCTGGCTTCTCCTGGAACGCTTTTAATGAAAAGGGGTTCACAATATTTCCAGGTCATTGCAGTGTTAAAGTTCATTGTTGGATGTAACCTACTTTATTTGGAACAAAAACTTCTCTTTATATAACTTCTTCCCAATGATCTTAACTCTACCATGTCTAGAAACACAATTTCTCTCCCTACTGACAGCTATGATGACTGCCTTTAATCTTTATTTAGTGGAAAGCCTAAATCCCTCAATCATTAACAGTGAGATGGTTTAGAGACTCCTTACCGCATCGATCATCCTCTGCATTAGTGGTTGTCAGCTGGATGGGGATAGCCGCTACTTGGAACAGGGGGATTGGGTTTGTCTGGGAGGACAGTAGGGTTTTGTTCCCCTTACCTCTTGATTATAAGATGCTTCCTAAGGAGGAAAGCCTTTTCTCCATTCTTGGAATGACTGGAGTGAGTCCCCATAACTGATGATTTGTGTGAGAAGCCTACTAAATGTCAGCTAAAATTTGTTAACATGCTCTTCTAATATGATGTCCTAATTTTAATACAGAACTCCAGATGTAGCTTGATAATTACAAAATATAATAAAACTAGTATTTCCCATATTCTTAAGATCCCACCTATAGTGATATAGCTATCACCTGAACTTTCTCAGGCCCTAAAACCTATAAATATACATGGTTTATTATTAATCATAAAAAAACAAATTTTATTGACTTTCATCTATGCTGTCTCACTCAGCTACTTAGTGCCTCCTGCTACCCCACCCACAGACACATAGCAGGTATATCTTAGAATTTCACCAAGAAGTTAAAAAAAAAAAAGACAAGAAAACTACAGTCAGTCAGATGTAGTGCATTTTATCATTTAATTCCCACAACAGGTCTGTTATGTGAGTTACTTTACAAAGCAAAAAACAACATCAGAGAGGCTAACTAATTTGCTAAGATTCCATGTCTCTCAAAAGGCAGATTACTGTATAATTGCATAAATAATCATGAGATGTTGTGCTATATGATAACAGATGATACAATCATTTAGCATAACAGCTTTAAATTATCTTGTCTCAAATTTCTAGCAACCTAGAACCTAGATGACCATTCCAAATTATTGTTGGTTTCATTGGCTGTATTTTCACAGGACTGCAGTCTCCCACAGCTCGCTCTGTGTGGTGATCAAGGTCAAGGCTGTAGTCAGAGTCTACATACTGTTTTTCAAGGTGAAGCACACTTACTAGGCATACTAAAGCTATGTATTCAAGACAAGTGGAAGTGGAAGTTCATGAACATGGTAACTGCTTTGAGCACTTGAGCATCTGAGCTCCTTCACCTCCCTCAGAACTGTTTCAAATGTATCCTCAAACCACATTACCCAAATCTCACACCAATCTGAGTTCTGTCTCTCTGTCCCTAACTGGCCAGGTCAGAGACCTATGTATGCTTTAGGCTCCTACACTTTATAGACCAGAAAGGTCATTCTGCAGCAAGTGGAATGTGACTACCAGACGCTTCATGTCTGAGCTTTTATAATGCATGAGCAGATCCAACTAATACTAATTGCAGGGTAAATGTTTCAGTGTTTAAATCAGAATATGCGCCTTATGATTACTTTTGAAATCTATCATATCCAAGCAGCTTATGACTGAGAACTCTAGAAAGTCAGAAAAAAACAATCCTAGTTTTGGGAATTTAAAGCCATATGAAGAACGTGGTGCAGTTAATGACTCCCCCACAGCTATGATGTCAAGCTGGTTGGGAACCACCCCAGGAATATCCTGAGTTCTTTTCCTTGGGCTTTGATCTAAAAGTATCTCTTTGATAGAAGCTACTCCTTCATGTAAAAAGAGATAGCTCCATAAAGGAGGCAAGCAAAATCTTCTGGACTGATTTCTCTTTTGGGATCAGATTTCTGGATATGGATAAACAACATTTAAAAAAAAATTTCCAGTCAACTTTACCATTCTTAATGCTTTATGTAATTTTTAAAAATCTTATCAGGATAAATTTTGTAACAGCTCTGAATTGAGTTGTACTCTCTCCTCATTAAAAACAATAATAAAATAAATAACAACAGAACAAAACACCATTATCAAAGCAGGAAGTTAGCTCAGGGAATAGAGCAAATGAAACACAAAACACACCCTCTTAGAAACTGACATAGTAGAAAAAGCATGGCATTAAATATCAAATCTATAGCTGATCAATCTTGTGAAGATCATATGAAAATTGGCATACAACAGAAAATGCTATTGAAATATTGTTATTAAATTTAAGTCTCTCACTTAGAAACTGGCATATATATGGACTCATGCATTTATTCGATCAACAGATATCTGTAGAGTACCTGGCACATACCACTAAGATAAATGTTAGGTATTTATTCTGACTTAGGTTACTGGAACAGTTTTTCTAATCTTGTCTATGATTTTTACAGAGAATAAAATAATTTTCTGTTGCATGATTTAAAACTCTCAGCAACAAGTGGCAGTAATAAATCATCTAAAGCATATCTGTTCACTTTTGGACTTCATGCCACCACTGCAATCCAATTATATGCTACTTATCATAAAAACTCAGGGTTTCTTCACATTAAGGTATTTGTATTCATGGAAAAACTGAGGTACAAGGCCTATTTTTGACTGTTTTAACATGTATGGGTACCTGTGTCCCTGATTTCTGATCAAGTTGAGGAGACAGAATGAACTGAGAGAAGAACGTTAAGCATTTGAGAGATCAATCTTTTGCGTGGGTAGGCCCAACAGAGCAATCTAACATGTTCTTTTGAAAAGTGTGAGGGTGGTAGGAGGGAGAGGAGAAGAAAACAATAACTATTGGTACTAGGCTTAGTACCTGGGTGACGAAATAATCTGTACAACAAAACCCCCGTGACATGAGTTTACCTATATAATAAACCTGCACGTGTACCCCCGAACCTAAAATAAAATTCTTTTTAAAAAAATGGAAGAAGAAAATCTTGGTTTTGGAAGGACTGTGGGGGAAGGGTAAAGAATAAAGGCACAGTTGAGTGGATGCCCTCTGCCGGAGAATGGGGAGTGGTAACACTGTTTCTCCTATTGGGTGCCCGGGTTAATTCCCAACTACAATCCCTGGTAGTGGAGATGATGAGGTGGGCATTTCTCTCCACATCCATCTTGCAGAAGGCGAGAGACAGCCACCCTCAGTGCTACAGTGAGAAAGAGGGCTTGTTGTTAGTTACTCAAGGCTGGGGAAGAAATGGGTATTCTTTTGGCAAAGCAAGAACAAAAATAGTGGTGGTGCATCTTTTTAAGTGGGGGAACATTCAAGGATTTCCCAGCAAAATAAAAAAAAAGCAAAAGATTCCCACTATCTCCACACCTCTCTATAATTGTAGTGAAGGTATTTACCAATGCAATTGGCCAATATGAAGTAGTTATAGGCATAAGAATTAGAAAGGAAGAGATATAACTAACTGTATTTGCAGAAGGTATAATTATTAAATACCTTGAAAACCTCAAAGCATCCCTGAAAAAACACTACAGAAATAACAGAATTCAGTGAACACAGAGAAATTATTTGTCCCTATACATACGCAGCATAACCTAACGAAGATAAAATGGAGGCAAAGACTCCATTTACAGTAGTAAAAATAATAACAGTAATAATAACAGAAAACCTAGGCATAATTTAGCAGTACATATCTAACACCTATGTGAAGACAATTATAAAACACTCCTGAAAGACACAAAAACAAACCTGAGCAAATGGAATTACACTTACCTTGTTTGGGATAGGAAAGCTCAATACTCACTATGTCAATTCTCCTTAAATTAATTTATAAATGAAATGTGTTCACTAAAAAAAATTCTCATAATTTTTTCCAGAGTAGGATAAGTTGATTACAAGAAGCAAGAAGAGCCACAAAAAAAAAAAAAGAAAAGAAAAGAAAAAGAAAAAAAGAAGAAAAAAATCCTGAAAATCAGAAAAATGGAAAGGGGCAAGAAATATATCATGGAAATTACTTCACAGCATAAGGTAAAGGTATTATCTAATATTAAAACATAGTGCCCTCTAAGTATAGTTCTGTATTATTAGAGAGTGAACAGATAGACTAATAGTAAACTTAAAAATATATTCAATGGAATCTTGTCTCAATGGAGACAAGATGGACTTTTCAGTAAGTGCTGGAGTAAGTGGATGATTATATTTGTAAAACAATAAAATTGAATCCGTTGTACTATATACCAGAATAAATTAAAACATACCAGAGATTTAAATGTTAAAAATAAACCATATAAGTTTTAAATTCTGTTTATCTGATGTATCACATTTATTGACTTGCATATGTTAAACCATACCTGCATTCCTGGTATGAAACCCACTTGATCATGATGTATTATCTTTTTGATACGCTGTTGGATTCAGTTAGCTAATATTTTGTTGAGGATTTTTCCATCTATGTTCATCAGGGATACTGGTCTGCAGTTTTCTTTTTTTGTTATCTCCTTTCCTGGTTTTGGTATTAGGTTGATATTGGCTTCACAGAATGATTTAGGGAGGATTCCTGCTTTCTCTATCTTTTGAAATAGATTCAGTAAGATTGCTATTACTTCTTCTTTGGATATCTGATAGAATTTGGCTGTGAATCCATCTGGTCCTGGACTTTTTTTTTGTTTGCAATTTTTTAAATTACTGATTCAGTCAAAGACTTAAATCTAAGACCCCAAACCATAAAAATTCTAGAAGATAACATCAGAAAAATTCTTCTAGATATTGGCTTCGGCAAAGAATTTATGACTAAGAACCCAAAAGCAAATCCAACAAAGCCAAAAATAAATAAATAGGACCTAATTAAAGTAAAAGCTTCTGCACAACAAAAGAAATAATCAGCAGAGTAAACTGACAACCCAGAGAGTGGGAGAAAATATTCCCAAACTATGCATCCAACAAAGGACTAATACCGAGAATCTAAAAGGAATTCAAACAAATCAGCAAAAAACAAACAAACACAACAAATAAGCCCAACAAAAAGTGGGCAAAGAAGCCAGGCACGGTGGCTCATGCCTGTAATCCCAGGACTTTGGGAGGCTGAGGCAGGAGGATCACTTGAGGTCAGGAGTTCGAGTGAATCCAGCCTGGCCAACATGGTGAAACCCCATCTCTACTAAAAACACACAAAAAATTAGCTGGTCGTGGTGGCACCTGCCTGTAATCCCAGCTCCTTGGAGGCTGAAGCTCAAGAATCGCTTGAACCTGGGAGGCGGAGGTTGCAGTAAGCCGAGATGGTGCCACTGAACTCCAGCCTGGGTGACAGAGTGAGACTCCATCTCAAAAAAAGAAAAATAATAAAACTGGGCAAAGGACATGAATAGACAATTCTCAAAAGAAGGTATATGAACAGCTCACAAACATATGAAAAAATGCTCAACATCACTAATTATCAGGAAAATGCAAATTCAAGCCACAAGGAGATACTACCTCACTCCTGCAAGAAAGGCCACAATTTAAAAATCAAGATCATGGCAGACGGGAGGCAGGACTAGATTGCAGCTCCAGACAGATCAGCAGGTGGGGACTCATATTGCAAATTTTAGCTCTCGATGGACTGCAAGAACAAACCAGCAATCTTGGGAGGACCCACAGACCCTCTGCAGGAAGTGGACTGCTCCTGCAGGACCTGGGAGACACCCCCAAAATAGTGAGTGCCCCAACTGCGGAAGTGGGAAAGGGAGACCATCCCTTCCCAAACACACATCCCCACTGGAGAAGCCGAAGGTCTGTTTGCCAGAGAAGTTTCCGACTTTACCTGGAGCTGAGTCAATCTGGAGAGCCGAGGGAAATACACGGGTAGAGAAAGCAGCAGAAAGGCCCTGGGAGCTCGCTGGGTCCCCTAGCAGGCCATTCCTGCCTGGCACCACAGGAATCCAACAGGAGAGGAGCAGGGGGTAAAACTACACAAGGAGAAGGAAATCTCTAGCTGAACTTTGTAATAATTTGAACGGGTTAAGAAGCCTCCTGGCCAGAACTCAGCGCAAATCCGTTGTGCAGACTCCACAGCAGGGGAAGAATCAAACCCTTTTCTTTCGCAGCTGGGAGGCGGGTAGCCTGGGGCAGGTTTCCAAACCCGTGTAGCTCTCCGCCTGGAAAGGACTGGCGGCTGTTGTTGGGGCACCGTAGGAATGAGACACCCCTTCTGTTTGCATGGGAGCTGGGTGAAGCCTGTGACTGCCGACTTTCCCCCACTTCCCTGACAACCGGCATGGCTCAGCAGGGGCAGCTATAATCCTCCTAGGTACACAACTGGATGACCTGGGAATACTGGATGACCTGGGAATCTCACCCCATTCTCCACAGCAGCCGCAGCAAGACCCGCCCAAGGACAGTCTGAGCTCAGACATACCTAGGCCCAGCCCCAACTGATGGTCCTTCCCTACTCACCCAGTAGTGGAAGACAAAGGCCATATAATCTTGGGAGTTCTAGGGCCCCGCCCACTGCCAGTTCCTCCCCATACTACCACAGCTGATGCTCTCTGGAAAGTGCCACCTCCTGGCAGGAGGCCAACCAGCACAAAAATAGAGCATTAAACCACCAAAGCTAAGAACCCTCATGGAGTCCATTGCACCGCCCCGCCACCTCCACTGCAACAAGCACTGGTATCCATGGCTGAGAGACCCATAGGCTGTTCACATCACAGGACTCTATGCAGACAACCCACAGTACCAGCCCGGAGCCAGGTAGACTCACCGGGTGGCTAGACCCAGAAGAGAGACAACAATCCCCATCAGAATACCACCATCATTCTTCACAGAATTAGAAAAAACAATTCTAAAATTCATGTGGAACCAAAAAAGAGCCTGCATAGCCAAAGCAAGACTAAGCAAAAAGAACAAATCTGGAGGCATCACACTGCCTGATTTCAAACTATACTATAAGGCCATAGTCACCAAGACAGTATGGTACTGGTACAAAAATAGGCACACAGACGAGTGGAAGAGAATAGAGAACCCAGAAATAAACCCAAATACTTACAGCCAACTGATCTTTGACAAAGCAAACTACAAACATAAAGTGGGGATAGGACACCCTTCTCAACAAATGGTGCTGGGATAATTGGCTAGCCACATGTAGGAGAATGAAACTGGATCCTCATCTCTCACCTTATACAAAAGTCAACTCAAGATGGATTAAGGACTTAAACCTAAGACCTGAAACTCCAAAAATTCTAGAAGATAACATTGGAAAAACCCTTCTAGACATTGCCTTAGGCAAGGATTTCATAACCAAGAACCCAAAAACAAATGCAATAAAAACAAAGTTAAACAGCTGGGACCTAATTAAACTAAAGAGCTTTTGCACGGCAAAAGGAACAGTCAGCAGAGTAAGCAGATAACCCACAGAGTGGGAGAAAATCTTCGCAATCTATGCATCTTGACAAAGGACTAATATCCAGAATCTACAATGAACTCAAACAAACTGGTAAGAAAAATACAAACAATTCCATCAAAAACTGGGCTAAGGACATGAATAGACAATTCTCAAAAGAAGATATACAAATGGCCAACCAACATATGAAAAAATGCTCAACAATACTAACAATCAGGGAAATGCCTATCAAAACCACAATGCGATACCACGTTACTCCTGCAAGAATGGACATAATAAAAAAATCAAAAAACAGTAGATGTTGGTGTTGGTGTGGATGCAGTGATCAGGGAACACTTCTATACTGCTGGTGGGAATGTAAACTAGTACTATTTTCCACTGTGGAAAATAGTGTGGAGATTCCTCAAAGAACTAAAAGTAGAACTATCATTTGATCCAGCAATTCCACTACTGGGTATCTAACCAGAGGAAAATAAGTCATCATCATGTGAAAAAGATACTTGTACATGCATGTTTATAGCAGCACAATTCACAATTGCAAAGTCGTGGAACCAACCCAAATGCCCATCAATCAATGAGTGGATAAAGTAATTGTGAGATATATATATATATATACACGCACACACACACACACACACAGTGGAATACTACTCAGCCATAAGAAGGAATGAATTAACAGCATTTACAGTGACTTGGATGAGATTGGAGACTATTATTCTAAGTGAAGCAACTCAGGAATGGAAAACCAAACATTGTATGTTCTCACTGATATGTGAGAGCTAAGCTATGAGGACGCAAAGGCATGATAATGATACAATGGACTTTGGGGACTTCGGGGGAAGAGTGGGAGGGGGGCAAGGGATAAAAAACTACAAATACAGTGCAGTGTATACTGCTTGGGTGATGGGTGCGCCAAAATCTCACAAATCACCATTAAAGAACTTACTCATGTAACCAGATACCACCTGTACCCCAATAACTTATGGAAAAATAAAATTAAAAAAATAAAGTTTTATGAATTTTAAAGAAATATTTCATTGTTGGCTTTTAGTTAAAATCTTTATTGATGATCTGAGGAAAAGGTAATCAGTTTGTCAAATTTCTATGTTATTCAATTAGTAACTATTCTAAAAAGATGCTGGAGGATAATAAAGTGATACTAGTAGATTAGAGAAGTCAAATATTCTACCAGGAAAAGCAAAGAATAGACACATTTACTATCTAAAGAATCATTCTCTTTTTTATGAACAAAAATTCTAAAAAAGAATCCCAAATCATTTTAAATTAACTTGATTTAAAGCAAAAGATGGAGGAAGTCCTAGCTAGAGCAATAAGACAAGAGAAAGAAAGAAAGAAAGAAAGAAAGAGCATCCACATTGGAAAGGAAGAAGTTAAATTATCCTTGTTTTCAAATGATATGATCTGATATTTGGAAAAAGCTAAAGACTCCACCAAAAAATTATTAGACCCAATAAACAAATTCAGTAAAGTTGCAGGATGAAAAAATCAACATACAAAAATCAGTAACATTTCTCTATGCCAAGAGCAAACAATCTGAAAAAGAATCAAGAAAGTAATCCCATATAGAATAGCTACAAATAAAATTAAATACCTATGAATAAACTTAACCAAAGAAGTAAAATATCTCTACAAACAAAACTATAAAACACAGAGAAAGAAATTGAAGAGGACACCAAAAGATGGAAAAAAATTTAATGTTCATGGATTGGAAGAATTAATATTGTTAAAATGTCCATACTGCCCAAAGCAATTGTGAACCCAGAAAATCTGAGACAGAGCTCGGGTAATTTAGAAAGTTTATTTTTGCCAAGGTTGAGGACATGCCCATGACACAGCCACAGGAAGTCCTGACAACACGTGCCCAAAGTGGTTGGGCATGGCTTGGTTTTATACATTTTAGGGAGACTTGAGACATCAATCAATACGTATAAGAAGTACATTGGTTCGGTCTGGAAAGGCGGAACAACTTAAAGCAAAGGCAGGAAGACTTGATGTGGGGAGGGAGCTTCTAGGTCACAGACAGGTGAGAGACAAATTGTTAACATTCTTTTGAGTTTCTGATTAGCCTTTCCAAAGGAGGCAAGCAGATATGCATCAATCTCAGTGAGCAGAGGGATAACTTTCAATACAATGAGGGGCAGGTTTGACTTAAGAAGTTTCCAGCTTGAGTTTTCCTTAATAATTTTGGGGGCCCAAGATATCTTCCTTTCACACAATCTACAGATTCAATGCAATCTCTACCAAAATACCAATGACATTCTTTACAGAAATAGAAAAAACAATACTAAAATTTATATAGGACCACAAAAGACCCAGAAGAGCCAAAGCTATCCTGAACAAAAGGAACAAAGCTGGAGGAGTCACATTACCTGACTTCAAATTATACTACAGAACTATAGTAACCAAAACAGCATGGTACTGGCATAAAAACAGACACATAGACCAATGGAACACAATAGAGATCCCAGAAATAAATCTATACATTTACACTGAGCTCTTCTACAAAGGTGCCAAGAACACACACCGGGGAAAGGACAGTCTATTCAAGAAACGATTCTGGGAAAACTGGATATCTATATGCAGAAGGATGAAACTAGGCCCCTATCTCTTAACATATATAAAACAATCAAATCAAAATGGATCAAAGACTTAAATCTAAGACCTCAAATTATGAAGCTACTACAAGAAAACATTGGAGAAATATGTCCAGGGCATTGGACTGGGCAAAGATTTGTTGACTAATATCCCACAAGCACAGGCAACCAAAGAAAAAATGGACAAATGGGATCATTTCAAGTTAGAAAGCTTCCACACAGCAAAGAAAACAATCAACAAAGTGAAGAGAAAACCCACAAAATGGGAGAAAACATTTTCAAACTATCCATCTGACAAGGGATTAATAATCAGAATATATAAGAAGCACAAACAATTCAACAGGAAAAAATCCAATAATCTGATTAAGCAATGGGCAAAAGATCTGAATAGACATGTCTCAGACAAAGACATACAAATGGCAAACAGGCATGAAAATCTGCTCAACATCACTGATCATCAGGAAAATGCAAGTCAAAACTACAGTGAGATACCATCTCACCCCAGTTAAAATTGCTTTTATCCTAAAAACAGGCATTAACAAATGTTGGTGAGGATATGGAAAAAAGGGAGCCCTTGTACACTGTTGATAGGAATGTAAATTAATTCAACCACTGTGGAGAACGGTTTGGATCTTTCTCAAAAAAATAAAAATAGAACAAATATATGATCTAGCAATCCCACTATTAGGTATATACCTAAAACAAAGGAAATCAGTATATCAAAGAGATATCTGCACTCCATGTTTATTATTGCAGCACTATTCACAATGGCCAAGATTTGGAAGCAACTTAAGTGTCTATCAACAGATGAATGGATAAAGAAAATGTGATACTTATGCACAATGGAGTCTTATTCAGCCGTACAAAAGAATGAGATCCTGTCATTTGCAATAACAGGAATGGAACTGAAATTCAATAAGTTAAGAGAAATAAACCAGTCACAGAAAGACAAACTTCACATGTTCTCACTTATTTGTTGAGCTAAAAAAAATTAAAACAACTGAACCCATGGAGATAGAGAATAGAATGATAGTTACAAGAGGCTGGGAAGTGTAGTCAAGGAGGGTGAGGGTGGATGGCTAATGGGTACAAAAATATAGTTAGAATAAGATCTAGTATCTGACAGCATAATAAGGTGACTACAGTTTCTTGTGCATTTAAAAATAACTGAAAGAGTATACACTGGATTGTTTGTAACACAAAGAAAGGATAAATGCTTGACGTGATGGATACCCCATTTACCCCGATATGATTATTATGCATTGAATGCCTGTATAAAAATATCTCATGTACCCCATGCATATATATATAACTACTATGAACCCACAAAAATTAAAAATTAAAAACAATATAAGAATATTTGACGGGGAAAACAATTCACTGGTCAATAAATAGGCAAAAATATGAAAAGTCACAAAAAGTGACATGCAATTAGTAAAACAACATGATAAAATGTTCAATGTATTTATTTGACAATGTTCATTTGAAAAATGTTCAAGCAAAATAAATCATCGAAATTTTAAAAAATAAATTAGATGTCATTTTGTCTATTCAATGTTGTCTATTGGAGCTGGATATTTCTAAAAGCAACGTTATGGTAAATAGCGAAATAGACCAAATATTAAAATGCTCACACCCTTGACCAGATCATTAAATGTCTAGAAATATCTCTTTATTTTCCTTCAACTTTTAAGTTCCAGGGTACATGTGCAGGGTGTGCAGGTTCATTACATAGGTAAACATGTGCCATGGTGGTTTGCTGCACAGATCAACATGTCACCTGGGTATTAAGCCCATCATACATGAATTAGCTATTTTTCCAGATGCTCTCCCTCCCCCCACCCCTCCAACAGGCCCCAGGGTATGTTGCTCCCCCCGCTGACCCTGTGTTCATGTGTTCTTATTGTTCAGTTCTCACTTATAAGTGATAACATGCGGTGTTTGATTTTCTGTTCCTGCGTTAGTTTGCTGAGGATGATGCCTTCCAGCTCCATCTGTGTCCCTGCAAAGAACGTGATCTTGTTCCTTTTTGTGGCTGCATAGTATTCCATGTGTATATGTACCACATTTTCTTTATCCAGTCTATCATTGGTAGGCATTTGGGTTGATTCCATGTTTTTGCTATTGTGAAGCAATGGTGATAGGCATTTGGGTTGATTCCATGTCTTTGCCATTGTCAATAGTGCTGCAATGAATATACGTGTGCATGTATCTTTATAACAAAATGATTCATATTCCTTTGGGTATATACCCAGTAATGGGATTGCTGGGGCAAATGGTATTTCTGGTTCTAGATCTTTGAGGAATTGCCACACTGTCTTCCACAATGATTGAACTAATTTACATTCCCACTAACAGTGTAAAAGCATTCCTATTCCTCCACAGCCTCGCCAGCATCTGTTGCTTCTTGACTCTTTAATATTTGCCATTCTTGTGTGAGATGGTATCTCATTGTGGTTTTGATTTGCATAGAAATATGCCTTAAGAAAATGTTCTGAAATACAAATGCTTTATGTAAGAATAAATAAATACATACATAAAATAAAACACACGATGGAATGATAAGGACAGTTTTATTTGTGATTATGATGCCATATTTCTCTCAGAATAGCTCCTTTAGTTGCCACATATGTGGTCAAAGAGCCAACACAAAGTTTCAACCAACTGTGAGCAAATGAAGATGCAGTTATGCATCATGATTCTGTTTCTTTTGTCCATAAACAAGAGTGGATTTGTCCATGGTGTTTTCTCTAATTCTAAACAAAAAATTTTAACAGAGCACTAAACTTTATTTGGCTAGTAACAAAGACTTACTCTCCCTTAGTTAATACCACCCCATCTATACTTTTCTTTTTTATTCCCAGTCTCCTTTATTTTGAAGCCTGATCATTTGGTAGCTCCACAAAATGGACCCGAAGAAGTGAGCCTCATGCAGATGGATGATTGCAGTGACTTATCCAAGGTGTCTTAGGAGGTAGATGGTAGCTGTCAGTCAATATTCCTAATGCTACTCCAGTGCGCTGCTCACTAAACCACACTGTACATAGCTACACTATTTGTAGTTTTAACATATTTGAACTACTTGATCCTTGATATTAAAAACATGTTTTTTTTTCAGATTCTGTGTCCAGCTATGCCCAGAATATTTGTAAACTCAGAATCTTGAGGCAACATTTTATAAATTTTTTTTTTTTTTTAATTTTTTATTGATCATTCTTGGGTGTTTCTTGCAGAGGGGGATTTGGCAGGGTCACAGGACAATAGTGGAGGGAAGGTCAGCAGATAAACAAGTGAACAAAGTTCTCTGGTTTTCCTAGGCAGAGGACCTTGCGGCCTTCCGCAGTGTTTGTGTCCCTGGGTACTTGAGATTAGGGAGTGGTGATAACTCTTAAGGAGCATGCTGCCTTCAAACATCTGGTTAACAAAGCACATCTTGCACCGCCCTTAATCCATTCAACCCTGAGTGGATACAGCACATGTTTCAGAGAGCACAGGGTTGGGGGTAAGGTCACAGATCAACAGGATCCCAAGGCAGAAGAATTTTTCTTAGTACAGAACAAAATGAAGTCTCCCATGTCTACCTCTTTCTACACAGACACGGCAACCATCCGATTTCTCAATCTTTTCCCCACCTTTCTCCCCTTTCTATTCCACAAAACCGCCATTGTCTTCATGGCCCGCTCTCAATGAGCTGCTGGGTACACCTCCCAGACGGGGTAGTGGCCGGGCAGAGGGGCTCCTCACCTCCCAGTAGCGGCGGCCAGGCAGAGGCGCCCCTCACCTCCCGGACGGGGCGGCTGGCCGGGCGGGGGGCTGACCCCCCCCACCTCCCTCCCAGACGGGGTGGCTGGCCGGGCGGGGGGCTGACCCCCCCCCACCTCCCTCCCGGACGGGGCGGCTGTCTGGCCGGGCAGAGGGGCTCCTCACTTCCCAGTAGGGGTGGCCAGGCAGAGGCGCCCCTCACCTCCTGGACGGGGCGGCTGGCCGGGCAGGGGGCTGACCCCCCCACCTCCCTCCCGGACGGAGGGGCTGACCGGGCAGAGGGGCTCCTCACTTCCCAGTAGGGGCGGCTGGGCAGAGGCGCCCCTCACCTCCCGGACGGGGCGGCTGGCCGGGCGGGGGGCTGACCCCCCCACCTCCCTCCCAGACGGGGCGGCTGGCCGGGCAGAGGGGCTCCTCACTTCCCAGTAGGGGCCGCCGGGCAGAGGCGCCCCTCACCTCCCAGACGGGGGTGGCTGGCCGGGCGGGGGGCTGACCCCCCCACTTCCCTCCCGGACGAGGTGGCTGCCGGGCGGAGACGCTCCTCACTTCCTAGACGGGGTGGCTGCTGGGCGGAGGGGCTCCTCACTTCTCAGACGGGGCGGCTGCCGGGCGGAGGGGCTGCTCACTTCTCAGACAGGGCGATTGCCAGGCAGAGGGTCTCCTCACTTCTCAGATGGGGCGGCCGGGCAGAGACGCTCCTCACATCCCGGACGGGGCGGCAGGGCAGAGGTGCTCCCCACATCTCAGACGATGGGCGGCCGGGCAGAGACGCTCCTCACTTCCCAGATGTGATGGCGGCCGGGAAGAGGCGCTCTTCACTTCCTAGATGGGATGGCGGCCGGGCAGAGATGCTCCTCACTTTCCAGATTGGGCAGCCAGGCAGAGGGGCTCCTCACATCCCAGACGATGGGCGGCCAGGCGGAGACGCTCCTCACTTCCCAGACGGGGGGGCGGCCGGGCAGAGGCTGCAATCTCGGCTCTTTGGGAGGCCAAGGCAGGCGGCTGGGAGGTGGTTGTAGCGAGCCGAGATCACGCCACTGCACTCCAGCCCGGGCGCCATTGAGCACTGAGTTAACGAGACTCCGTCTGTAATCCCGGCACCTCGGGAGGCTGAGGCTGGCAGATCACTCGCGGTTAGGAGCTGGAGACCAGCCCGGCCGACACAGCGAAACCCTGTCTCCACCAAAAAAATACGAAAACCAGTCAGGCGTGGCGGCGCGCCCCTGCAATCGCAGGCACTCGGCAGGCTGAGGCAGGAGAATCAGGCAGGGAGGTTGCAGTGAGCTGAGATGGCAGCAGTACCGTCCAGCTTCGGCTGGGCATCAGAGGGAGACCGTGGAAAGAGAGGGAGAGGGAGACCGTGGGGAGAGGGAGAGGGAGAGGGAGAGGGAGAGGGAGAGGGAGAGGGAGAGGGAGAGGGAGAGGCTATAAAATATTTTACAGTGTATTATCATTTTATATTTAATTGCCTCTGGGCATGATACCTAGAAAAATGAAGCATGTTATAGGGAAAGTAATGTATGAGTAAATACTAAATATTTGGAGGAACTAGTAAAGAAAGGTGAGAAAAGAAAAT
Organism: Gorilla gorilla gorilla; assembly: GCF_029281585.2. Classification (NCBI taxonomy): domain Eukaryota; kingdom Metazoa; phylum Chordata; class Mammalia; order Primates; family Hominidae; genus Gorilla; species Gorilla gorilla. Next base: position 63,636,358 of record NC_073231.2, on the reverse strand, counting down.
GGTATCAGTTTTCTTTATATGTGTGGGTGTGTGTGTCTTACAAATCAGCAGAACAAAGCAACTTGGGATATATGTTCTTGGAATATATTTTTTTTCTCTCAGAAAATATTCTACTAATAGATGTACATGCTTTTGTGAAATCCATTTAGCTAAATGGGACAGGATTCCAGATTCTGTAATGCCCATGCAGGGTCTCAGGACTAGAGAATGATAATATATACAATTGTTGTCAATTGCGGTTGAACTTTAGAATTTTCAGAATAAATTCAAAGGAATTTTTAAAAATTTCAGTGTTTGAACTTTTGCAGTGAAACATAGACATTAGTATTTCCAGAAAGCTTCCTAGAGGATTCCGTTGCACAGTAAAGGTTAAGAACCACTGCGATAGGCAATATCTCTGTTTGGTAAAGGATATATCCTATACTACAATACAACCAATGATTGCTGCTAGCAGAGGGCCTGCTATGTCTTACAAAAAAGCCTAAAGATGCATAAAAGATTTAAAAGCCTCCTACTGTAGAGGAGGGCTGCCAGGCCTGTGCTACATTCCAATCAGGAAGGGTGCAGGAGCCACTCAATGGAGCCTAATCCTAAACAGCTGGCTAGTACAGTAATTTCACTGAGAAGCTGTAGTTCTTCATTTTGAAAGCCATTTGATCTGGCAACTCAGACAAGTTTTAGGGAAAGGCCCTTGAAATAACATTGATGGCTAATGAAGTGCTTTCTCAAGTTCAAAAGCAAAGCAAAGCTAACAGGCTCTAATTTTTTTTCTGGACAAATCTATACATGTATTTCTCCTTTCCTAATTAATTTTCATGTGCAGCTCATCTCCCAACAAAATGCTAAAGCTGAAGAGTCCTGAATAATATGTTTCCATATACATTCCTTTTGATACTTGTCTCATGTGTACCCACAGGATTCTAATTTATGGAGGTGACTGACTGATGACACGTGGGAAGGTCAATGGCATTGAAAGAAGAATGTATCACTTACAGTTCCCAAGAGAAAGGGACATGCCACACCATGCATGGTCATGGATAAAAATGCCAGATTTGGGCTGGGCAGGGTGGCTTAGGACTGTAATCCCAGCACTTTGGGAGGCCGAGGCGGGTGGATCATGAGGTCAGGAGATCGAGACCATCCTGGCTAATACGGTGAAACCCCATCTCTACTAAAAATACAAAAATTAACCGGGCGTGATGTCGGCCGCCTGTAGTCGCAGCTACTCGGGAGGCTGAGGCAGGAGAATGGCATGAACCCGGGAGTCGGAGCTTGTAGTGAGCCGAGATCGCGCCACTGCACTCCAGCCTGGGCGACAGAGTGAGACTCCGTCTCAAAAACAAACAAACAAACAAAGCCAGATTTGTGTTTGTTTTTGTTTGGATGCAGAAGCAGGAGTGATGGTGAAGTCTAGCCAGAGCCTTTATTGGGTTCCTGTAGCTTAGGCAAGGCAGGGCGGCAGTGTACCTAGCTCAGGGCTGGCTAGTGTGGATAGTTCCAGTGGGCTCTGGGCTATAGGGGTGGTCTCTAATTGCCTGATAGCTGGCCCTGGGAGGACTCGGAGCAGGTTTGGTGTATAAGAGTTAGATAAGGAGATGGTTGGGGATATGGGCCCAACATTGGGTGGTTTGTACACAAACGATGTGCTCCAGGCCAAGCCCTTTACTTTCTCCCAGAATCGGAAGCCCTGAGAAGGGCAGTCTCTCCTCAGCCAACAAAACTTTTAAGATGTCAAAACATTACAAAGTACAGAAAATAAGAGACAATTAATACAATGCTTCCATCTGGACAAATAAGTTGTGTGAGTTGGAGGGTGCTGGGGCATCAGACGGTCATGTAGGGGTCAAAGTTTCCTTCAGCCTCCCAGTGCTGCTTGTCAGTGACCAGGGTCAGCAGGTGGCCACTGGTGACCAAGGACATAGCAGAGACAGTTCTCTTTCAGTCTCCAGGTGAGTGAGCAGATGAAGTGATGATAAAGTCTCAAAGTCTGATTGTTATGTTTTGAAAAACAGGGGCCAGGTGCAGTGGCTCACGCCTGTAATCCCAGCACTTTGGGAAGCTGAGGCAGGCAGATCACCTGAGGTTAGGAGTTCAAGACCAGCCTGGCCAACATGATAAAACCCCATCTCTACTAAAAATACAAAACTTAGCCAGGAGTGGTGGCGAGCACCTGTAATCCCAGCTACTAGGGAGGCTGAGGCAGGAGAATCGCTTGAACCTGGGAGGTGAAGGTTGCAGTGAGCTGAGATCATGCCACTGTACTCCAGCCTGGGCGACAGAGTGAGACTCTGTCTCCAAAAAAAGAAAAAAAAAAAGAAAAACAGGAGAGCGTTCTTTATTCTCTGGTCCTATTTATGAGGTTTCTCCTATACATTCTTAAAACTTCGTTGATACACTGATGTGAAATTAATAACCTTAGCAAAGAATAATAAAACACGTTTTTCTTTTTTTTTTCTTATAGCAGAAAAAGAATGCCAGACACAGCTGAAATCTTTCAGGTTCTATACACTATTTGTAGCTTTAATATATTTGGTTGAAGTATTTGATCTTTTACATTAAAAACATGTTCTTTTTCAGATTCTTTATCCAGCTATGCCCAGATTATTTGTAGACTCAGAATTTTGAGGCAATATTTTTATTAGATATTTTACAGTGTATTATCATTTTATATTTAATTGTCTCTGGGCATGGTATCTAGAAAAATGAAGCATGTTATAGGGAAAGTAAGTTATGACTAAATATTAAGTATTTGGAGGAACCAGTAAAGAAGGGTGAGGAAAGAAAATGGTGTCAGTTTTCTTTGTGTGTGTGTGTGTGTGTGCGTGCACCTGTGTGTGTCTTAGGAATCAGAAAGAAGCAACTATAACATTTATTTGAGTTAAAATATATGTTGACACAAAATAAAGACTTACTTGCAAAGGAGACTCATACCCCATAAAAGTCCAAAGTTTAACATGAGTTAAAGAGTAAGTGGAGTAGTGCATATCCCTCATGTTGTTTCATTTATGTGACTCAAAACTTTCTCTTTAGCCACTGGTATACTCAGCCCAAATGAGATTACTTCAGAATGGCTGACAAGTCCACTGGTAGGAGAAGGGTAAATAAGAACTGTTAACAGTTAAGGCAGAGTCAATTAATTCATTTTCCCCACTAGCTATTGGGTGGGATGTTTGCAAGGCACTTATATGCAGAAGGTGTAAAGACTTCTCAGTTTTTGAAAATTATTACATCCAGCTAACATTTTCTATAGCCTCGCTTTGATGAAGATACTATTGGAAACCTGCTAAATAATTTTCTTATTTATATTTAAATAGTACTTGTTGGTAAAAAAAAAATCGCAGTGGCTCACACCTGTAATCTCAGCACTTTGGGAGCCCGAGGTAGTTGGATCACGAGGTCAGGAGTTTGAGACCAGCCTGACCAACATGGTGAAACCCTGTCTCACTAAAAATGCAAAAATTAGCCAGGCATGGTGGTACGTGCCCGTAATCCCAGCTATTCAGGAGGCAGAAGTTGCAGTGAGCTAAGATTGCACCACTGCACTCCAGCCTGGGTGACAGTGTAAGACTCTGTCTCGAAAAAAAAAAAAAAAATAACAAAGAGGAAATTTGTTTTTTTTTCTGATTTCCAAATGTTTATAGTTTTAAAAGGTGACAATTCGCCTTATCTATCTTCCACTGGAGGATTAAAGGAAGAGTTTTATTGATTTGTTTTAAGGACATCTAGTTTAGTTTTTTTTCATTAAATATTAATAATTTGCCATATTTGATTTCATGAATCATTCACTTCTGTCAATATTCTATATATGCAAATTAACTTTGTTGAGTTTAATCCCACCTGCATTATCTATATTCCCTGAGACTAATTTTTCTAGGTTCTGTGTATGATTTATTATTATTGATGAATTTATTTTATATTTTTGTGAGGTACAAGGTTGAACTGTGAATGGGGGCAGATAAAATCTTTTTTTTTTTTTGGCAGAATTTTTTTCAGTCTTCAGGCTCCATGAATAAGCAACTTCCAAACCACATAGTGGTATTGCTTAGTTTAACTTTGCTATTGTCCGTAGTAATCTTCAGGACACATGTAGAAGGCTGTGCCATGCTTACTGTGGTGGGAAGTTAAGCATAGGTGGCTAATGTTCTCTGCTATTTGGTAATGGGAATGAAAGGAGCTTCAGTGTAATATGCTACCAGGCGTTTTTTCATGGATGACTCAAATTCTAAATGACTGATCTTTAATGCCACACTTTAGATAATACCAAACTGTTGTAGAAAGAAGACAACCATCCTAAATCGAGGTTATGGTTAGATTATCCATGTGTATTTGGGGGCCTCTTCAGAGTAGAAGATTGTTTTCAGTACTATTGAGTGCAGATGAGGAGGTGGGGCTCATGAACTGTGTCTAGTAAGCATTCACTGAGGGCTATTCCATGGCAGAAACTTTGCTGAGCATTGGTAATTACCCGTGGGGTAGCACAATCCTTGCTTTCAATAAATGTGTAGTCTGTATATACACATATATATATACACACACACACACATATATGTATATAAAATAAGTACCATGCAGTATAGTATGTACTATAAAATGCAGGGTAGAGTGCAAATATTAAAAAGAATGGCTGAAGCAGTTTTTGAGCCTACAAATCTGAAAAATCAGCAAAAATATATATCAATTCCCTAAAACTTAGAATGCAACATACAAGTAGGCACAAACATCATCAAATAAAAGCTAATGATCATTATACCAGGCACAGGACTGAGTCATTTCCATGCATTATCTAATTCCATGAAAACCAGAGGAGGTAAACAGTATAATTATTTCTTATTTATATGTGAGAAAACTGAGGCTTACTGAGATGAAATATCTTGCTCCAGATCAGTGCTACTCAAAGTGGTCCCAAAAATGATGCTGGTTAGTGAACTGTCACTAGCTGATCCATAATGGTCACTGATCCATAATGAGTTAGTGTTAGAAACATTTGTGATTGTTGAATTGAATAATAAAAAAAAGCTTGCATTTTGTGTGTCTTTTTTAAAAAGCTTGTGGGAAAATATATATAAAATGTATCATTTTAACAATTTTTTAGAGTACAATTCAGTGACATTAAGAATGCTTACAATGTTATACAACTATTACCACCTTCTATTTACAGAATATTTTCATTGTCTCAAATAGAAATTCTCCACCCACCGACTCCCCATTTTCCCTTTTCTTCAGCCACTGGCAACTTCTGATCTACTTTCTTTCTCATGAATTTGCCTATTCTAGGTATTTAATATAAATGGAGTCATATAATATTTGTCATTTTGCATCTGGCTTATTTCATTTGGCATAATTTTTCAGGGTTCATCCATATTGTTGCATATGTCAGGACTTCATTCTTTTTATTGCCGAATAATACTCCATATAGAGTGCACTTTGGTTATTCATGTATCTGTTGATGGACTTGTGATATTTCTACCTTTTGGCTATTGTGCATAATCCCATTAGGAACACTGGCATACAAGTAACTGCTTGAGTCCTTGTTTACAATTTTGTTGGGTATGTATCAAGGAGTGGATTATTGGCTTATACAGTAATTCTATATTTAACAGTTTTAGAAACCAGCGAATTGTCTTCCACAGTGGCCACACAATTTTGCATTACTACCAGCAGTATACAAAGGTTCCAAGTTCTCCACATCCTCACCAACACTAGTTCTTTCTATGGTTTTTATTATAACCATACATGTTGGTATGAAGTGATACCTCATTGTGGTTTTGATTTTCATTTCCCTAATGACTAATGATTTTGGGCATCCTTCAATGTGCTCCTTAGCCATTTTTTTTTTTTTTTTTTTTGAGATGGAGTCTCGCTGTCGCCCAGGCTGGAGTGCAGTGGCGCCATCTCGGCTCACTGCAGGCTCTGCCCCCCCGGGTTCATGCCATTCTCCTGCCTCAGCCTCCCGAATAGCTGGGACTACAGGAGCCGGCCACCTCGCCTGGCTAATTTTTTGTATTTTTTTTAGTAGAGACGGGATTTCAGCGTATTAGCCAGGATGGTCTCGATCTCCTGACCTCGTGATCCACCCGCCTCGGCCTCCCAAAGTGCTGGGATTACAGGCGTGAGCCACTGCGCCCGGCCGCTCTTTAGCCATTTGTATCAAGTTATTTGCCATTTTTTACTTTTTATGTATTTTGTGGTTGACTTATAGTTCATATGTATTTTGGATATTAACCCCTTATCAGATATGTGACATGCAATTATTTTCTCCCATTGTGTGGATTGTACTTCACTATCTTTATAGTGTCTTTCCATAGACAAAATTTTTTAATTTTGATGAAATTCAATTTATCTTTTTTGTTGTTGTTGCCTGTGTTTTTTAATATCATATTTTAAAAACATTGCTAAATCCATGATCATGAAGATTTGCCCCAGTTTTCTTCTGAGTTTATAATTTGTGCTCTCAAATATAGGTCTCTGATCCATATTGAATTAGTATCTGTGTATGGTATAAGGTAAGAGTCCAACTTTATTTTCTTGTGTGTAAAGATTCAGTTGTCTCAGCACCATTTGTTGAAAAGACTGTTCTGTAGGATCTTGGCATCATTGTCACAAATCAATTGGCCATGGATTTGAGGGTTTATTTCTGGGCCCTCAATTCTATTCCATTGGTTTATGGGTCCATCCCTATGCCAGTACCACATTGCTTTTTTTAGTTATAGCTTTATATTAAGTTTTGAAATCAGAAAATTTGAGACCTCCAATTTTGTTCTATTACAAAATTGTTTTAGCTGTTCAGGGTCCCTTGAAATTCTATATAAATTTTAGAACGGGTTTCTTTACTTCTATAAAAAATGCTGTTGGAATTTAGATAGGGATTGCATTAAATCTGTCAATTATTTGAGTAATATTGTCATCTTCACATTATTAAGCTGTAGGAGTTTATATATATTCTGGATATTAACCCTTTTTCAGATATATGAACAAAATCATGATATATGATTCTGATTCATGAATCAGGTTTCAGTCTTCCAATTATTTAGGCCTTCTTTAATATCTTTCAACAATGGTTTATAGTTTTCAGTATACAAGTCTTATGCCTCCTTTGTTAAATGTATTCCTAAGTATTTTATTTTTATTAGGTTATTGTGAGTGCAATCAGTTTTTATCTCCATTCAATTTATTGTACATAGGAATCCGACTAAATTAGTTGTGTAATGATTTAATATCTTGAAATTTTATGTGTTCATGTATTGGTTTTGACAGCTTTGTGTGTATGCATGTATATGTGTGTGTATTCTTTACAGTTTTTTACATATAAGATTGACTTCCAATTTGGGTATTTTTACTTCTCTTTCCTGCATATTTGCTCTGACTGCAAATATTATTTGAGAAAAATCCCAATTGGTCGTAGTGTATAATCCTTTCAATAATCTGTGAATTCAGTTTATTATTTTGAGGACTTTTGCATCTATATTCGTAGGAATAATGGTCTGTAGTTTTCTTTTCTTGTTAAGGCTTTGTCTGTATTAGGATAGTGCTATTTTCACAGAAGGAGTTAGGATGTGTTTCCTCCTCTTCTATTTTTGGAAACATTTGAGGATTGGCGTTAACTCTTCTTTAATTGTTTGGTACAATTCACCAATAAAACCTTCTGGTCTTGAGTTTTTCTTTGTTAAGAGGTTTTTGGTCATTGATTAAATCTCTTTATTTATTTTAGGTCTATTCATATACCCTGTTTCTTCTTGAGTAGGTTATGGTGGTTTATGGTTCGTTTTTACCTTAATTTATTTCTCATTTCCATTGTGATTTCTTCTCTGATCTAATGTTGTTTAAGAGTGTGTTTTTTAAATTTCCACATATTTGTGAGTTTTTCAAAAGTTTTCTTTCTGTTATTGATGGTAGTTTCATTGCACAGTAGTCAGAAAAAAACTTTGTATGATTTCAATCTTTTTAAATTTATTTAGTTGTTTTGTGGACTAACATATGATCTATCTTAAAGAATGTTCCATGTGCATTTGAGAAAAATGTATACTCTGCTACTGTTGAGTGAAGTGCTCTCCCGAGTTTTAGATACAATTGGTCTATTGTGTTGTTTAAGTCCTGTATCCTTATTAATCTTCTGTCTGGTTATCCTATTCACTATTGAAAATGGAGTAATGACGTCTCCAGATATTATTGTAAAACTATCCCTTCAATTTTGTCAATTTTCAATTCTTATGTTTAGGGGGTGTTGTCATTAGATGTGTACGTAATTGTTATATTTTCTTGAGGTAGAGCACTTTTTATCAATATATAATGTCTTTATTTGACTCTTGTAAACTTTTTGATTTGAATTCTATTTTGTATGATAGTAATTTAGCCACCCAACTCTCTTTTGGATGCCATTTGCATGAAATATATTTGTCCATTGTTTTCATTCAACATTGTTTTCATGTTTTTGTATTTGAAATGACTCTTTTGCAAACAATATGTAGATGGATCTTTTTTTGTTCATTCTGCCAATTTCTGCCTCATAAGTAGCAAAACTTGTAGAACCTAGTTTTAATAATAAATCAATTTATAACCAACTTAGTTTCAATAGTATAGAAACATTCTTCTTCTATCCATTTTCTTTCTTTCTTTCTTTCTTTCTTTCTTTCTTTCTTTCTTTCTTTCTCTCTCTCTCTCTTTCTTTCTTTCTTTCTTTCTTTCTTTCTTTCTTTTTTCTTCTTCTTTTTTTTGACAGAGTCTTGCTCTGTTGGCCAGGCTGGAATGCAGTGGCACGATCTCAGCTCATTGCAACCTCTGCCTCCTGGGTTCAAGTGATTCTTCTGCCTCAGTCTCCCGAGTAGCTGGGATTACAGGCACCCACCATCACCCCAGGCTAAGTTTTGTATTTTTAGTAGAGATGTGGTTTCACCATGTTGGCCAGCTGGTCTTGAACTCCTGATTTCGTGATCCGTCCACCTTGGCCTCCCGAAGTGCTGGGATTACAGGCATGAGCCACTGCATCCAGCCCCATCTCCTTTCCTCCCCTCTATATTGTTATTGTCACAGATTATGTCGTTATATATTGGCTACTCATTAACATGGATTTATAATTATTGTTTTATGCATTTGCCCTTTAAATCATATAGGAAAAAAGTGCAAACCAAAAGTGCAATTATAGTGGCTCTTATATGTGGTTACTTTTACCGGTGTTCTTTATTTCCTCTAATGGCTTTGAGTTCCTGCTGGTGTTCTTTCATTTCAGCCTGAAGAACTCCTGTTAGCATTTCTTGTAGGGAAAATCTGCTGGCCTGTTTAGCCAGCCTGACAGAGAAGAATGGGCTGTTCCACAAACCATTTCCTTTTCCTCCCGGCCACTCAGCTAGATTCCCGTTGCCAGCCTCTTTTGCACGTGTTAGATAAAATAGTAGAAGGTTAGTGGTATATGCATGGCCAATCAGACCTCCCACATGATTCTTGATCTCTGCTGCATGGAGGCTGAGGATGATCTTGGCAGCCACACGTGGAAGATAGAAGAATCTCTGCCAGTCTGAGTCACTGGATAGCTTCATGGGAACTGGAGATTTCCTAACTGCCCCTCCCCATATAATCCTTATTGGATGTTATTTTGTTAACATTCATTGACACTTAAATTTTTATTGTTATATTTTTGAGTTCTGGGAGTTTTCATTATAGCAGGTAGCATTACCTTTACTATTCATACCGCCATTTCACTCATTTATTCAATGGCTCATGTTTTTCCTGATTTCCAATTTCAGAGCTTCGAATATATAGCCTTATGTGACTTCTCTGAACTTCCTAACCCTTATCCAGGGTTAAATTTGTCAAATTCAACTGATTTCCCAGCATGAAATTGTTCTTTTTCAATGGCTATCATTTAAATCTACCAATAAATATTAAGTCACTCAGTAAATATGTATGCATTTGCATGTTACTCCAGGTTTTGTGCAGAGGTTATACGGATTAAGTATGAAAGACATGCTTTCAAGCTAGAAGCTGCTGAGCCCACAACAGTGTTTTAACTAAACTTTCTCTTCTGGGTCATCCAGGCCATTGTATGCACCTTTCCAAATAAATCTTTCTTATATTCTTTATTTTGTATGTTCCTATCACTCATCAGATACAACCCAAGTCTCCTGACTTAAGGCCAAGCCCCTCCCTGTATTTATTAATCATACATTTTCTCCCAGACTCCATCACAATACTTTGAAATTCTTCATGACACTCTCCTTCTAGTTTTGACTGGAAAGAGCAGGAGTCACTATACTTATATTAGACAAAATAGATTTCAAGACAAAAACTATAAGAAGAGATAAAGAAGGTCACTGTATAATAATAAAGGGGTCAATTCAGCAAGAAGATATAACAATTTTAAATATACCTGCACCCAATACAGGAGCACCAGATATATAAAAAAGATATTATTAGAGATAACAGCAGAGATAGGTCCCAATACCATAATAGCTGGAGACTTTGACACCCTACTTTCAGCATTGGACAGATCTTCCAAACAGAAAATCAACAAAGAAACTTCAGATTTAATCTGCACTATAGATCAAATGGATCTAACATATATTTATAGAACATTTCATTCAAGAGCTGCAAAATATGCATTCTTTTCCTCAATGCATGGATCATTCTCAAGGACAGACCATATATTAGGTCACATAAAAAGTTTTAAAACATTAAAAAAATATAAATAATATCAAGCATCTTCTCTGACCACAGTGGAATAAAACTGGAAATTAATAACAAGAGGAATTTTGGAACCTGTACACATACATGGAAATTAAACAATATGCTCTAATGACCAGTGGGTCAGCGAAAAAATTAAGAAGGAAATTGAAAAATTTATTGAAACAAATGATAATGGAAACACAACATACCAAAACTTACGGGATAGCGCAAAAGCAGTACTAAGTAGAAAGTTTATAGCTATAAGTGCCAACATCACAAAAGTGGAAAAACTTCAATTAAATAATCTAACAATGCATCTTTAAAAAAAATTTTCAATAGGTTTTGGGGGAACAGGTGGTGCTTGGTTACACCTAATGAGTTCTTTAGTGGTGATTTCTGAGATTTTGGTGCACCCATCACCCATCACACTATACACTATATGCAGTGTGTAGTCTTTTATCCCTCACCCACTCCTGCTCTTTCCCCCAGGTCCCCAAAGTTCTTTGTATCATTCTTATGCCTTTGCATCCTCATAGTTTAGCTCCCACATATCAGTGAGAACATACAATGTTTGGTTTTCCGTTTCTGAGTTACTTCACTTAGAATAATGGTCTCCAGTCCCATCCAGGTCACTGAAAATACCATTATTTCATTCATTTTTATGACTGAGTAGTATTCCATTATATATATATATATACATAAATGTATATATATATACACATATATATATATATCACAATTTATTTATTCACTCTCTGATTGATGGGCCTTTTGTCTGTTTCCATATTTTTGCAGTTGTGAATTGTGCTACTATAAACATGCGTGCACAAGTATCTTTTTCATATAATGACTTCTTCTACCTCACCCAGTAGTGGGATTGCTGGATCAAATGGTAGTTCTACTTTTAGTTGTTTAAGGAATCTCTACACTGTTTTCCACAGTGGCTGTACTAGTTTACATTCCCACCAGCGGTGTAAACGTTTTCCCTGATCACCACATCCATGCCAATATCTATTATTTTTTGATTTTTTGATTATGGCCATTCTTGCAGCAGTAAGGTGGTATCAAATTGTGGTTTTGTTTTGCATTTCCCTGATCATTAGTGATGTTGAGCATTTTTTCTTATGTTTATTGGCCATTTGTATATTTTCTTTTGAGAATTCATGTCCTTAGCCCACTTTTTGATAAGATTCTTTGTTTTCTTGCTGATTCTAACAATGTATCTTAAGGAACTAGGAAAGTGAGAGCAAATTAAACCCAGAATTAGAGAGAAGAAAATAAATAATAAAGATCAGAGCAGAAATAAATGAAATTAAAATGAAGAAAACAATACAAAAGATCAATGAAACAAAAAGCTGGTTTTTTGAAAAGTTAAACAAAATTGACAAATGTTTAGTCAGACTAATTAAAAAGAGAGAGCAGATCCAAATAAATAAAATCAAAAATGAAAAAGGAGACATTATAACTGATACGGACAACATTTAAAGGATCTTTAGTGGCTACTATGAGAAACTATATGCCAATAACTTGGGAAATCTAGAAGAAATGGCCAAATTCCTAGACACATACAACCTTCCAAGATTGAACCAGGAAGAAATCCAAACTCAACACAGACCAATCACAAGTAATGAGATTGAAGCCAGAATAAAAAGTCTTCCAGTAAAGAAAAGTCTAGGACCTGATGCCTTCACTGCTGAATTCTACCAAACATTTAAGAACTAATACCAATCCTACTTCAACTACTTCAAATACCAGGGGGAAGGAGCACTTCCAAACTTATTCTACAAGGCCAGTATTACCCTGATACCAAAACCAGACAAAGACACATCAAAACAAAAACAAAAACAAACAAGAAAAACTACAGGCCAATATCTCCAATGAATACTGATGCAAAAATCCTCAACTAGCAAAAATACTAAGAAACTGAATTCAACAATACATTAAAAAGATCATTCATCATGACCAAGTGGGATTTATTCCTGGGATGCAAGGATGGTTCAACCTATGCAAATCAATCAATGTGATACAATCAACAGAATGAAGGATAAAAACCATATGACCATTTCAATTGACACCGAAAAGGCATTTGATAAAATTCAACATCCCTTTATGATAAAAATCCTCAAAAAACTGGGCATAATAGGAACATACCTCAACATAATAAAAGTCATATATAACAGACCCACAGTTAATAACATACTGAATGGGAAAAACTGAACACCTTTCCTTTGAGACATGGAACATGTCATAGATGTCCACTGTCACCACTGTTATTCAACATAGTATTGCAAGTCCTAACTAGAGCAATCAGACAAAAGAAAGATATAAAGGGCATCCAAATAGAAAAGGAAGAAATCAAATTATCATTGTTTGCTGATGATATGATCTTTTATTTGGAAAAAAAAACCTAGACTCCACAAGAAATTAGAACTGATAAGCAAATTCAGTAAAGTTGCAGGATACAAAATCAATATACAAAAATCAATAGCATTTTTGTATGACAACAGTGAATAATGTGGAAAAAGAAATTAAAAAGTAATCCTATTTACAATAGGCACATGTAAAATTAAATACCTGGGAATTAATTCAGTCAAAGAAATGAAAGATCTCTATAATGAAAACTATAATAACTGATAAAGGAAATTGAAGAGGACACCAAAAAATGGAAAAATTCATGAATTGGAAGAATCAATATTGTTTAAACATCCATAATACCCAAAACAATCTACAGATCAAATGCAATCCCTATCAAAATGCCAATGAAATTCTTCACAGAAATTTTTTAAAATCCTAAAATTTAAATGTAACCACAAAGGACCCAGAATAGCCAAAGCTGTCCTAAGCAAAAAGAACAAAACTGGAGGAATCACATCACCTGATTTCAAATTATACTATACAGCAATAGTAACCAAAACAGCATCGTGCTGCCATAAAAACAGACACATAGGCCAATGTAACAGCATAGAGAACCTGGAAACAAATCCACATAGCTACAGTGAACTCATTTTTTAAAAAGGTGCCAAGAACATACTATGGAGAAAAAATAGCCTCTTCAATAAATGGTGCTGGGAAAGTTGGATATCCGTATACAAAAGAATGAAACTAGAACCCCATCTCTCACCATAATCAAATCAAAACAGATTAAAAACTTAAATCTAAGGCCTCAAACTATGAAACTACTACAAGGTAACATTAGGGAAAATCCCCAGGACGTTGGTCTGGGCAAAGATTTGTTGAGCAATACCCCACAAGCACAGGCAACCAAAGCAAACATGGACAAATGGGATCACATCAAGTTAAAAAGCTTCTGCACAGTGAAGGATAAAATCAACAAAAGGAAGAGACAACCCACAGAATGGGAGAAAATGTTTGCAAACCACCCTGTTGACAACGGAATAATAAGCAGAATATATGAGAAGCTCAAACAACTCTACAGAAGAAAACCTAATAAACCAAACAAAAAAATGTGCAAAATATTTGAAGAGACATTTCTCAAAGGAAGACATACAAATGGCAAAGAGGCAAATGAAAAGCTGCTGAACATCATTGATCATCAGAGAAATGCAAATTAAAACTAAAATGAGGTATCATCTCACTCCAGTTAAAATGGATTATATCCAAAAGACAGGCAATAACACATGCTGGCAAGGATGTGGAGCAAAGGGAACCCTCATACACAGTTGGTGGGAATACAAATTAGCATAACCACTATGGAGAACAGTTCGGAGGTTCCTAAAAAAACTGAAAATAGAGCTACCATATGACCCAGTGATCCCACTGCTGGGAATACCCCTAAAAGAAAGGAAATAAATATATTTAAGAAATATGTGCACTGCTATGTTTGTTGCAGTGCTGTTTACCATAGCTAAGATTTGGTAGACACCTAAGTGCCCATCAACAGATGAATGGATAAAGAAAATGTGGTACTTACACACAATGGAGTGCTATTCAGCCATAAAAAAGAATGAGATCCAGGCCAGCATGGCGGCTCAAGCCTATAATCCCAGCACTTTGGGAGGCCAAGGTGGGTAGATCACGAGGTCAAGAGATCGAGACCATCCTGGCCAACAAGATGAAACCCTGTCTCTACTAAAAATACAGAAATTAGCTGGGCGTGGTGGCACACCCTGTAGTCCCAGCTACTTGGGAGGCTGAGGCAGGAGAATGGCTTGAACCTGGGAGGCGGAGGTTGCAGTGAGCCAAGATTGCACCGCTACACTCCAGCTTGGCAACAGAGCGAGACTTCATCTCAAAAAAAAAAAAAAAAAAAAAAAAAAAAACAGAAAAAGAATGAGATCCAGTCATTTGTAACAACACGGATGGAACTAGAGATCATTATGTTAAGTGAAATTAGCCAGGCACAAGAACATTGCATGTTCTCACTTATTTGTGGGATCTATAAATTAAATCAACTGAACTCATGAACATAGAGAGTAGCAAGAAATTACCAGAGGCTGGGAAGGGTAGTAGAGGACTAAGGGAGAGGTGGGGATGGTTAATGGATACATAAAAAATAGAAAGAATGAGTAAGACTTACTATTTGATAGCACAATGGGTGACTATAGTCAACAATAACTTAATTGTATATTTTTAAATAACTTAAAGAAGGTAATTAAATTGTTTGTAACTCAAAGGACAAATGCTTGAGGAAATGGATACCCCATTCTTTACATTATATCCCTGTATCAGAACATCTTATGTACCCCATAAATATATACATCTACTATGTGCCCACAAAACATTTTAAAAATAATTTAAAATTTTTTTAAAGAAAATAATTGTGAATAAATTTCACAATTACAATAATAATACTACCATTTAAAAATGTACAATACAGTCCTTTCACTGATCTCTTGGCTCATCATTTAAATAATTTTAATGATACAGTACTTCTTGAAACTCTAAAGGTACAAATGGGACATGCCCTATGCTCCCTACAAGTATGCAAGGTCAACTGTAAATGACAAAGAGGTAGCAAGAGTGTCAGCATCATTGCACATAAATTCATATCTCAAAGTATATTTTTCTTTCTTTTCTCTTGATTGATGCACTTAATGAACTCTTATGGACACTGCCCATTGCATAAGGTCAAAGATGGCTGGTTAGGTGATAATAAGTGTAACGCTATAATGTGAAGTTCAAAGGAAGTTGTATTGAACTGAAAGTGTTCCTCTGTGAAATCTATATTTTTATTTTATGTTTAGGAAAATTAAAAAGAAAAAAATGCACCACAGGAATCATTGTCATGACATGCTTTTCATATTCTTTTAAAAAACAATCCATTTGTTTTGGCTTCCAGAAAATCTGCCAAGAAATAAAGATGTTGTAATTAATTGTAATGAATATGTTAACAGGAAATATCCACTAAGCTAACACATCATCTTGTCATGCCCTAATGTAATGTACTCCTGGCATTAATGAGAAAGCATTCAAGGAAGGCAGGTGAGCTTGAATGCACTTTTAACTGGTCATGCAGCAGTTTTTAACTGCTTGAATTTTGAGACCTTCTTTAAACTTAGACCAAAAGTGTTCTAAGGACTGTTGTTTGGCAGCTACATTCCTGTAGCATACTATTGATAAAATAGACCAAAAAACATAGGATATTCTGTCCAGGGGATCTCAGTATTTGAATACTGGCTCGATTACCTACTAGTTAAACGATGGGGTAAGTTATTTAAACTTCCTGAGGTTTAATGACCTCATTTGAACCATAGGGAAAGTAAAAGTTGTCTTAGAGGGTTTTGTGAGGATTACAAGCAATTAGCATATGTGAAATGAAGACTCATTAGATCTATTCAGTAAATATTACTTTCCTTTTTCTATATAAGACTATTTATGCATATTTAACCATAGCACCAAATCAACACTCGGCGCAACTTAATATTTTTTTGACAGTATGGAGTTGAAAGGGACTATAGGGCTCTTCTTCCTGGGCAGCTCAGTGGTTCTGCCGTGATCCCATATAAACAAATGACAATCTAAAAATTACACTAGGGACAATTATCTCTAACTATGTTGGGTTTACTCAAAAGTAAAAATGAGGATTATAATCTGAAATGCACGAAATGGCAAGCCACCAGTCCATTCAGTGAGAGGGTTGTACGGGGAGCTTTCACCAGCTAAAAAGAGATTTACTAAGCTGCTTAGAATCAGAGTCCATTGGTTCCAGGGGTTCAAAGCCAGACTGGTTGTCAGTTCATTGGCGGAGATGCCCTTACTGGGCAAGTGTTCTGAGAAAATCTTATCTGAATACTGCAGTTCTAATGTCTAGTGATAAAGCTTATCCAAGCAAAATATGCATGAAGGACATGAAAGAGTTTTTAGAAAGTCCTTGGTTCTCATTTCAGACACATAAACATGAGCCCTCTTTTGGGCCTTCCCAGACCTATATTTTCTGGATCTGATGAAAGGGATTCCATCCTGGTATATGCAACTTTCACGCAGACGTTAGAAACCAATACAGTGCAGGTGTTATGAGCCTTTGTTACCACTGAGGGCAGCATGTGGATCCCACAGGTAGAGCACTGTAGTGGTTTGCTATTGTGAATAACTAATTGTCATAAATTCAGTGCTTATAAAAACACTCATTTAATTTCCTGTTTCCATGGGTCAGGAATGGGCCTGGCTTGATTGGATCATCTGCTCAGGGTCTCCCAAAGCTGCAGTGAAGGTGTCAGCTGCACTGTCATCCTTGCCTAGAGTGTGGGGTCTTCCTCCAAGCTCATTTTCATGTTGGTGGACTTAAGTTCTTTGTGGTGATGCAATTGAGGCTTTCAGCCTAGACAAAGCCCCTCTCCATAGGTGGTTCATACCATGGCTGTTTGCTTTCTTCCCTGAGGCCCCCAGGAGAGTGAGTCTTGGATGCTTCACCTTCTCTCAAAGGCTCCTTTCATGATGCCAGTGTTATCCAGGATTATACCGCTTTTGATGAACTCAAAGCTAATTGATTACTGGTTAAATCATAATACTGATACTCCATTATAGTCCATTCCACACTCAAGGCAAGGGGATTCTCAGCACATGTGCAAGACAGGCACACATCTTGGAATTCTGCCCACTACAGTCATGTGGCCAGGGCCAGTGAGACATCTTCAGAAAAAAGGCAGTCTTCAAAGTGATCTCAGGCTGTGATTCTCAAAGAAGATCTGTGCTTTTTGCTGATAAACTACATTTAATCTGAAACGGCCACAGCATTCTCAGTGTTAGTTGATTGGTGTCTATAGACGCTGGAATCACCAGACTGACTGATTTGATATGCAACCATCAGGAGCAAAATTTTCATTTTGAGTGAAGTTTGAAGAGCTGAGCTAGAGGAGGAAAATCTGTACACCAGATATACTCTTAGACATTCGCTATATATGATTTGATTTTAAATCCACCACCATCTGAGACTGGTTTTATTTAAGAGGAGGAAATCAAATCTCAGAGGGAGTGACTTATCAAAGGCCATGCAGCAAGTTAGTCAATGTGAGAGATGGGGTTTGAACGAGTGTCCTCTTTCCTCAGCCCAGGATTTTCCAAGATAACATCTACTTTTCCTGTTAACAGCAGGGTTAGCTGCACATAGAATAATTTTTTTTTTGCATGCATGCTTCTTACTATAGACATTGATCGTTCTTCGAAGTACTCTTCAGCTCTTCATGCACATGTAAAGTGCACAAAAGAAAAATAAGATAGTTAAGCAGGAAACATTCCCTCTGAAAACCGGCACAATACTATAGTATTGCACAACATAGTATTGCAAGTTCTGGCCAGGGAAATCAGGCTACAGAAAGAAATAAAAGGTATTCAAATAGGAAGAGAGGAAGTCAAATTGTTTCTGTTTGCAGGCAACATGGTCTTATATCTAGAAAACCCCCTCATCTCAGTCCGAAAGCTCCTTAAACTGATAAGCAACTTCAGCAAAGTCTCAGGACACAAAATCAATGTGCAAAAATCACAATCATTCCTATACACCAACAATAGACAAGCAGAGAGCCAAATCATGAATGAACTCCCATTCACAATTGCTACAAAGAGAATAAAATGCCTAGGAATACAGCTAACAAGGAGGACATGAAGGACCTCTGCAAATGGAACTACAAACACTGCTCGAGGAAATAAGAGAAGACTCAGACAAATGGAAAAAACATTCCATGCTCGTGGATAGGAAGACTCAATATAGTAAAAATGGCCATATTGCCTAAAGTAATTTATACATTCAATGCTATTCCCATAAAACTACCATTGACATTCTTCACAGAATTAGAAAAAACCACTTTAAAATTCATATAGAACAAAAAAGAGCCTGTATAGCCAAGACAATCCTAAGCAAAAAGAACAAAGCTGGAGGCATACTGTTATCCCACTTCAAACAGTGCTACAAGGCTACAGTAACCAAAACAGCATGGTGCTGGTACAAAAACAGACACATAGACAAATGGAACAGAATAGAGCTCTCAGAAATAAGACCGCACATCTACAACCAACTGATTTTCCACAAACCTGGTGCAAACAAGCAATGGGAAAAGGATTCCCTAGTTAATGAATGGCTAGCCATATGCAGAACATTGAAACTGGACCTCTTCCTTACACCTTATACAAAAATTAACTCGAGATGGATTAAAGACTTAAATGTAAAACCCAAAAGCATGAAAAACCCTAGAAGAAAATCTAGGCAATACCATTCAGGACATAAGCATGGGAAAAGATTTCTTGACTAAAACATCAAAAGCAATTGCAAGGAAAGCAAAAATTGACAAATGGGATCTAATTAAACTAAAGAGCTTCTGCACAGCAAAAGAAGCTGTCATCAGAGTGAACAGAAAACCTATGGAATGGGAAAAAATTTTTGCAATCGATCCACCTCACAAAGGTCTAATATCCAGAATCTACAAGGAATTTAAACAAATTTACAAGAAAAAACAACCCCATCAAAAAGTGGGCAAAGGATATAAACAGACACTTCTCAAAAGAAGACATTCATGCAACCAACAAACATATGAAAAAAGCTCAACATCACTGATTCTTAGAGAAATGTAAATCAAAACCACAATGAGATACCATCTCACGCCAGTCAGAATGGCCATTATTAAAAAGTCAAGAAACCACAGAAGCTGGTGAGGCTATGGAGAAATAGGAACACTTTTACACTGTTGGTGGGAATGTAAATTCATTCAACCTTGTGGAAGACAGTGTGGTGATTCCTCAAGGATCTAGAACCAAAAATACCATTTGACCCGGCAATCCCATTACTAGGCATATACCCAAAAGAATATAAATCATTCCATTATAAAGATATATGCACACATATGTTTACTGCAGCACTGTTCACAATAGCAAAGACATGGAATCAACCCAAATGGCCATCAAGGATAGAGCAGATAAAGAAAACATGCTATATATACACCACGGAATACTGTGCAGCTATAAAAAGGAATGAGATCATGTCCTTTGCAGGAACATGGATGAAGCTGGAAGTCATTACCCTCAGCAAACTAACACAGGAACAGAAAACCAAACATAGCATGTTCTCACTCATAAGTGGGAGGTGAACATTGAGAACCCATGGTCACATGGAGGGGAACAACACACACTGGGGCCTGTCAGGGAGAGCATCAGTATAAATAGCTAATGCATGAGGGGCTTAATACCTAGGTGATGGGTTGATAGATGCAGCAAACCACCATGGCACATATTTACCTAGTTAACAAACCTGCACATTCTACACATGTATCCTGGAATATAAAATTAAATGTATAAAAAAAGAAAGATAACATAGTCACACTGAACTTCAGTATCTTGAGAGAACACCAGCATGATCGTTTTTGATTTTTTTAAAAAAATCAGGAAAAAGATTATTCTAGAAGTAGTCACTCTTGGTTAGGAGGATAAAATTATACTGCCTTCTTCAGAACTAAGATTTATAGATTTGAGTTAGCTACAAATGTCATCAATGAAATATTTATTTGGGCTTTTTAACTTCAAAACTGAGTTTGTCACAGTTAATCCTGTAATTAGAATTTACACAGGATCACTATTTTTTATTTGATTAAAATTGCCTTTTTTGTATGTCCTCAAGTTCTGCTTTACTTCCACATTATTATGCCACAGAAAATGGCTTTGCTGGGGTTTTTCCAGAGTTTTAGGAGTCTAAACTTACAAACCATGTAATGATAAAAAGAATTGTTTAGTAATTAAGACATGGAATGTAATATGAAACTTAATAAAGAAACGACTGAGTATAAAAAGCCAATAGTTTTTTGGGGGTAAAATTATTCACACAAAGTAAGAGACCGTGGATATATGCACCTCCAAATGATGTAGGAAAAGCTTTCACCCAGTGAAAAAAGGAAGTGAAAAGAATGCATTAAGGTTTTTTTCTGAGCTCTAGATGTGTGAATGGAGGGGGTAGGGATATGGGGGCTCCCCTCTTTGGAATCAGAAACTATTGGCTTGCTTCTCCAGGAATTTGAGGATTGTATTTATATTGCCTGTGGATTCAGAAACAAGCAAGCCAAGAAACTATCATACAGATTTCACTTGGGCTGGTGACATGCCCAGATTTACAAGCAAAACTGCTTTTGGAGGTTGTTAATAGGCAGAATTACGTCCTCACCCAAAATGCATATGTTGAAGTCATATACTCCCCAGTACCTCAGAATGAGACCTTATTTGGAGATCAGGTCTTTATAGAGGTAGCTCAATTAAAATGAGGTCATTAGGATGGGCTCTAATTCAACATGACTGGTGTCCTTGTAAGAGGAAATTTGGACACAGACAACACATAGAGAAAAGATTATATGAAGGCACAGGGAGAAGACCGCCATCTACAAGCCAAGGAGAGAGGCCTCAGAAGAAAACAACTCTGCCAACACCTTAATTTCAGACTCTGGCCCTCAGATTATAAGACATAGACGTCTGTGTTTAAGCCACCCGCTCTGTGGTACCTTGTAATGGCAGCCCCAGCAGACTAATACGGGGGTTGATTCCCCAACACAAACCACAGTGGGTTCTCACAGAAAAATATAGCCTTACTAATTTTCATATCTCAATTTATAAAATATACAACAAATGAGGGAATGATCTACCATGAATGAGAGCATTATTAGAACTTTGAGAAATTAAAAAATTAGAATAGCAATCGGAAGTAGAACATAATATAAGCATGTTTAAAATGGTTAAGATGTAAATGAAGGCACTGGTATATTAAGAAAAGATTAACATACTATGAAAAACAGGCATAAATTTAGCAATGAAAGAATTTATAGAAACTAAAAACAAAGTCTTTGAAATTAAGAAAACAACTGGATCAATTAAATAGCAAATTAGAGATGGTAAACAATTAAAGCCTAAAGATAAGTACGTGAAAATTATACAGCTTTTAGTATCAAGGGGTAATAAATGAAAACTGTAAAAGTGATGTTAAGAGACATTGGTGATAGAATGAGAAAAACCCGTATACATCAGAAATGCTGGAAGGGGAAAATAGAAGGAATGGAGGAGAAATTAGTCAAAAAGTAATGACTGAAATGTTCTATATGGTTCAGATTCATAAAGTGAAATATGAAATGCCTCCTGAGCAGAATACATAAAAAAATACAATGACACCCAGCACAGTGTAATGTGGTTGCAAAATATCAATGACATAGATAACATCTTGGAAGCAACTAAAGATAAATGATGATACAATGACTAGATTTACATTAATCTTCTCAACAGCAATAATAGAGGTCAGAAGACAACAGAATAATATTGTTACATTTCTGAGGGAAAACTGCAGTGAAATGAAAATTTTAATGACATTAACTAAAATAATTTATTCACAATTTTTAGCTTTCTTGTTGACTTTATGAAAATTAGACATTCCATGAAATCTGTATCTCTTTTGATACATCTCAATTTTTTAAAAAGCTGGTTTTGTAATAAACTCCACATAGCTTACCTTCTGTCACTAAGGATGGTAATCACCTCTATTTAGTACTCATTTGAGGAGGTGTCAATGTGGTTGAAGAGCAAAGTGGTAACTTCTATCTTCTAGTCTTCAAGGAGCTTTCTTCCTTTGGACAATTTATTCAGCCTCTCAGATATTGTAAGAAAGAACTGCAGGGTCATATACAGACAAACACAAGCTTTCGCATCAGACAGACCTCAGTGTCAAGCCAGCTTGACCACTGACTTGCTGACATGTGTTTTGTGTTTAATAAATACTTGTTAGTGGGAGTTACTTAGTCTCTCCAAGGCTCAGTTACCTAATCTGGAATATGGGAGTGGCAATACCTGGCTCAACTGGTTGTGAAAGGATCATTGAGATGTTCTATGTGATTTGGTTCCTGTTGTGCTCATCACAAAGAAAGCAGAAAATCAAGCAGCTGGTGCTCTTCAAATCTCTAACATCCCTTCTAGTTCTAACATTCTCAGAATTCATGATTTGATTTCAGTAAGAGTAAACCAATTTTTAGGAAATGTGGAAGGTAAGTGCTTTTTGTTTTTGTTTTGTTTGTATTGTTTTTTCAGTTCCATGGATCTTTATTTGACCAAGACATTGCAGTAAACTCATAAACATAAAATGGAGGGTTTGCTTTTTTCTTGGAAGCTTTTACTTAATTACAGTAGATGCAAAGGCTGACCCCTTGTGGCAAAGAGTGGTGGCTACAGGCTATAACCCTTTGATAGGACTACTTCAGCTTGCTTTATTTATTTATTTATTTTTTGAGACGGAATTTCCCTCTTGTTGCCCAGGCTGGAGTGCAATGGCGCGATCTCGGGTCACCGCAACCTCCGCCTCCCAGGTTCAAGCAATTCTTCTGCCTCAGCCTCCCGAGTAGCTGGGATTACAGGCATGCACCACCACGCCCGGCTAATTTTGTATTTTTAGTACAGACGTTGTTTCTCCATGTTGAGGTTGGTCTCGAACACCTCAGGTGATCCGCCCGCCTCGGCCTCCCAAAGTGCGGGATTACAGGCATGAGCCACCGCGCCCGGCCTGGACTACTTCAGCTTTAAACATTTGCTGCAGACCCAGCAGTCTCCTGGGTGGAGGCAATGCTGACAGTGAGGGGGTTGATGGAAGCTGTGCACAGAATGTGTTTGTATATGTTGGCCACATTAGACTATGTCATTCCAGAGAGCCGCTGCTGTTCCTCGGTAGTGGCAGCTTCAGCCCAAATGTATTTTTAAAGTAGTGTATGAATAATATAAGAACACTGCTGTTACATGGTAAACTTTCAATCAGTGTGTCTTCTCTCCCACCTTTTCTTTCTGAAGCTATGAGATAAAAGGTTTGATAGATGAACTTTAATGCCCTGTTATTCTAGTTGTAACAGCTTTGTGAAAATACAGTCTGTATACCTTGTAATTTATTTATTTATAGTTAAAACGAAATCCAAACCTTTGCCCCCCCCGCCCCCATCCAAATTCAAAATTCTCTCATAACAAAGTAACACTGCAAATATGCTCTTATGTTGCAAAATCTTATAGGAGGTATAAAAATGAAGGGAAGAAAGTATGTAATTCCTGGTTCAGATGGTGCAACAGAAGTTTCCTTGTCATTTTCTCAGTGTGCTTCCCATTTGGTGTGGAAGTCATGAGGGAAAGTGGGGATTGTAGGTCAGTTCTCTAGACACAAGCACTGAGGGAATTTGGAGTGCAAGATGTTTGTTAGGGATCAATATATACGAAGAGAGGAAATGAGATGATGCAGGATTGGGCAGAAGGAGAAGCCCACTGACAGATATAGGACCAAGAAAGCCTCACCTACTCCAGCAAGGAGCTCTAAATAGAGGAATATCCAACTCATGTCCCAAGTTAGGCCCAAATGGCTGGACCTTTATGCTCCTGCCTGGCCAAGGGGCTTTCTACAGCTGAGGCTAACTGTGAAGGAGCCACAGCAACTCTTTCTTTGGAAAGAAGTCTGGGGGCAGGTCTCCGTGTCTACCACAGTGTCTCTAAGACAAGGGAACAAAGAAACTCAATCCATTTCCACCTTTCATAAACAATCTTCTTGCTGATTCCAAAATGTAGCTTCGTCACAGCTCCAGATATTTCTGCTGAAAGTATTGCTCTCTACTGTGTTTGTCTCCTACAAATCTACCCAGAGCAGTGCTGTTCTTTCTTACACAATTTCCTCTCCTGCTCAGGCCTTCAGCTTGACCTTCTCCCAGAATCAATGCTAGTCTGTATTACCAAATTGGACGTATAACTATTCTGCCTTGCATTTTTAACATATGCACGTTCTGTTTTCTTAACTAAATTATAAGCCAGGGGCTGCAAAAAAAGTTTTATCTTGTACTCAGTGATGTTCATTTGTTAATGGCTACCTGGAGGAGATTTGTGTTGAGAAGGATTCTGAGTCTGAATCCAAGTGCAGTGAAAAGTAAACCATCATTGATGACCTTCACACTCACACCAGGGAGAGAGGTGACATCCTCTTTTATGTTTGGCTTCCAACTCTGTTCTCAAGTCTCCACTTGGTGAGATACATATATATGTATATATGTGTGTGTGTGTATATATATATATACACATATATACACACATCAAATATTAAAAATCAAATATATACAAATATATATATGATCTTTACTGTTTAAATGTAGAAATAAATTACTGTAAGTGTCTCAAGGGATCTTCAGTTGTGCAGCATAAGCCCCTTACAGAGAAGCTCCTATGATATATACCCAGAAGTGAACCTGCTGGATCATCAGGTTTTTTACTTCATTAAATATTACCCTATTCCTTTCCAGCTTTACATGAGGAGTTCTAGATCTCTCCACAATCTCTAAGAACTGCTGTTTAATCACTTTAACTCTTACATTTGTTGACAAAAAAGCTGAACTCTATAAGATATTTAAAGAGGTTTACCCTGAGCCAAATATGAGTGACCATGTCCCAAAGCACAGTTTCAAGAGGTCTTGAGAACATGTGCCAAAGTTTGTTGGGATACAGCTTGTTCCTGTATGTTTCAGGGAGACAGAAGGCATCCGTCAATACATATGAGGTATACGTTGGTTTGGTCTGGAATGCCAGACAACATGAAGTGGGGGAGGGGGTGCTTGCAGGTCATAAGTGGACTCAAAGATTTTTCTGATTGGCAATTGAGTGAAAGAGTTAGGTTATTATTTAAATACCTGGAATAGAAGGGAGTTTCTGGGTTGAGAAAAAGGGTTGTGGAGACTAAGGTTCTAATTATGTAGATAAAGTCTCATAGTTGGCTGTCTTTAGAGACAATAGATG
Organism: Gorilla gorilla gorilla; assembly: GCF_029281585.2. Taxonomy (NCBI): domain Eukaryota; kingdom Metazoa; phylum Chordata; class Mammalia; order Primates; family Hominidae; genus Gorilla; species Gorilla gorilla. The sequence goes on along the minus strand of NC_073231.2, from coordinate 63,610,489 downwards.
GCAAATATTTCCTATTTAGACCTTTAAACGGTGCTAGACTCTTAATCTCTTCAAGATTAGGAGGGCCTGAAAGGTGGAAGATCTAATTATGTTAATAGAGATTCTTTACAGATGCAAATTTTCCCCCACAAAAGACGGTTTTGCAAGGCCATTTTAAAATTTGGCAAAGAAACATATTTTGGGGTAAAATATTTTTGATTTCCTTCATTATTTTTCATGTGATGTTTTGCTAGAGTCAGTCTGGAATTTGATATCTTTTTGCAGATCTCTGTTTTCATGTATATGCTGGACAATTGGGTCTGTATTCCAAAAGAAGAGTATAATGAGGCATGTCTGACACCCTCATTCCATCATGACTTTAACTAGTTTTTAGGTTTCTTTGGGTCCCCTTGGCCAAGGGGGGTCCGTTCAGTCAGTCAGGAGGCTTAGAAGTTTATTTTTGGTTTACACATTGAACAAGCATGGTTCTTAGAATGAAATCAGTAGCACATTCAGTTTTGCCTCCCATTGTACTTTGAAATACTCTGTGCGGCTCTTTCCCTGTCTCTACAAGGGAAGTCCAGTAGATATCCTAACTTTTCTGTACCCCTTAGGAAATAAATATCGCATTTCAAGTCATAAAACATAGTTTTAATTAGAGAATTAAATGCCCAGCCCATGTAAGAGTCAAACTTTAATCTTGATTTAAAATTGAGTCTTCTCCCTCTCCCTCAGCTTGATCCTGTTGCAATCTGGAAGCCTGCACTTAATCAATGTCTTTCCTCATTTTCCACATTGTGCTTCTATCATTTCTCTTTCATCTAGCTACAAGGGACTCTGGCCCCTTTAGGAACAGAGCAAGGTAGGGTGAGAAGTGGTAGGGGAAACAGGAGAGTTGGGGTTGACTAGTTCTGTTGTGGCCATCTAGCAGCTGAGCTCTCTGGACTTGGGTGTTTCTTTAAATACTTTAAAAAATTGAGTTATAACTCTTATATCATAAAATCACCACTTGAATGTGTAAACTTTAGTGTTTTTTAAATTATATTCATAAGGTTAAGCAACGATCACCACTATCTAATTCCATAACATTTTCGTTACCCCCAAAAGAAGCCCTGCCCTGTATCCATTAACAGTCATTCCCACTCACTTAGTCCTTGAAACCAGTAACCTACTTTCTGTCTTTGGATTTGCCTGTTCTGAATATTTCATATAAAGGGAATCAAATAACAGGTGACTTTTTGTGATTGGCTTCTTTCATTTAGCACAGTATTTTCACAGTATGTTGTAGTAGTATGTATCAATATTTTATTCCTTTATATGACTGGATAGTATTCCATTGTGTGGTTATACCACGTTTTGTTTATACATTTATCAGTTATTAGACATTTGAGTTGCTTCCAGTTCTTGATTATCATGAATAATATCATTAAAATAATGCTGCTATGAAAATTCATGCACAAGTTTTTTTTAATGTAGATATGTTTTAAATTCTCTTGAATATATACCAAGAGTAGAATTGTTCAGCAGTATATGAACTCTATATTTAACATTTTGAGAAACTTCCAAGCTATTTCTACAGTGCCTGCATCATTTTAGATTCCCACCAGTAGTGTATGAGGGTTCCAATGTCTCCACATCCTCACCAACACTTGCTATTTTCTGTTTCTTTGATTATAGCCATCCTAGTGGCTGTAAAGTATCAGATATATGATTACAAATATTTTCTTCCATTCTGGAGATTGTCTCTTCAATTTCTTATTCACTTATTTATTTATTGGAGACAAGATCCCCCACTCTGTCACCCAGGTTGGAGTGCAGTGGCACAATCATAGCTCATTGCAGCCTTGAACTCCTGGGCTCAACTGATACTCCTGCCTCAACCTTGCCAGTAAGTGGGACTACAGGCATGAGCCACGATGCCCAGCTAACTTATTTTTATTTTATTTTGGTAGAGACAGGGTCTTGCTTTGTTGACCAGGCTGTTTTCAACTCCTGGCCTCAAGACATCCTCCTGCCTTGGTCTCCCAAAGTCCTAAGATTACAGGCATAAGCCACTGTGCCCAGCCCTTCTTCATTGTCTTGACAGTACCCTTAGACAAACAAATGTTTTCAACTTTAATGAAATTTTATTAATATGTTTTTCTTCAGTCACTTGTGCTTTTAATGTCAGATATAAGAAACTACTGCCTAATGCAAGATCATGAAGACTTACTCCTGTATTTCCTTCCAAGAATTTCATAGTTTTATCACTGACCTTTAGGTTTCTAATCCATTTTTTAGTTTTTTTTTTTTAATTTTTGTGGGTACATAGTAGGTGTACATATTATGGGATACATGAAATACCCTGATTTGATCCCTTTTAAATTAATTTCATCATATGATGTGAGATAGTGGTAAAAATTCTTCTTTACCTGTGGATATCCAGTTGTCCTAGAATCATTTGTTGAAAGTACTATCATTTTCCCATTGAATGGTCTTTACATCCTTGTTGAAAATTGGTTGACTAGAGATGTATGAGTTTATTTCTAAAATCTCAATTCCATTCCATTTGTCTACATGTCTATCTTTATGCCATTACCACACTTTATTGACTAGTGTAACTTTGTAGTAAGTTTTGAAATTAAGAAATGTGAATCTTTCAACTTTATTTTTCTTCTTCAAGATTATCTTTGCTATTCTGAGTCCCTTTTATTCATATCAATTTTATGGTCAACCCTTCCATTTTTGTAAAAAAGGGTAATTGAAATATTGTTAGGTTTTGCATTGAATCTGTATCTCAATTTTGAAAAATCTTGCCTTCTTAACAATATTCCTTTTTTAATTCATAAACAAGGAATATATTTCTGTTTATGATTCTTTTATTTTTCTCAACAATGTTTTATAGTTTTCAGTGTACAAGCATTTCACTTCTTTAGTTACATTCATCCCTCAATATTTCATTATTTTTGATACTATTACAAATAAAAGTATTTCGTTAAATTTATTTTCAGACTATCATTGCTAATGTATAGTAATACAGTTGATTTTTGTATATTGACATGCATTTTGCATCCTTGGTGAATTTGTTTATTAACTCTTTTGTGTGTGTGTGTTCTTTGGGGTATTCCACATAGAATCACATCATCTGTAAATAGAGGTAGTAGTTTTACTTCTTCCTTTCCAAACTTTATGACTTTTTTTCATTTTATTGCCTAATTGTGTGGATAGAACCTCTACCACAGTGTTGAATAGAACCGGCAAAAGTGAACATTCTTTTCTTGTTCTTGGTCTTAAGGAAGACGGAAGCTTTCTTTTCACTATTAAATTTTTAAGTTTCCTTTCACTATTGCTATTGGTTTTTCTTAAATGCGCTTTATCATATTGAGGAAGTTCCTCTTTATTCCTGGTTTTATGATGTTTTTTATCATGAAAAGACACTGGATTTTGTGAAATGATTTTTCTCTATCTGTTGAAATGATCATGGTTTTTTCCTTTATTTTATTAATATGATTGATTGATTTTCATAGGTTGAAACACGCTTGCATTTCTGGGATAAATCCCACTTGGTTGCAGTGCAAAAGCCTTTTTATATGCTGCTGGCCTCTCCTAGTATTTAGCTAAGGATTTTGACATCCATATTAATAAAAAAATTGGTCCATAGTTTTTTCCTTGTGATGTCTTTAGTTTTGGTATCAAGCAAATATTGGCCTTATAAGTTGAGTTAAGAAGTGTTCCCTTCACTACTATAGTTTGGAAGAATCTGTGACGAATTGATGTTAATTCTTTATTAGGTTTACTTTGGTACAATTCACAGGTAAAGCCACTTCATCCTAGGCTTTTCTTTGTGGGAAGTTTTCTGATTACCTCAATCTCTTTATTGAGTCTTAAAAAGATTAGTTTCCCCATCTTGTAAGTGGTAGTAGCAGGACACAAACTCAAGTAATTCTCACACCAAAACCTTTCTTTTGAGCCTCTGTTGACTAAAATCCATATTTGCATTTATATATGTTATACTCCTACTATGAAGACAATACGTTCATGTTAAAACATTTTTTAATGGTAGAAAAGTACAAAGAAGAAAACAAAAATAATTCATTATGCTGTTCAATATGTTAGTATATTTTCTTTCAGTACCTTTTCTAACTATTCTCTCTATGCATATATCTAATTTATATTAGATGTGATTGCTATCGTATTTCTTACACATTTTATTTTCTTCTTTACTCATTCAATTCTGTCCTCTCAATAGGTTTCTAGCAGTTTTTCAAAAACATTATGTTAAATGACGGCCTAAAATTCCATGGTATGATTCCTTTAATTACAAAATAGTTTTCCTTTTTCCTGCTAAATATTCAGGTTATTTCAATTTTGTTCTTTACCATTATAAATAATGCTCTCTGGATCGTCTTGGATTTTTTTGCATCTCTAATTTTTTCCAATATTATTCCTCGAAGTGGAATACTGGATCAAAGACTAGGAGGAACATTTTTAAGGTTCTTCATCTGCTTGGTAAGCCAAAGAGTTTACGAAGTTTATACTTCTGCTTGTATAAAATAAATTTTTGTTTATTCATCTCTGATGCTATTGTTGATTTTAAAATATTTCCTAATTTGTTAGGTTAAAAAATTATCTTCTAGATATAATATTCAAAGTGGGATGCTCTTCTAAGAGAACTGCAGAGGAGCAAACACTGGTGGCACTGGCATCTTTCCTCTTCATCTGCTTTAGTCATTAAAAATGAGAGACTTCTCTCCATTAAACTCTTCATTCCATGCTAGAAATAATGGCGAAAACCAGCACATGAGCTCAGCTGTATGGTGGAGCCATGCACCTGTTCAGGAAGTCTTTGAGCTTTGCTTTAATTCTCAGCTTAATAATAAAATGTAAAACCACTAGGGGCAGTCAGTTTAGCATGTTGGATATTCTCAGCAAGTGGTAACTAATGGAATTTAACATAGAAAATTGTATCATTATCCAAAAGTTAATAATATCCATATTCCAATTTATCCTAAAAAACAACTATAACATATAAAATAAAATAACTAAAACGGTTAACCTAAAAGAGATTAGGCTTTTCTTGTATCTAATTACAATGAATATATATAATTTTACATAACAAAGTAGCAAAACAATTTTAATCAATATTTTCAAATCTTCTACCCTGCCTTCTTCACCCTACAAAACTTCAACAACAAAACTAAATAAACAAGGAATTAAATAAAATATATATTAGAACTATGTAAAGTAGCAAACTGGGCTCATTTTATTTTATTTCCTTTCCACCCTGGTACACTGCAAACAAAGTCACATGCACTGAAATTGCAAAATACTTCAAACAGAAAATGGAAAGGACAGAGCCAGTGGCCTGGATAATCCACAAACTTGAGGAGCAGCCCTGGGATCATTGAAAGCTGACTGGAATGAAACAAACAAAAAAACAAAAAACAAAGAATGACTCTCTATACACAAATAAGCAATCAGTCTTCAGAACCATTTTAAAACTGTATGGTGGTATGTGGATCACTCCCTTGTAGGAAGACATTTCAAAGATTGAAGCATGCTTGGAGAGCAACAGAAACGATTGCAAACACAGGCTTCTGGAACAAGAATGCTTTAGATGTCCTCTGCATCATTCTACAGAGAGTGAAACTTCCCATATGATGGCTGAGGGTCACCTGTTAGTGAGAGATGCAGGCTAAGCGTAGAAAATCCAAGTCCCATTGAGAAGTTATTTGATGAAATCACTAGAAAATCCTGCCATCAGTAGGTGTTGATGTTAAACTGGGAGAAATCTTTTTTAACTATTTTACAAAAACTTTAGAAGAATAAAATACAATCTTGACTTGGAGACAATAAACCCTGTCACTTACTGATAAGGTAATCCAAGGCAGTTCACATAGCAATCCTGGGCTTGGTTTCCAAGATGGACTTTATAGGGAAGCAAATCAGGCAAATAATCAGAAATAATTTTACTGTGGAGGGCTACAAAAATGATTAACATTTTACCTATAGTATTTTGATTGTGTGTATATATAGCCTGTGCTTGGTGAATGGGAAAGAGTAAAACAACAGTAAAAGCACAGACTGCTATACTGGGTAGAAAGTCTGAACAACACAAATCACTTTTTATAAACTCAATGCTTACATGCAATGGGGTAGACATTTTTCTTGGGAAACTATTGTGTTCCCACTAAAATCCAAGAAAATCTACTTAATATCTTCTCAGCATCAAATCATAGAAGGTTTTCATTAAGAGGAAGAGGAAAAGAGAGAAAGAAAAATAGTGGGGGGAGGGCAGTTATTTTGCAGAGAATACTTTGAAAAGGAAAGACACCTCTCTGAAGCAGCAAATTAACTAGAACAAGAGAAATGAGTCAGTGAGATCAGGGATAAATCTGGTCCAGTTTTCAAAATAAGTTTTGAAATGTTTTTCCAATTAGTGTAAATATAAAAATGGAAGCATCCTTTCAAATAAGGATAGGCATAGCCCTCGGAGTAGCAGAGAGTATAGCAGAAAATCAGTAATGACACAGGCTGATGAGGGCTCAGATAGAATCAGAGCATAGACAACAGTCACAGTTAGCACAGGGTTCTCCCCACCTCTTTAATAAGAAGACATTGCAAGTCAACACTGAAACCTTGCTGAACGCTATGTGTAAGTTGTTATATTATTGCATGTAAATATCTCTGTGAAAAAAAAGAATAACTACATATACATGGAGAAGTTAATGGTTAGTAAATTTTATATAATTTCCATCTTATACTTTTCAGAATAAACCTCAAAAGACTTCTTGCTGTCTGAGTTTGTCTCCTGTAACAGCTAACACTTCTAGCTAATTAGCGACCTCTATTTGACACACATATATCACACATACCTCATTTATTCATTCATTCAACAAGCATTTATTAAGCACTCCGTATTCCCTAGGCACTGTGCTTGGCCCAGGAAGATTAGTAACTAAAGAAGAACATTGTCTTTAAGAAATTCAGCATCTTATGGAGGAAGAATGCCATTAAAATAGGTATACCTGTAAGTAATCATTATCCCTATCTCTATTACTATTTTGTCCAACTGATTCCAGAAGGATTTCACCTAACTTACTCACTGGTTTGGATCCCATGAAGAATATATCAATCTTCATAGATTCATCCATTGTTTATTGAATATGAAACACTGGGCTGGCTTGATAGATCTAGTTACTCAATATTTAACCCCAAGTTGCGTGTCTTTTATTTAACTAAGCATAAAATGAACACGATTGAGTCAGTTCTTTCTTCAAATATCAGTTGGCCAGCTGAAATGTAAGAAGTCTATTTGTAGGACAAAAATAATGACAACAGAATTAGCCCTTGGCTATCCAAAATGGTTAATTTGATTTAGTGAGGGAAATTATGAATAAATATTAAAATCCAGAAGAAACTGCTGGTTATTGTACAATTAGCAATTACATACTAGCCATAGCTTTTAATTATATTGCTTGGACTATAATAGGGCAATACATTCAAAACAGCTTGGATTTGGCTTCCAAAACATGGCATGATGCATGCAACTTGTAAATGCCCACAATGATATTTTCTTCCATTTCACTATGGGAGCTGAATTATCCTTCAGCAAATCAATCCATCTCTCACATTTGCACATAGTGGGCTAAAGTAGAGGAAACAGAAAAAAGCATTAGCCAGCTATCCTGTATCAGCCTATGTGCCCAGGCCCCATGAGTGTCCCATGAGTGCTCCCCGTCACTGTCCATTAGCCATTCACATGAAAGACCATCACCTTCACTACTGCATCTGCTCTGAACAGAAGAAAAGAAGGACCATCACATATACTCTGCACCTGACTTCTGATTCTGCCAGATGGCAGTGGTCTTTAACCATATGTTGTACATGATTAGAGAAAGGATATTTCTATCTGCGTGACAAACTGTGGATTCTGGACAACCCACAAGGGCTACCTCCAGATAGTAGAGCAGCGGCTGTCTGCCTGGATGTTTTCCCAACAGCCATGAAGAATACAGGTTTTGGCTCTGTCAACCCCAGGCTCAAATTGCAGCACTTTCACTGTGGGATCTTGGGCAAGCCACTCTCTCTGGGCCTTAATCGTGTCCTCTGGAAGCTTCAGGTTTGTAAATCTGTGCTATTGAAATGGACATAGGGGTGGATGGCATCATACTGGAGGGTGTGGACTCTGGGACCAGCCTGGGATCAAAGCCTGCTCCTCCACTTAACAATTGTTAGACTGCAGGCAATTACTTATTCACTCTGTGCTTCATGCTTCTCATGCTTTACACAGGAATATGTATAGTGCCTCCAGAGAGTTCCTGTGGCAATTAAATGAGTTAACAAATAATTGCCCCTGGCAGATAAGTGACTATGCAAAGTGTTTGCAATTGTTATTATCTCTCAGTGATAATTGAGATGAATTAATTTTAAAAATTAAAACAGTCTCCAGCACACAGAAATCATTCAACAGTGGTGGCAGTTGTTATTGTATTGTTATAACCTTTAATAGTGTTTTCCATAACTACTTCATTCCGGTCTAGCAGAGATGTATTTGTCCCTTGACTACCAGGTAAATTATAGCTGCATACCTGTTGCTACTCTGAATGCAGGGTAGGAACAACTACTTGGATCAAGCACAATGGTACCCAGGGCTGGACTTTTTTCCCTTCCATTAGTCCAGATTTTAACATTCCTAAACGGCAATAACATTCCTAAGTATTTTTGTGACTTCCATGTGCAACTGAGGTCTTGGACAATGTGAAATGTCCAAATTGAGATGGTGAAGCCCCAGTGTGGCAGGATCAACTCCTCCCTGGGGTGCAAAGATTAAGCTTTCTTAGAATTACATTTGAAGTCAAGGTGCTAATTTTTTTTTGTCTTTGACAAATTATTATGGAAATGCTGATCTCTGAGTTCTTTGCTCAGAGGAAGCATAAATGAGTGCCAAACAAGAACTTACGTTATACTTCTGGCATTCTGAAGATGTCAGGTAAAGGGCCAAGGAAAAGAGTATGCCACTTTTCCTATAAGCTGAAGAGGATATGAAATATGTGATTCTCTTATATGATTTTATTGATTTAAAAGGTACACTAAGCCACAGAACTAATGGCATTTCTAAAAGTAAGCTTTTGGTTTATTCCCTTTGTCACTGTAGAATACTAGCCATGGGTATATTTATATTTTATTTTATTTTACTTTATTTTATTTAAGACAAAGCTGAAAGAGCACACTGTAACACACATCACACCACTTGGGCAGCCACCCACTCCTAGACGCTACCATGGGACTGGTGCCCCACAGCACGTGCCCCGGCTCCTGCACCTGCCCATCTGCTTGCTCCCCCTCCCATAGGGGGTTTGAGCACACGGTGGCTGAACACAGTAGCCACACCTCTGCCACATGTCCTGCATGGAATATCAGGGAATTCCCCCATCTCAATAATAGTGTGGATTATAACTTACAGAATAAAACAGGTATCCATGACCCCATGTGGATATAAATAAGTGATTGAATAAATACATATATGGGTGAAAAGAGAAGGTTTTCCCTTACAGAATAATTCTAATTAATATATGAAGAAGATATGGAGGAAATACAAAATTACCATTAGGCAAATACCACAAGAATAATTGCTGTAGGCAAGATTCACCAATGGATACTAAAATTAATGTTGGGGAGAAACAGCATATGTAGTCTCAAATTATTTCTCACAAAATATTGGTGAATTATAAAAGAAAAATAGTAATTTTACAGTGGAGAAACTCTGCACACACTGTCTTAATCAAGTGTTCAAGGTTAGAAATATCAGTAATAAGGCACATTGACAGCATGTGTGACCTGATATACTGCACTAAGAAAGGCACAACATCACTTCTGTGCCATTCTCACATAAAATGCATAATCGCAGTCTAATCAATCTCAGTCTAATCATGAGAAATCTAAAGTAAGGACCATTCTATGAAATAACTGATCAGCAATTATCAAAAGTATTAAGGTCATAGCAAACAAGGAAAGAATGAGGATTGGAGGAGGTATTGCCAATTGGAGGGGACTAAAAAGATATAACTGAATACACTGTGGGAACAGAAAAGAAGATTAGCAAAAAACTGGTGAAGTTTGAACAAAGTCTGGCTTGAAGTTTAGTTAATAGCATTATATTAATGTTAATTTTCTGATTTCATTAACTGTGCTGTGATTATGCAAGATGCTAGTATTAGGGAAGTTGGGTGAAGTGTATATGAGAACTCTTTCATCCAAGTGCTAACCAGACCAAACCCTGCGTAGGTTCCGAGATCAGACAAGATCAGGTGTGTTCAGAGTGGTATGGTAGACTATGAGAACTCTTTGTACTATGTCTGTGACTTTTCTATAAATCTAGAATTATTTAAAAGTAAAAAGTTTTTAAAAATTCGTGGCACCTCACTTTGATTATTTCAAAACTTGTTTTAAGCTTTGCTAAGGTTAGTCTATTCCAGTTTTGTCCTTAGTTTTAAGGTTTTGGTCCTTAATTAGTCCTGGGATTAATTAGCACAAGTGTTTTCCCTTTTTTTGTTTGTTTTTAGATTTGAAGGATTTAAAAAAAATTTTTAAATTTAAATCGTTGTTTGGGTACAGGTGGTTTTTGGTCACACAGGTAAGTTCTTTAGTGGTGATTTCTGAGATTTTATTGCAGCCATCACCCGAGCGGTGTACACTGTACCCAATATGTGGTCTTTTATCCCTCACTCTTCTTCCAACCTTCCTCCCTGAGTCCCTAAAGTCCATTATGTCATTCTTATGCCTTTGCGTCCTCATAGCTTAGCTCCCACTTATAAGTGAGAACGTATGATATTTGACTTTGCATTCCTGAGTTACTTCACTTAGAATAATGGCTTCCAGCTCCATCAAAGTTGCTGCAAAAGACATTATATCATTTTTTTTTTATGGTGACTAGTATTCCACGGTGTATATATACCACATTTTCTTTATTGACTCTTTGGTCCATGGGTACTTAGGTTGGTTCTATATCTTTGCACTAGTGTTTTCTATTATGTATTTGAACTACAGCTATAAAATAGTGAACTTGTCTTTATTATGTGAACTTTTTGGGGCTTCAGTGAAAAGTCTGAATTCCTCTAACTATTTCTAACTTGGTGAGGCTTTTCCTTTTAACAGTAGGGTGAGCCACATATAGAAGAATTACTTTTCATGCAGCAAGCCTCCCCAGCATCAGGCTCACAGCTGGGCTCCTGGCATTCTCTTCTCACACATGCAGTTTTGTCTTTGATCAGTCATCTCTAAAAATCACCTGTTTGTCAATCTCTGTCCTTTTCCTCTACTTTGTCTTTTTCTTCCCATTGGTTATCACTACCTTATTACATTTCTTGTACAACAACATTACATTATGTTATATTATGTTACTATAATCTCTTTCCTAGAAAATAAGCAACAGGAGCACAAGAACTTAGTTTTTTCCCCATTGCTGTATTTCCAGCACCTGGAACAGTCCCTGGCACTGAGTAAGAATTCAATAATATCTGTTCAGTGAATAAATGGATTATTACGATAATTTTTCAGGATTATCATTTTTATCCTCATTGAACAGACAGCAAAACTGGAGACTGGAAAAACAGACAAAGTCATAAAACAGGTGGTGGATCTGGATTAAAATTCAGTGTTCTGAGTCTGAGCCCATTGCTGTTTCCAGAAAAGCAGAAAGTGAAGTCAAGGGTCTGGTGCTCGGGCTTGGGGAGAGGGACTAAGGGGATGACACTGTGGGCAGGTGACTTTTGCTGGGTGTCTCTTTACCACGTATCTGAGTCACTTCTTTTAGAGGTTGACCTGGCTGCTTTTTGTTTCTGATTATGTCCTATGCTAGCAGCATATGTATGGTGACCCTCAACTGCAAAATGGAGCTAGGTTAACCACTTGGTCTGGGGTCATCCACCCTGCCAGCTCCCCCTTTCTGAATTTGTTTGCTGAGCTTCTAGATTGTGAGAGTGAAATAGTTAAGGAAATGCCCCAAGAAGCTAGAAAACTAAATAAGATCAGCATATACGTGCTTGTTTTTATTATATAGAATTCTTCAAATAACAATGACTTACTTAGGGCAGATTATTCTCTAAATACCTACCTTCTCTGCTACTGACTACTAGGTAGACCAAAACTGAGAAGATATTTGCGAAGCAGTTCTACGTGATGTCACTGAAAAAACCAACACAATTAAAATGCAATTCATTTCACATATTAACCAAAGAAGTGGGGACAGAAGAAAAGAAATGTCACTTTGAAAGCATTCGAAACAAAACGTTTAGGAAATATACTCTATGAAGATACTTTTCTAAAATCTGTTTATAGATATAACGAAAAAGTTCACATATTTTTTTAAATATGTTATAGCCACAGAATGTAAACCGTGGATTTGGACAGTTTATATTCTGCAGTTCACGGGGACATGTGCAATACAATTTTATTTCAATTTGTTACTATGTATAGCCCCAAAGTACTGAGAAAAGTGTGGCAAGATGAAATGGGTCTGTTCTGGATTGTATAACTTAACTTGCTGATATCTTGCCTTAACCAGAAAAGCAATGTGTAGGAGAATAATACCAGGGAATAGTTTTTTCTTTTTCTCTCCCTATGTTTATAAATAAGTACATTTATTACTTGAGGGATGATGCTCTAAGATATTTACCTCAAAGCCCTTAGACTCTGATGCTCAGTGTGTTGGAAATTGCATTCCCAATTTCTCACTGCTTTTGCCAATTTTGCAACTTAAAAGTTGCATTAGTTTACATTGTAGGCAATGTGTGTGTGTGTGTATGTGTGTGTATGGTGTTTTGAGACTGAGTATTTGAAATCTATGGTCTTAGCTCCAAGCCAGACATTCCCATTTAGTCATATCGCAAAGTCCTTTCCCTTAAATCACAGAAGTGAACAGGAAAAAAAAAAAAAAAAAGCAAAATGGAAAAATGAACCAGTTGGCATGATTTACTCACTTTTCCCTCAGGTGACAGAGCAGGGTGCCCTCCTATGCTTCATCTGGGTCAGGGGGTGCGCACACACCAGAAGGGCCAGGTGGGACTGTGAAGGGTGATCCCTCCTCTACAGCAGCAGTGGCTACTGGTGTCTGGCTGAGTGCTGTCATTCTAGAATTTGGGCTTGATATTGTCATTAATAGGTTTATAAAAGCTAGAAATCTCATTTTCCATCGAAACCTCATGATTTTCCAATATCAGCAACTAATTATAATTTTGAAAAACACAAACTGACTCCAAAACACGATATCCCAGCCATGAAATAAAATCCAACAGGAGTTCAACATTTGACATGCTGGCCCAGGTGTTGAACAGTCCATCCCAAGAAGGAGCTGTGAGAAGCAGCCAACTTCCTCACCCTGGAAGGGTCGGCTTCTAATCTGTTTGTGAAAGGAAGATGGTCTCATATCTGCTTCAAGGTGTTTCCAGCTATTTCTTTTCTCACTTTATCCTCACTTGTCCACTAGGAACCACTGTCCGGAGCTGTTGGCTATCAGCCACCTTGAGAGGATGCTGCAGCCCCGGGGCAACTATGAGGCCACCACCCCCTCACTTTCCCTTCCTTGACTCTCCTCATTGTTACCACCCAGGTATGTGACACCCAATTGTACTGGAGAGAGGTGATGGACTAAAGGGATTAGAATTTAGAAAGATTTTGTCCTTTTTATAAACTATATATTTATGTACACACACACATATATATATATATATATATATATATATATTTTTTTTTTTTTTTTTTTTTTTGAGACGGAGTCACACTCTGTCGCCCAGGCTGGAGTGCAATGGCGTGATCTCGGCTCACTGCAACCTCTGCCTCCCAGGTTCAAGAGATTCTCCTGCCTCAGCCTCCTGAGTAGCTGGGATTCCAGGGACGTGCCATCATGCCTGGCTCATTTTTGTATTTTTAGTAGAGGTGAGGTTTCACCATGTTGGTCAGGCTGGTCTCGAACACTTGACCTCGTGATCCACCCGCCTTGGCCTCCCAAAGTGCTGGGATTACAGGCGTGAGCCACCGCGCCCGGCTTATTTATGTACATATTTTTATAAACTATACACTTGTATGAATGCCTTCATAGTTCAAAGAGCAAATGCAAGACAGTGAAATGCGCCATGGAATGGCTTGCTATTTCATCTGCTGTATTCTCAGCGGGTGCTCTCGTCCAGAACTTGATGGTGGGACTCCCACTCAGGGAAGCCTCTCCTTTCTTCCACAGATCCCATCTTCCCTGCTCCTTCCCCTCCCTCAGCAAGCAAAGTGAGGTGAGAATCCGGCTGTGGATTTCCCCATGTCTGGGTCATTCTGACAAGATCCTCTTCAGAGACCCCTGTGGGGAGAGGAGGAAATGAGAGACTAGATTAGAGTGCTGCTTGGTGGGGAGTGGGAAGGGAAGGCCTTCAGCAGAATGCTTCCAAGTGGGCTTCAGCAACACAGTTCTAAGTCAGTGCAAAGCTCCCAGGAGGCTTTTACAATCCAGTTCAGGGTCCTTTGAAGAAGATGCATCTCTTCATTCTTCAGGGTCACCTAGGAGGTACGTATCAATTAAACAACACACCCACATCTAAAGACAAGCAGTGCTTCTCAGTGGGCAGTGTGGACTAATCCACATGAAGGAAGCAAAACCTTTCTCTAATTGGGATGAAATCTGCCAGGATGACCTCCTCCACAATGAGGGAGGGATCCCTGACTCAGAGCGGGGCTCATTCTCCTTGGTTCTTCTGCCAGCTCTCCGTTGCCTACGACGATAAAAAATGGGATTCATTTAAAGTGTCCTATCCATTAACCTTTAATGTCTATCACTTTGTGGGAAAAATCCCAGAAGAGTTTTTCAAATTATTTCGTTTCATTTTCTAGCCAGGTCGAATTCTTGGTAAAGGGTTTTCTGTAATCTTCGTACACAGAGAGGTCATTTCTAAGTAGCCCTAAGGGTTGAAGACGGTCTGGGTGGGTGGTTTTTCCTGCTTTTTTCCCACCAGTTTTAGGGTCTGAATTTTTCAGCATTAATAAAGCAATAACTTGTGGGAAGCTGTTAGTATAATTTTTATTTGGAATTGAGATTAAAATGTACTATATCATATATAGATATGCTTTGCAGCAATAATGGAAATGTAGAACACCATTTCTTTTCACAAATGAATTAATCTGTCTTTGCAGTCCATGGGAATCATTACAGAATAAGTCTTTCATTTTCCAGTTTTGGATTTTATATACTTAGAAGAGTATTTTCAGTAAGGAAAATGTTTTTTTTTTTTACAAATCTCTTTTTTTTTTTGAGACAGAGTCTCGCTCTGTCCCCAGGCTGGAATGCAGTGGCCCGATTTCGACTCACTGCAAGCTCCGCCTCCCGGGTTCACGCCATTCTCCTGCCTCAGCTTCCCGAGTAGCTGGGACTACAGGCGCCCGCCCCCACGCCCGGCTAATTTGTTTTGTATTTTTACTAGAGACGGGGTTTCACCATGTTAGCCAGGATGGTCTCGATCTCCTGACCTTGTGATCCGCCCGCCTCAGCCTCCCAAAGTACTGGGATTACAGGCGTGAGCCACCGCGCCTGGCCTGTTTTTTTTACAAATCTCAAAGAGCTCGCTTTCTGGGATAACTGAGAAAAAGATGGCATTTCCATTGACAAAGCAAGCATTGTGACATTGTGAATGAAGTAGTTATGACTCAGTTTCTCAATAATTTTGTACAGATGTATTATATATACTATGGCTAGCACAGTGGAAAAATATATTTACGTAGGGTCAGAAAGACGAATCTATGTTCCAGCTGGAGGAACTTGAATAATTCAATTGGTATTGTAGGTTGGGTTTCCCAGGACACAGACTTTAAGACAGATGTTAGTGTTCAGGCGTTTATTAGGGAGCACGTTGGGATGAGCAGCTGTGGAAGGGAGGGGAAGGAAACAGGATTGGGCAGAGGAGCAATTGAGCTGAGATGTACCTGATAGCCTCAACTACCTCACTGCAGCTCTGGAGCTACAACGTTCCCGCAGATTTATCCTATGTTGGACCTTTATACCTCTTACTCAGTTACTGGGTGCAGGATACAAACTGGGAGGGTGTGACCTCAGGAAGGCAGCTTTTTGCACCTGAGGCTATTTCTTTTTTCCTTTTTTTTTGGAGACAGGGTCTTGCTCTGTCACCCAGGCTGGAGTGCAGTGGTGCAATCTCGGCTCAATGCAACCTCTGGCTCCTGGGTTCAAGTGATTCTCATGCCTTTGCCTCCTGAGCAGCTGGGATTACAGGTGCCCACACCCGACTAATTTTTGTATTTTTAGTAGAGACGGGGTTTTAGCATATTGGTCAGGCTGGTCTCGAACTCCTGACCTCAAGTGATCTGCCCACCTCAGCCTCCCAAAGTCCTGGGATTACAGGCATGAGCCACCATGCCTGGCCTGCATCTGAGGCTATTTCTGAAGGGACCCACAGCTGAACATCGCTTGCTGACAAATTCCCTCTGAAGCTGGGGTGAGTCCTTTCTTGACAGTGGACCCAGGTAGGGGAATATCTATCCATCCCACTTGACTGCCGTGAGCTTCAGTTTTCTTATACATACTGCTTGAAGACTGAATTCGATGCCTGTAATATACATAGCCTAGTGCTTAGAACTTCATTACCTTACAAAAAACACTATGATTATTGTTACTCAAAAGGTAGCAGTTGGGACAGGTACTTTCACAGTATCTGCTCAGACAGAAATGCTTTCAGCATCAAAAATTATTCAGAAGTGCTTCTTAAATAACTTATAGCTGTAACAACTTCTTGAATACCTAGTATTTTGTTTGTTTGCTTAGATAGAAAATTCCAAGGTAGAGTTGCTGTGGTGAATTAGAGAAGGCAGAGTTGGTATAAAGATACAAAGATACTGGCCGGGCGCGGTGGCTCACACCTGTAATCTCAGCACTTTGGGAGGCAGAGGCAGGTGGATCACGAGGTCAGGAGATCGAGACCATCCTGGCTAACACAGTGAAACCCCGTCTCTACTAAAAATACAAAAAATTAGCCCGGCGTGGTGGCGGGCGCCTGTAGTCCCAGCTACTCAGGAGGATGAGGCAGGAGAATGGCTTGAACCCGGGAGGCGGAGCTTGCGGTGAGCCGAGATTGTGCCACTGCACTCCAGCCTGGGCGACAGAGCGAGACTCCATCTCAAAAAAAAAAAAAAAAAAAAAAAGATACAAAGATACTGGAGTGTCTCACAGAACTCTGCATTCCTATGCAGATGGATGTTAGGAACAATTGGCATAGGAAGACATAATGGTTTTATTCTACATGTTTGTCTCTGCTTTCTAAATAGCAGCAGCATCACTGAAACACATTTATGTATATTTTTTACCTTTCTTGTCCTGCAGATCACCTTCCTTCACTTCTTTGGTCTCCCATGGCAGAAGAGATGATAGTGACAGTGTCCAAGCTTTACATATTAGATCCAGCATCCAAGCAGTTCTGAAATCCCTGGAGGGCTCCGACTGGTTCAACTTTTCAGGTGTCCAGCCCTGAATCAATCAAAGGTGGCCAGGGTCACATTTTTCTGTGGCTCTTTCTGCTTCACACATTATATGATTAGGTGCAAAGGAGCAGAGGAGTTTTTTTTTTTGTTGTTGTTTGTTTTTTTTTTTTTGAGACAGAGTCTCGCTCTGTTGCCAGGCTGGAGTGCAGTGGTGTGATCTCAGCTCACTGCAACCTCTGCCTCTCAGGTTCAAGTGACTCCCCTGCCTCAGCCTCCTGAGTAGCTCGGACTACAGGCGTGCACCACCACATTGGCTAGCTTTTTGTATTTTAGTAGAGATGGAGTTTCACCGTGTTGGCCAGGATGGTCTCGAACTCCTGACCTTGTGATTCACCCACCTCGGCCTCTCAAAGTGCTGGGATTACAGGCGTAAGCCACTGCGCCTGGCCTAAGAGCAGTGGAGTTTCAAGAAAAAGCCATGAAGGTACTGAGCAGATAAAACAATAGGCAACCACATACTTGGAAAGCCAGGGAAAATGCTTTTCTTAGATGTTACTTTAGGAGAACAAAGACAATGTGGATCACTGAGAAAAGTAGATTATGGATCAGAAGGTAACAGGATTTATATCTGCTGGCAAAAGTGCTTCATAAGCTCTAAAATAGCATTTCAGTCTCAATAGATATAACATTTCTGCCAGCTCAACAAGGCTTACCTGAGTTGTTATATTTACATTGGGTTTTTGGAGTTAAGTGGAGCTTCTAAAAACTCTTTTCTGAAACTGCATAGTTATTCTCTGTTCTCTGTTACATTTTCTGATCTAATGCCAATATAACAGTCCTAATGTCCTTGAAATTGTCAAGGATAAAAGAGATGAATGAAATCATTTTGAAAATGTGTTTCCTCACATTCAATATCCAATTCACTTATCTGGGTGAATTTTCTCTCTCTGGTAAGCAACATGCTCCAGCTGGGGAGTCAGACACACTTGGGTTTAAATTCTGACCAATCTGCTTACTAGCTCTCTCATCTTGAGCAAGTAACTCTTACTCTTCAATGAGTAACTGTCCCTACATCCTTAAAAGCTTCAGCATCTTCTTCCTCTTCAATGAATCTTCTTACCATCTTCTTGCCTGAAAGCCAGATCGTTTCTAAGAACATTTCCCCTGAGGTCTTCTGAAGATTGGCTTGTGTTCTTTTTCTCATATCCCACTTGCCTTAGATGTTGCCCCCCTCCCCAAGTTCTCATCCCCAACTGTTATTGTCAGATACTAGGTATCCCTTTTCCCTTGAAATGAAAAAATAACAAAATAAAATGGAATTTAAAAAATAAAATGAACCTTGCTTTTGTGAAACTTACACATTCATTTGTATAAGCTTCTTCTCCCCTTTAACAATCAAAATTCTGTGGACATACCTTTATTCATTGATCCCTTTGTCAACAATCTAGGTATCCCCAGAGGGCAGCCTTCTTTTCCCACCCAAACTCTTGCCATCATTTCAGATGACTTCAACAACCATGAAGATGCCTTAACATTTTTGTCTCTCCATTCCTAGACCACCTCATTTTCAATTTTCCTCTTTACAATTGTACTGTATCCACCCATCTCCCATAGTCAAGTCTTGGGCTGTGTCATCACTAGAAATGGCACCATCTCTGAAATCCTGAATTAAAACCATTAAAAAACCATTATTAAACCATTAAAAAACCATCTCTGAAATCCTGAATTAAAACTATTAAAAAACGATGATTTTAAAAACATTAAAATCACAGCTTCCTATCATTTCAGCTCACATGTTGAGTACTGTTGCAGCAACAATTTTCACCCTCATTATGAATTCTGATCCATTAACCCCACAATGTTCTATTTACTAGCCCCCTGCCCCTTGTTATCATTCTTTGACTGATTTACTTTCTATAATTCCCTATCGCGATCACCCTTTTGCAAATATCATCACCTCTATTGACTTCCTCTGCTTTTTTTCCCCACCTACCCATAAAACTCTAACCTTGAATGCACTCAACCACACACATTCCTATTACCTGTATCCAGTCAGCAGAGGGTTGCTGGAGAAAATCTTCCAATCATCTTGATAGTACTAAAAATTAGTGTTCACCAGCTCCATTTGGGATCTCACTCTTGCAACCCTGGTATTCATATATGTAAATCCTTCCTACCTTCTCCAAATCTCCAATACTTCCCCCCACTGCTCTTCAGAGGTGGCAATATCCTTTACTTCATTGAGAAAACAGAAGCTTTCAAATGGCATTCTCCTCATTTTCCAGTGCCATGTCAACAAATCTACCTCCATGTTCCCATTCTCTCCTTCTACCCTCCTGATAATGCAGAAAATATCCCTTTTTCCATAGGCCAGTCCTTCGACACCAGCTCTGGGTTCCATTCCATCAACTCTCAGGGGCTCCATTCATCTGTAATCCTTTCTAGTTTGTACCTTAGTTTCTTGTTCTCCACTTGAGTCTTCCTATAAAAATCCAACATGCTCTGATATAAAATTCTCCCTGGACCCCATGTTTCTCCCCACTTACTGCTGTATCTATTTCCTTTATAGCCAAACTTTTAAAGTAAGTTGTTGACACTTGATTTTTCCATTTCCTCTGATTTCATTCATTCTTCAATCCATATTTTCACATTACCAAAAGCAAAGGGTGATTTTGAGTCCTCATATTATTTGATCTCTTAGCATCCAACCCCAACGTCAGTTTTGCAACCTCTTAGGTTTCCTTGCCAAACCTATCTTGATCTTCCATGATATCCTCATTCTCTAATCACAAATATTTAACATCTTTTTTTTCCTCAAAGTTTCAACATCCAGCAATTCAGCAAAGCTTGACTTTTTTTCCTTCTCAAAATCTAACTCCATCTGTTCTTTCCATTCCCTGCAATGATCTCTACTCAGTCACTGAGTACCTCTCTGTTCTTAGTTTCCTGACAGCTACATTAAACCCAGTGGGTACTGCTCAGTCTTCATTTTTCTTGCCTTACCAGCAGCATTGCTACTCCTAATGCCAGCTTCACCTCATGCTGGCCATTCACTGAAATATCCTCCTAACTGACCTGCCTGACTTAGATATGTACGTTCCACACCACTTTAATTTCCACTTTCAGTCCAACTTCCTAATACACAATTTGTACACAGTACAACTCTATAGCTCTTTCTCCAACCCCTCTTCCTCTCTTTGCCACATACTCAAAAAATAATTAGTTGCTTATTTTGTCTACAAAAAAAATCTCTGTGCCAACAATCAAATTCTATATAATAAAGTTCTTATTCACTCATAGAACTTCTTCTCCTGTAGCTTTTCACATATTTATTCTAACCACATTTCACTATCCACAGTTACCTAAGAACGTCATGCACATCCTACTTTTGCACATCATATTGTCTCTCTGATATGCCTTTTTTTCTCTTTTTTGCAGAATAAGGCCTGTACTATTACTCTCCTGTGGTATGATGATGAGAAAAACCCAGAAATGTACAGTTTTGTTATCAAACTGTAGGCATGTTTATGTTATGGTAGAAACTGTGTGTTAAGGGCGGATAGTTAACTAATAGAAAAATCAGGCTGAAGGGAAAAATTAAAAGTAAACACACACATACATCTTAAACATTTTATTTTAATTTTATACATAGAAAAGATATTTATTTACAATCTTGGGATGCATAGCCACAGCCATTACTTAGATTAGGCAGATTTTAGTTCCCCATCATCTTTTTGGAGTGGCTTAGGTTTCTCTTTTATGCAACTAAATTCTATGATTTCCAGTCTCCATTTTTTTTAAGATAAATAACTAGCTAAGTTTTTTCAAATAACCTGTATTTAGAAGAGAATGTTTTTTGTTTTTCATATTTTTTTCTCCAAACTTAGAGAATGGTCTTGTCCACACCAAATAAACATGTTTTTAAATGTCTTGCATTCATTCAGTCTTTCCAATGCATTCAGTTTCATTAGAAACATCTCTATTTTCATCCTCATAATTCATGGATTATGTGCTAATTTTTAAGTTTACATAATTATTATCAAAAGCATAACTGGTATAAGCAGATGTCAGAACAAACACCACTGTCTCTGGATGTGCACAGAAATCTGCTGGTGAGATCCTAAATGTATGTTGGTCAATGTTCTCTAATATATGTAAACTCTGTGCTCATTATGATCTTTTTCCTTTCAAAGGGAAGCAGATACCTTTATGTTTAAATAGTACAAAATGGGCATTGAAATAAGGAGAAAAATACTATTTGTAAGTGTAAATCATTACAGCAAATGAGTCATTTATTTTTAGTGGTAAAATTTAAATTACTTTTAATTAAAATATCTTCACTAAGCGTCAATTAACTAATTAGTATTTTTTAAAAACTGATAACTAAATTTACTATTAATGTAACTGTGTTATTACTTCTTTTAGTTGAATATATAAATGGACATTTGATGTTCAGCTAAGTTAGAGCACTCTTTAAAGCTAGTGACATCTCAGATTTTCTTAGTACATGGAGTGTATATACAACAACGTTGCTTCCAGTATAAAGTTTATTTAAACAGATGTTGTTTATTAATACGATTAGTCACATTTTTACCGTATGACATAGTAGGAGGCAAAAAAATGAGATCCTTTAGCATATAATATTGCTTACACTTTCACTTTTTGAAAGCTATAAGAGGAATTTAGAAAAAAATTCTTTTGCAGGTTATGAGCACATTTATACAATTGTTCATTCCACTGGTGATCATTTTTCACTTCAAATATTAAAGAAGATGGAGCCATCTCTCTGGCAATGAAATTATTACAAATGTAATCGACACTGGTCTAAGAGATCAAACTCAACTATTCTCAAGAGAGAGAAAGACTTTATGGTTCTTAACTAGTATCTGCCTTCTTAAGGATTATGAATTGCTAGTAATACACTTCCAGATAGATGGTATTCTTTCTCAGTATATGCTGTTTAGAGTAGATACTACGGTAGAATGCAGATATGAGTCATAATAGTTCTGGTTACTATTTCTAACTCTTAAATCACTGCCATTAAAATAGAAGTAGTTGTAGAAAATTTAGTAAAATATTATTTAACTATATATTTATAGATACTAAATTTATGTTGTTTCTTAATAATCAGTGGTTAGACTCAAGTTTATTTATAACACCTAAATTTAATTTTTAAAAAAGATTTTATTATAAAATATCTGTACATATTTTGGGGGTACATGTGATATTTTGATAGCTATATAGGAGGTATAATGAAGAAATCAGGGTAACGGGAATATCCATCACCTCAAACATTTATCTTTTGTGTGTGTGTGGAATATTAATATTATAATTCTTCTTTTTTAGCTATTTTGAAATACAAAATAAATTATTGTTAACTATAATTTCCCTACTGTACTATTGAAGACTAAAACTTATTCCTTCTGTATTTTTGTGCCCCTTAACCAACTTCTCTTCATCCCCCTCTTCCCTTCCTAACCTTAGGTAACCACGTTTTACTCTCTGTCTCCATGAGATTTACTTTCTGAGTTCCTACATATGAATGAGAACATGTGATACCTAAATTTAAATATTATGCTGAAAAGAAAATATTTGCATAGACTCCTCCAACTCATTCCTGTGCTCATGCAGGTGTTCTCCCTTGAGGAATATTTATCTTTCTGCATCAGTCATCACTCTTGCCTCGGCCCTTATCTTCCCTGAGAGCTAAGTCCAGTGGATGAACTGAAGAGAAAGAAGGGAGTGCAGTATAATTGGCAAAAAGGTGATTAAGAGGCAGCAATGGAACCAAGATGAAAATGGTTCTGTGAACTGAGGAAGTGGAGGCTCCTCTCCGCCAACCATGAGCTGAGATAAGTGAGGGCATCTTCTCTGGATAGACTGGCAAGGGTGCTGGGTCAGTTTCTGCAGAGTTGGAGAAGGCAGAGACCATGACGGTGTGTTACAGGGACAGCCAGGGCCCCGCAAGCTCACAGTGGGGTATGGGCTGTTAACAGCCATATAAAAAGGAGGGTGTTTGCTGACGTCTCTTATTTATATCTCTTATTTTTCTTCTAATGTCTATCCATGTTACATACATTAAGAATTATCATTTAGGAACATAGTGACTATGTTTTTTACAAATACAAGATTGAAAAGGCTGCATATTTCCCTCTTTCTACACTTGTCATTCTTATTCAGCTTATTTGTATCTGTAGAGTATGCGTAATTTGTCCATGTGCAAAGATGCTGTGCGTGTGTAATAGACTATTGACTTTATCATATATTTGAGTAAAACTGAAGAAATAATAAGCAACATTTTCAAAATTGTCAGAGTAATAATTTTAAATGTGCTACAAAGTAATACTGTATTCCAAATAAGTTATGCATTCATTTGCTTAACTTTCACCCATGAAATCTTTATATAATTACTGCTTGTACTTTTGAAATCCTTTCCTACTATGTAGTTTGTAAAAGCTCAAAATAGATACTGACAGCCAAAAGTAAAATAATCTAACCACGGTATATTTCAGCATTTAAGAAGGAAAAGTTCAAAACTAGTTGTTATCCTATTTATTTCTGTAAATGCAAAACTCTGTTAATGCTTTTAGGTGAAGTAGGACCAAATAATAGGCTATGTTCTGTCATGTCTGACTAAAATAAAAATTCAGCCTAAGGAAATTTCTTTTGTAGACACTATTTGTTCTACAAAAAGTACAAAAGTTAGCTGGGCGTGGTGGTGCGCAGAGATTGTATCTCCATGCTGCTTACTCTAGGTTGCAGTATGTTCCCAACACATTTTAATGGTTTTAAAATGGTATTTCAATTTTTCCTTCAGTTTGTATGCTCAGCCACCTGTATGTTTCCTCTGCAAGTTTCCAAAGTGAAGGAAAGGAAATTTTTTTTTTCTAATATTGTATTAATAGAGAAATCTAGATTTTTGGATTAATATTCTTTAATAAACACTGAGTTGAACAGAACGGGTTGCTCTCTAATTGATTATAATTCCCACTGGAACACTTCTCCAGGTTGAATGAAGGTCCAGGTTTTTTTTCTAATTCTTCTTTCCAACCTCTATTCAGTTTCAGTTGAGAATCTAAGATTACAGTGACCAATTAATTTTAGGCAGGAAGGGACAGCACTGATTAGCTCAACCGCCTCCTTTTCAGAGAAACTAAAGCCCACGGGCCGATTTACCAAAGAGGGTGTATTCTTATCCGTGCTGTCTTATTTTTCAAGATTCCAGACTAGTCATAAAGCAAATGGTATAACTGCTAGCTGATGGGAATTTCTGGAATGGATTTAAGTGTGAGGAAGACAAAGGCCTAGTGGTAAGGTCAGCTCTGGAGGTAGATTACTTGGATTCCGATCAACTTAGTTTGCGTTCTTAGGCAAATTACATAACTTTTCTGTGCCTCAATTTGTTTGAAAGAGGGTGTGTAATAGTATCTATCTCACACTGTAATTGTGAGGATTAAGTGAGCTATTCTACCAAAAGTATTATAACATGCAGTTAAACTCTCAGTGAACAGTATTTTTACCCAAATTACAAATTGTGAAACCCTGAAGTCTTGAGCTTTCAAGGAGAGTTAGGAACCCTCCTATGGCATTGTCTTCTAAAAATCTGCTGCACAAAGTTGATGTTTGCATCAGCTTTGGAGCTCAGATGGATTACTTTAATGAAGTTTGGGGCAAATGGATAATATACACATAGGAACCCCTCCCCCAACACACAGAAAGTATGTGGACACGCAGAATTCAAAAGTCTGAGGGTGGCTGTGCTCAAGGGGTAAAGGGATGCTTAGAAAACTGCCTTTTTTGGCCGGGTGCGGTGGCTCACACCTTTAATCCCAGCACTTTGGGAGGCCGAAGCGGGTGGATCACGAGGTCAGGAGCTCAAGACCAGCCTGGCTAAGATGGTGAAACCCCGTCTCTACTAAAAATACAAAAATTAGCCGGGCGTGGTGGTGGGCGCTTGTAATCCCAGCTACTCGGAAGGCTGTGGCAGATAATTGCTTGAACCCGTGAGGCGGAGGTTGCAGTGAGCCGAGATCTTCCCACTGCACTCCAGCCTGGGGAACAGAGCGAGACTCCGTCTCAAAACAAACAAACAAACAAACAAAAACTGCCTTTTTCTCCTAGGAGGAAGGCGGGACCTTCAGTGAGGGTGGCTGGCTACCAAAGAACTAAACTTTAACACAGAAAAGGTGAGTCGGTCTCCCTGCGACCACAGGCGTCCAACCCAGGCCCACCTCCCACCGCCTGGAAGGCCCTGGTGTAACTGGAGGGCGACTGAAAGGGTCAGACCATGTGACTGTTCTCAACTTTGGGCTTTTACACAGCAGTTTCAAAGACAAAGCGGCTTTTCAGCTAGGTTTGGTTTGCCGCCCTCCTCCTCCCAGGCCCAAGCTTGTTCCCCAATGTCCCCAGCGATGCTTGGGACGTCCCTTAGTTCTCCCCTTTTTTGGGGGGCCGCCTCGCGCCTCTAGGTTGTCTTCCGTCCCTCCTAAACAGAGGTGGATTCCCGCGACATTTCAGGGAGGAGAAACGGAGGGGCGAGGAGGGCAAAGACGCCCTACTAATCTCCCATCTTGAGAACGCGTCCCACCACGCCCGCGAGGCCCCCTCTGGCTACAGCCCTCACGGCGCTTCCTCCTCTTGCCGCATCCTCGGCAGGGGGGAGGGGCGCGGTGCGGCCGGCGCTCTCTGATTGGCTGCCGCGTCGGCGATCCACGCCACAATTGTTCCCTAAGACCGTCTGCAGCCAGCGAGCGCCAGGTGCGGAGCGGGCGTTAGAAGTTGCTGGCAGTCGGAGGCAGGGGAGCTGTTACTCGCGGCGAGCCGGGCGGCGGCCAGGGCGCAAAGTTGAGAGCAGTCTCTAGTCTGAGCCTTTCAATCGCCCTCCAGTATCATCAGTACCACGGACTCCACCTTGCTGCGGCCCCTCAGCAACCCAGTGCACCTGCCACTCGACCAGGTAGGTACGCCGAGGCACCCGGGCGTCGGTCATCGCGCCTTCGCCGCCCTTTGCGGCCGCGGTACTGCCAGAGCAGGGGGTCCTGGGAGAGGTGTGGGGATTGGGGCCGGTGCCCTCCTCTCGGTGCCCTCCTCCCGCCGCCGGGAATTCTGCGTGTCCACGTACCTTCTGTGTGTTGAGGGAGGGGTTCCTATGTGTATATAATCCATTTGCCCCAAACTTCATAAAAGTAATCCATTTGAGCTCCAAAGTTGATGCAGACATCAACTTTGTGCAGCAGATTTTTAGAAGACAATGCCATAGGAGGGTTCCTAACTCTCCTTGAAAGCTCAAGACTTAAGGGTTTGGCAGTTTGTAATTTGGGTAAAAATACTGTTCACTAAGAGTTGAACAGGGAGGCGAAGACAACTTTGTTTTTTCCCGGGAGAGCCCTCGCTCGGAAGTGCCTCCTCCCTCCATCTGCGGCTTGCGCCCCAAGACCTTCATCCGCCGCCGGGGCCGGGGTGGGCCGGGCGTTGGTGCCGGCGACAGCCCCCGGGGAGGGTCTTCACACAGACTTGAGGGTGTGCATGCTGGTCCCTGCCCTCCGCCGCAGCGGGGCTGGGACTCAGCAGTCGGTTCCTGGAGCTGCCTTTGGTGCGCACGGGCTGGGGTGTAGACGAGGCGCGGAAGGCTGTGCTTCGCGGAGGCCTGCGTGGTGGTGCCTACCCCGAGCGTGGCTCTGAGCGACCACTGGAGAGGCTGATGCATGGGTGGGTCTAGGTGAGAACGGTGCATTAGAGATGGCGTTGATGGGTGCGAGGGGGCACAGAGAGGCCTAAGTGCTGCTGCACTTTGGGGACAGTTTGCATTGGAGTGTGGTTTAAGGGACACAGAGGCAACAGTTTCGAGGAGGGCAGAGAGGTTATGAAGAAAAGTCAGAGGGATTTATTCCCAGGATTCTAGCTGAGAAAGTTGCAACCTTGTAGATAGAAGCAGCCACTTTTACCTCCTGGCCCAACCCTCAAAAAAGCACTTGGCAGTGTCTATGGAAGGGTGGCATTTAAATGAGGCCAATCGAGTTTGATGGTTAAAGGGCCTAACGGTTACTGAGAAATCAACAGTATTGTGATGGGAAAAGCAGCGCCACTTTTATTCAGCAAAGAAAGTTTGGAAGTATTTTATTGTGAGAATTGAGGATAAGATTTAAGGAAGATGTTGATGGGGTGTGTGTGGGTAGAGTTAGGTGATTGCTGTAGCCTCAGGCTAAAGGTAGTTGACTTTGGAAATTTTGCTTACAATTGTTTCAAGCATACTTGCACTTTACACCGGATACTGGTTCAAGGTCCTTAGCTAGAATGTGCTCCTGTTGTTTAATCTTCAGGGATTTCATTTATAATACAGGATTCCCCCTTGTCCAGACAACTTTTCCTAGCAGCAAGCTGGAAACCTGACATTAGGGTACAGGTTGCCGTGTGCTTTACTGTTTAAAATAAAATAAAGTATGTGGAAGGAGTGTAAAATAATTCTGCCTTCTGTTGAAATCTCGTATTGCTGTCATAACTTCCAGTTAAATAGTAAAGTACCTATCCCCAGCTACCTTCAACAGCAGTTATAATGTGTATCATGCGAATAAAGTATTGGTAGTGAAATTAATCGTGTATTTGAAGAAAACACTATTCTCTGTTTATTAATAAATTGATCAGAATTTAGAGTTTTTCATCTTCTCAGCACTGTGGAGGATCCTCTTTGTTTTCCACACTGACATGCAGTGTATGACCTTTTAGCATATCACACTCCTGATTAAATAGGCTGCTGACAATGTATCAGCAAATGCAAACATTTTGCTGATGAGGGGCAAGGGAGATAGGCGTATATATTTACATTTCTTTTAGGGAGACAAGCATATATTCACATTCTGTCTTTCTCTTCCCCCTCTTACTTTCCCTTCTCCCAACCCCACGTCTGCCATAGGCTTACCCTACGTCCAATGCCGAAATATTTTCTTGACTGTGCTAATAACACCTTTTAATTTATATAATGTGTATAAGTTTTTAAAAGTGATTTGATAGTAATGAACTCATTTAAACATATCAGCAACCAGAGAAAGTTCTTTTTCAGTACTGAAATAAGCAGGAGAATCGAGAGAAGGAGACAGGACTTAAAAATTTTTGACATCCTTCTTTATTTAGTCAAAGGTCTTGAGTTGGTACCTTGGGACTACTATAAATTTGTACAGCCACGTATAGCCCTAATTTGTGTAGTACAGTCATGTACTGCATAGTGCAAGTGAGGTCATTAGACCCCGTATATGATGCTGGTCCCATAGATTATAAGGGAACTGAAAAATTCCCGTTGCCTAGTGAAGCTGCAGTATTCATAGTGTCTTAGGGCAACACATTACTCATGTTTTTGTGGTGATGCTGGTGTAAACAAACCTACTGTGCAACCAGTCCTGTAAAAGTCTAACATATACAATTATGTACAGTACATAATACTTGATAATGTTAAATACATTACTGGTTTGTGTAGTTTCTATACATTTTATCATTGTTTTAGAGCGTGCTCCTGTTGACTAAAGAAAAGTTAACTATGGAACAGCCTGAGGCAGGCTAAGTGCAATTACACTACAATATTCAGGAAATATTCCAGAAGATGGCACTGTCATAATAGCAGATGACAGCTACATGCATGTTATAGCCCCTGAAAACCTTTCAATGGGACAAGATTAGAGGTGGAAGATAGTGATATAAATGATCTGGACCCTGTGTAGGCCTAGGCTAATGGGTGTGTTTGTGTCTTAGGTTTTTTTTTTTTGAGATGAGAATCTCTCTCTGTCGCCCAGGCTGGAGTGCAGTGGCACGATCTCGGCTCACTGCAACCTTCACCTTCTTGGTTCAAGCAACTCCCCTGCCTCAGCCTCCCGACTAGCTGGGATTACAGGCACATGCCACCACATCCAGCTAATTTTTTTTGTGTTTTTAATAGAGGCGGGGTTTCACCATGTTGGCCAGACTGGTCTCAAACTCCTGACGTCAGGCAATCTGCGTGCCTCGGCCTCCCAAAGTGCTGGGATTACAGGTGTGAGCCACCATGCCCGGCCTGTTTGTGTCTTAGTTTTTAACAAAAAGTTTTAAAATTAAAAGTAAATAGAAAACAGCTTATAGAATTGGGATATAAAGAAAGAATACTTTTGTACAGCTGTACAATATGTGTTTTAAGCTAAGTGCAATTACAGAAGAGTTAAAATGTTTATAAAGTAAAAAAACTACAGTAAGCCAAGGTTAATTTATTATTGAAGAAAGAAGAACTTTTTAAAAATAAATTTAGTGTAGCCTAAATGTAGAGTGTTTATAAAGTCTATAGTAGTGTACAGTAATGTCTTAGACCTTAACACTCACTCACCACTCACTCACCCAGAACAACTTTTAGTCCTGCAGTCTTCATTCATGGTGAGTGCCCTGTATAGCTATGCCATTTTTTATCTTTTATGCTGTATCTTTACTGTACCTTTTCCAAGTTTAGATACACACATACTATTGTGTTAGTTACTACAGTATTCAGTGCAGTAAGCTGCTGTATACGTCTGTAACCTAGGAGTAACAGACTGTACCATCTAGCCTGCGTGTGTACCATCTAGCCTGCGTGTGTCGTAGACTAGATTGTCCAGATTTATGTAAGTACACTGTGATGTCCACACAGAAACGGAATTGCCTAATGATGCATTTTTAAGAATGTATCCCCATCATTAAGCAACACATGAGTATATTTTCAGTTGTTTTCTATTTGAGCAAGTCTTGGGAATATTTGATTAATACCACTCAAGCCTTAACTTTTCATACCGATAATAAATTGTTTCTTTGAAGCACCTAAGAATTGACTTTCTAGTTGATGAAGTTCTTGGAATAACTGAAAACTCACATTGTAAAATTGGATGAATAAAATCATTTAGCTATCATTTTAAAGTTGAGCATTTTATAGAACATAGAACATTTTTATAATGTAAATAGTCCAGGTTGAGAGAAAGCTTATGAATTTGTTGTAATCAGATAGTGTGAGTTAACAGGAAAAAGACACATCAGGAAATGAAAAGTGCAAAAATATAACATCAGTGTATTAATTTGGTATGAGCAAATTAACAGTGTTTTGAAAAATTAGGAAATTATAAAAGTAGTTATTTGATGTCAGATGAAGAAAAGAACCTTAGTGTAAGAAAAACAGTTAACTTTTTACTAGAGTAAGTGTAGAATTTATGAGATGATAGAAATTATTGGTCTGTGTGGAATGTAAGAATATGCCTTGCAGGGCCAGGTAGCAGAAAGGAGGGAGTGTTTTGCAATGAGCCTGAAGCCGGGGAAGGAAAAGGAGCAAAAGATCTTGCCATAGACTCCTGGATTGTTTAATCATTACTGAGAAGTCCAGAGTGACCTTGAGGTAGCCATAGTATTTGTTCATTAGGCCTTAAATCTTAAGAAAAATATAGAATCTATTATTAAGTGAGGTTACACCATGCTTTAAGATAGGAAGTATCTAGCATCTGAGGTTTGCCTTTGTAGGCCTTGCTTTCCAGATGATTTTATTTCTAGGGTAATGTTTAGTAGGTGGTTATGATTAAAGGAATATATGGAGAGGAGGTTTTGAGGAAGGAATTGGACTAAGGGAGACCTGTGCCATGAAAAAGGGCCAGATACGCAATTTAGAAGACACCAGTATCATTGAACATATTTGTATTTTTTATTAGTTTCTGATGTGCTGATGCTCAGTTCATCTGTGAACTTAAAAAGTAAGGTGGGTTGGGCGCAATGGCTCATGCCTATAATCCCAGCACTTTGGGAGGCTGGGGCAGGAGGATCACCTGAGGTCAGGAGTTCAAGACCAACCTGACCGACATGGTGAAACCCTGTCTCTACTAAAATTGCAAAAATTTACTGGGCGTGGTGGCACACGCCTGTAATCCCAACTACTCAGGAGGCTGAGGCAGGAGAATCGCCTGAACCCGGGAGGCGGAGGTTGCAGTGAGCTGAGATCATGCCATTGCACTCCAGCCTGGGCAACAATAGTGAAACTCCGTCTCAGGAAAAAAAAAAAAAAAGTAAGGTGAAGTATTTCATAATGTTTTTACTGTTTATGAGTGGATTCTTTTTTTTATAACATGTAAATGTATTTGATACTTCTGCATTTCCAATTTCATTTGTGTTTTCACTAATGTATTATGTACCCTAATAGGGAACTGAATTTTTTTCATCTGATTGAGAAGGTAATACATTTTATTGTATAAAATTTATGAAATAAAAACATATAACTGAAAGTTTAAAAATCACTCATTTTCCTTCACTCCAGAGAAAACTTTTGTTAATTTTTTTAGAATGCGTGTGTATATTGAAACAAAATTAGAGTCACACTGAAT
Source organism: Gorilla gorilla gorilla (assembly GCF_029281585.2). Taxonomy (NCBI): domain Eukaryota; kingdom Metazoa; phylum Chordata; class Mammalia; order Primates; family Hominidae; genus Gorilla; species Gorilla gorilla. Next base: position 63,578,723 of record NC_073231.2, on the reverse strand, counting down.
ATAAAGTTTTTGTAATACAGCCACCATATTGTGAGGAACCTCAGGGCATAAAAAGATGCCTTGTATAGGTGTTTGAACCTCCAGGCCCCGCCAAAGTCTCAGGTGACAGCCAGCATCCACCATCTGATATATGAGTTAGTGAGCCTTTAGATAATACCAGTCCCTGGCTGATGGCAAATAGAGAAGCAATGAGTTATCCATGCTGAACCATGCCAAACTGCAGATTCCAGAGCAAAAGAAATGTTAGTGTTTGCAGCCACCAAATTCAAGGGTACTTCTTAGGTCATCAGAGTATTCATTTTGCAATCATATATTTTAAAATAATTGTAATTGAATTATAACATATATGGTGAAATGCATAGACCTGAAGTGTGTAGTTTGATCAATTTTGACAAATGTGTACACTTGCATAACTCACACTTTGTAACCCTTGTAAAGGTGAACATAGTAGACCAGAGTGAGCAAGGTGTAAGTATTAGATGATGAGTGAAAGAGATTGGGAGGCCTTTGGTTATAATAAAAATATCATAGGAAGCCATCGGATTTTTAGAAATACATGTTGTATTTTAGAAAAGTTTTAAATTTACAGAAAGTTGTGAAAATAGTAGAGACTTCCCAAATAACTTACATCCAGTTTTTGCTATTGTTAACGTGTTACATTAGTATTGTCATTTGTCGCAACTTGTGATACATTATTATTGACGAAATTCTATACTTGATTGATTTCTTTAGTTTTTACTTAAGGTCTGTATTAGTTAGCTGCCGTAACAAAATACCATAGACTGTGTGGATTAAACAACAGAAATTTATTTTTTCACAGATCCGGAGGCTGGAACTCTGAGATCTGGGTGCCAGCATGATTGGGTTCCAGTGAGGACTCTCTTCCTGGCTTGCAGAGGGGCACAGTCCCCTTTCCTAGGTGTGTTCTTGCTGAAAGAGAGAAAGAACAAGGTCTCTGTGTCTCTTTATAAGGGCACTAATCCCTTCAGGCCAAGGCCCTGCCCTCAGGACTTTATTGAATCCTGATTACCTCCCAAACGCCCTATCTCCAAATACCATTACATTCGGGGTTAAAGCTTCAACATATGAAGATTCTGAGTGGGCCACAAACATGCAGTTTATAACAAGGTCCTTTTTGTGTTCCTGTATCTTATGTAGGTTACCATATTACATTTAGTCGTGGTGTCTCCTTAGCTTCCTTTAGACTGTGGCAGTTTCTCAGACTTTCCTTTCTTTTTTGTTAACCTTGTCAGCTTTGAGGACTACTGGTCATGCATTTTGTAGACTGTGCCTCAAGTGGGATTTATCAAATGTATTTCTTATGATATGTCTGGTCTTATGGGTGTTTGGGAGGAAGACCACAAAGATGAAGTGTTGTTTTCATCACATCATACAAAGGGTATGTGCTTTCAGTGTGACTGATCATTGTTGATGTTAATTTGGTCACCTGGCTGAGGTAGTGAAGCAGGATAATTTCCCTGACCCCTTTGCTGGTGGGAACTGAGATGTGGGTGCCGGAAGTAGCCGGCCACTTAGGTCCTGGCAGGGGCAGACCCCACTCACTGGAACCCCCTGTGCTCAACCCCCCGTGGGAGGGAACACACAGGTAAGTGAGTGCAGGAGCCGGGTTGAGTGTTTTTGGGTGCCGGCAGGAGCAAAATTCTGTGTGGGCCCCGTGGCCCCAGAAGGAGTGTTACAGTCAGTGCTCTTTTAGCTTTGCCATCCATGGACAGTTTAAATGTTAACAGCTTAGTGGAAGGTAAATGTGACAGCCTTTTTGCACCTGCCTGGAAGAGAAGTGGCTGTGGAATATGAGAAAGGGTGAATACGAAAGATTTTCCTTTCGACTGTGTCAAGTTTCAGATGCTTGCTAGACTTTGAAGTAGAAATGTGGCGACCATTGAAAATGTGAGTCTGGAGTTCAGGGTATGGGGCAGGACTCAAGATTCTATTTGGAGGTTGCACATTTTATCTTTAAAGGATTCTGTTGTATTTTTCAGAGTAAGAATTTCGTTTGATAGAATAAAGAGCCTGTGGTCATTTGAGTAGAATGATGAGAAAAATTTAAATCAAACTTGTTTTTTTCTTGAAAGCATTGTGAATAAAGATAACAGTAAAATATAGGTGATTTTCAATCAGCATCAGTGACCCATCTGTATCTGACATGAGTCCCAGCTGATATAGCCAGTTGAATAGTAGAAAATTCAGAATTTGATTTGCATGTCTTAAAGCTATTGAGAAGAAAAATTAGACATTTAATTTTTTCCCCCTAAGGAACTATGTGCATATATTTTTGAGCCTTACCTTTTTTTTTTTCTTAGAGGGAAAGCAGTTAGGAGTGGGAGGCCTCTGAACAAGCTGTATTTTGTGTAGCCGCCAGCTTCCATCTTTCTCCAGGCAGAACGCTGGCCCTCAGCACATCTTTCTGCTTCCCCTCGGTCAGACCACCGAGAACTGCCGCTGTCCTGTCTGACTCCTCCTGTTTTGGTGAGTAATATAGGGAGGCTGAGGGTTTGATATTATTTGGCTCCATATTTTAAAAAGATATTTGGTAGTTTATGTAAAATTATGTCTAATTTGATCAGTACCACTTATAACTTTAAGTTGTTGTACAGAAATTGATCCTTTATTATTTAGAAAATAGACTTTAAAGTTAATAATATTGGGAGAATTCCTGGTTCTTTCCTTTTCCCTTCCCTCTCTTTTAGTTCTTTATTTATTTTTAGAGCTCTTTGTACTGGTACATCTTCCCTTTCCTGGGGAGTTGATTTTAAAAATTAGATTTGCAAGAGGTATCCTTTTAGAGGATGATGTAAGCCACTTGTACTCAAACTTAAGCAAAATAATTTTTTAAGTTCCCTGTGTGCCCTTTTTAGATCCCATCCCAGAGAGGAGTGACTTCTGCTAGATTGTGTTATTTCCTTTCTTTCTTCATAGTGTTGTCAACAAATATATATATGTATGTGGTAATAAACATGAAATTTGCCATCTTAACCATCTTTAAGTGCACAGGTCAGTAGTGATAAGTGTATTCACAATGTTGAGTAGTAGATCTCCAGGACTTTTTCATCTTACAGAACTGAAACCATACATTAATTAAACAACTCCCTATTTCCCCCCAGGCCCAGCCGCTGGCCTTTTGTTTCTATGAATTTGACTGTTCTAGATACCTCATATAAGTGGAAATTTACAGTGTTTGTCTTTTTGTGAGAGGCATATTTGAGTTAGTATATGTCTTAAGGTTTCACCCATGTTGTCACATATGATGTATGTTATGTGACTCATAAAAACCAGAATTTCTTTCCTTTTGAACAGCTGAATAATGTTCCATTTATAAAGTTCTTAATTTTCATGTTACTGAATTTATAACATTCATGATTTGCAATATTTTTATACCTAGGTTGGGAAATTCTTCTATATCCTGAGATCATAAAGATAGCCTTCTATATTTTTAAGAAGTAATTTTTTTGTTTTAAAACAATATTAAATTTACAGGAAGGTTATGAGTACAATTCCGATAACATTTTCTTTTTCCTGAACCATTTGAGAGTAAGTTGCTGACTTGGTGACCCATCGCTTCTGAATATTTTGTGGTATTTTCCTACAAAAAGGACATTCTGCTGTGTAATATATAAATGACCATCAAAATGAGAAAATTAATACATTTCCATAATCACATCTTTGACTTTATTCAAGTTTTACCAGTTATCTCATCAAATTCTGTTTAGCAACACGATCTAGTTCAGAATTACAGGTTGCATTTAATTCTCATGTCTCTTTAGTCTCTTTAAGTCTAGAACACTCTCTTTATTGAAGTGAGCTGTATTCCTTCCTCTTCTGTTTTCTGGGAAGGATTGTATAAAACCAGTGTTAATTCTTTTTTAAACATTTGATAGAATTCTCCAGTAAAACTATCTGGTCCTAGAGATTTGTTTTTTTTTTTTTTTTTTTTTTTTTTTTTTGAGATGGAGTTTTGCTCTTGTTGCCCAGGCTGGAGTGCAATGGCACAACTTTGGCTCACTGCAACCTCTGTCTCCTGGGTTCAAGTGATTCTCCTGCCTCAGCCTCAGTAGCTGGGATTACAGGTGTGTGTCACCACACCCAGCTAATTTTTTGTATTTTGAGTAGAGATGGGGTTTCACTATGTTGGTCAGGCTGGTCTCGAACTCTGGACCTCAAGTGATCCACCTGCCTCAGCCTCCCAAAGTGCTGGGATTGCAGGTGTGAGCCACTGCGCCCGGCTGGCCTAAAGATTGTTTTCCATGAGATTCTAAATTACAAATTCAGTTTTCTTAACAGTTAGTCATAGGGCTATTTAAATTCATATTGGGTGAGTTGTAGTAGTTCATGCTTTTTCTGGAATTGGTGCGTTTCACCTAAGAAATTCTATATTAGCTAATCTATGGGGAGTTTTATTCTTCCTTGCCTTATATAGACATATTTTCAATGAAAAGATAATCTGATTTATGTATTTATAAAAATAAATGTATATTTTATATCTATATCATATAATTTTACATCTATATCATATAACTTTTTTTTTTTCTTTTTTTTTTTTTTTTGAGACGGAGTCTCACTCTATCGCCCAGGCTGGAGTGCGGTGGTGCGATCTCAGTTCACTGCAAACTCCGCCTCCCAGGTTCACGCCATTCTCCTGCCTCAGCCTTCTGAGTAGCTGGGACTACAGGCACCCGCCACAGCACCTGGCTAATTTTTTGTATTTTTTTAGTAGAGACGGGGTTTCACCGTGTTAGCCAGGATGGTCTCGATCTCCTGACCTTGTCATCCGCCCACTTCAGCCTCCCAAAGTACTGGGATTACAGGCGTGAGCCACCGCGCCCGGCCTGTATCATATAATTTGGATCAAGCTCTAAATGTAGCCAGGACATCAGTGGCAGGCTATATTCAGTACTGATGGGAGTCTCAGTGACCTGTAAAGCCTATGTCTCTCTACACACTTCCTAGTTTGCTCTGCATGAGTCTCTGACCATGCAAATAGCTATATTGTGGCTATACTGTGCAGACAACTCATTCTATTTCAATTTTTTTCCATGACTTATTATTCAAAATAATGTGATACAATAAAAATCAGATTTGCTATGGTCCCTGACCTCAGGTTTGCTTAGAGTCTCTGCAGGGGTTACAGAGAAGTAGTTAGGAAATCAGAAATCAGTGTGGTTAATGTTCTGATGAGGAGGCAACAGGTCCTCATGAGAACAGAGAGAAGAGGTATCTGTTTTATTCTCTGCATCTCTAGTACCTAGTACAGTACCTGGCACATAGTAGGGTCTCACTAAATCTTTGTTGAATGAATGAATAAACTCAGCTGGGTGATCACAGGGTCACTTTCGGGGAAAACTTATGTCTGAGCCAAGTTATTGATATCTACAGGCAGTAAATGAATGGAGGGAATTCTCTCATGTGGATGCAATACAATTCAGTGTCATAGAAGAACACAAAGCTTAGCAATCTAAATAGTTATCTAAAGCTGTCTTATTTGCAAGTGGGGAGTGGTTTTCAAAAGTGATTTCAGACTGAAGGCTAAGCAGAAGTAACTCTGACTAAAGTATGTATTGGACAAGGTTAGGTGAGAACCGGAATTGATTTTATGAATTAGCATTTTTGGTTCTGGCTGTTGTATTTACCATTGCTAGGTTTAGTTTTTAACATATCTTAAAAATAATGATCTTCAAATGAATGAGAAGTATATTTTGTGAAGCATGGTACAGCTTTCTCCAGGTCTTAACTACTAGTCTTATTCATATTATCTTTGCTTTAAAACAAAACTTTTCTATGCTCTAAATATATCTGTGATAAATCATGAGTTTACCACTAATAATGGTGGGTCATATATTTGTGTTTTCATATGCCAGGTACTGTATTGAGAGCCTGCCATGGGTTATCTCATTTAATCTGCACAGTGGCCTGTGTGTAAGGAAACCAAACCTAGGGCTCCCATTTTACAGAAGAGGCAACGAAGTTTTGGGGAAGTTAAATAGTGTGTACCCAAGGTCACTTAGTTAAGCATAGGACTCACATTTGAATCTAAGTCTGTCTGACTTCATTTAACCACTAAGCTATATGTGCTCTTTCCAATGTTTCATATGTCTTATTGTTAAACAAAAAAGGCCCAGGATTTCGTTTTACTTGTGTATAGATCCTTAGAAAGTTCATCAGTTAAATGAGGAAAGAGTTTGTTGTGAAATAACATATTAAGACTCCCCTAAAGGCAAATTACAGAAACCCACTTTAAACTAGCTGGCATGGCTGGATGCAGATGCTCCAACAATAAATACTGTGCTCTTCTTCTCTGTGTCTCCTCCTTTCTCCCCTTCCTCTTTCCCCCTCCCTCCTTATCCCACTGCCCCATTCCCTCTCTCATTCTGCTTTTCTTTGAGTGTTGGCCCATTCTTTCTTGTAACAGAAGCAGCCCCAATTGAAACCAGCTCCACTTGTGATCCTAGGAAGAGAGAGCATCTTCTCTGGGAAGAAATGCCCTGGGGAAGACTCTTGGTCATGGGGACTGGGCGCTGTGACAGGACTTTGTGAACTACATGGATTGTAGCTGTTGGGGTGACAACATATCCATACTTCATCTTGATAAGACATATTTGATGGTTGAAAGCTGTAATTATTTTAAGATAATACGCAATAGATTTTAATAGCTTTATCAAGATATAATTCACATACCATAGGACTTACCCATTTAAAGTGTACGGTTCAATGGTTTTAATGTATTCACAGTTGTGCAGCTATCACCACTGTCTAATCTGTAACATTTCCATCACCAAAAGAAACCTTGCACCTATTAGCAGTCACTCCCCATTTTTCCCAAGCCCCTCAGCCTTAAGCAACCACTCATCTACTTTCTGTCTCTATAGATTTGCCTATTTCAGACATTTTATATGAGTGGGAATCATACGACATGCGGTCTTTTGTGTCTGACTTCTTTCATTAGCATGTTTTCAAGGTTTATCTATCTTTGCATATCATCATGCATTTGTTATTATTGCCAAACATTCCATTATATGGATATACCACATTTTATTTGTCTGTCTGTTGATGGACATTTGGGTTGTTTTCACATTTTCACAATTATGAATAATGCCACTGTGAACATTTGTGTAGAAGCTTAAGTTTTCACTTCTTTTGTGTGTATACCTGGTAGTGGAATTGCTGGGTCATAGGATAACTGTGCCTAACATTTTGAGGAGCTGTTTTCAAAGTGACTGTACCATTTTACATTCTCACCATCAATGTGTGATGGTTCCAGTTTCTTTACATTAAATAATGGCCTGTTTACTTGTCTTCTTGCCTTGTATTGGAGTTCTCCCAGTGGGTTCTGAATCTGCTCCACCTCATCCAGTTGTCCAGGTAAGCAGACCATGTTGATCAAAGGATCAGAAGTGTATGTTTGTTTGTTTTTCTTTTTCTTTATAAATTTCATTATTTACAAACCTAGACAGGGATTATTCTTATTTTCATATTAAGAAAGAAGTTGTAAATGCCAGAGGTTACTTGGTCGAGGTAGGAACAGGGATTTGTATTTAGGATTTATTAGGTGTTAGAGAGCTGCTTGCTTTAGATCTGCAGTGTCAGCCTACTTTGATATGATAGGTGGCATTCATATGACACACATTCTCACTTGTGTTCACTGTGTTATATGTAGTTCCCAGCAAACTAGTTGTATCTCTACTGTTTTTTTCCTAGAAATGTGAGGGCAAGAGTAATGTTTTAGGAATAATCTTTATTAAATTGTTCATAAACTTGACTTTTAATTTTCATTAGTATAAATTACTTGCAGCACACCAAAACTGAGCTGCTTTTCTGTGATTCACAATTGTTGCTTCTGACTACTTTATTATGCCGACTTTTGTTATCAGCCCTGTAGGGCTATTTAACATTCACCTTGAAGTCAGTATAAAATTTGATACTCTGGAAGTCTGTATTCAGAGATGCATAGATGGTCTTCCATCGGTGGCTTTCTCCCTAGCCCTAGAGCAGTCCATGTATCCAGACTCCATATTGAGTCTTCCTTCTCAGCACAACATAAGAGAATCTATGTTGATCACACATTATGCAAAAATCTATGTTGATCTCTTGCCACTGATTTGCCACATATCACTATATAGCTTGAAAGTCAAGAACTTGTGATTTAGAATTGCTGTTCAGCTCATGCTTAATATTTTAATGACATCAAGCAATAGCAAGAAGAGATTACACATATTGGCAGCACCTTCTAAACTTGGAATAATGTGGTGATCTCTGTAAGATAAAACAGGAGCTTGCAGGTATTTAACAACAGATTTTTGTAAAGCTGATAATGTGCCAGGAATAGGTGCTGGGGGATACAATGAACAAAATGGATAAAAATCTCTGTCCTTATAAAATGTACATACCAGTGATTAATGATTTACTGTGAGATCATTTATAATGTGTAACATCCAGATAAAAAAACTATTGTGATTTTTTTTTGGTAGCAGTGTCTGAACACTTTGAAATTCTAAAAAGGAAAAGTAAGGAATTAAAAATGTTTAAATTGGTGCATTTAGCTAGTATATTATGTAAGTAATTATTGGCTAAGTACCCCAAAGGCAAGGTATTACAGATCCCAATCTAATCATTAAAATTAACACTTTTTATATTGACCTGATCCTTATTGAAAAGTGTATTATTTTAGTGAGAGGCAGTGCAATCTCAAAATCAACATCATACCTCTAAATTGATAAGTTGATGTTGTATCAAATAGAAATTTCATGATAATGAGGCAGGTCAGTATTTGAATTTTTCAGTTCTTTAGAAGCATAATTTGAAGACTTGTAAAATTAATAGGACAGTTGAAATTGACTTTTATTTTTAAACATCAGACAGGTAATGTGCTGATGTAAAAAGATTGAGGAAGAAGATTTGGAATCTTGTAAAATTAATAGGACAGTTGAAATTGACCTTTATTTTTAAACATCACACAGGTAATGTGCTGATATTGTAAAAAAGTTTGGGTTTCCACACTCACATGTGAGTTATCCCATGTGATATTTATCATCACATGTTGTCACATAAGTTATCATCACACTTAGGAATTACAAAAGGATCAAAATAGACCTTTTTTTTTTTTAAATGGATGTGGGTACTTTTTACCCAGTAGTACCAGGCACCTGGAGATGAATGCTTTCAAGCGAAATAAGAAAGGATCACAATTCTTATTTGGGCTAATGCTTCTGATAGGCACAGCAGGAATGAATGAATGAATAAATGAATGAATGAATCTTATTAGCATATATAATAAATAAGTAAAAAACTTTACAAGATAATTTTAGTTAGTGATAAGTACTGTAGAGTCAGTAAAATGGGGTCTATGATAAGCGAATTAGCTATTCACTTGAATACCTAGTAAATATCTAAACTTATTGTGGCCAAAAGGGAACTCCTGATTCCCCTCACCACCAGCTTCTCATCAGGGGATGCTTCTGTAGATTGTGAGGTCTGGGAAGCTTTTGAAGATGTTATTTGAGTTGAGATGTGAATGGTGAAGTATCTGTGTGCATTCCAGGTATGGAGGTGGGAAAGCATTGGCTTAGGGGTGGAAATGAGTTTAGTGTGTTGGAGACAGTCAGTATGAAATGTTGAAATGTAGCCAGAAAAGAGATAGTGGTAGATGTCAGGCTAGAGAGGTGGAAGCGGCCTTGATCTTTTAGGACAGAATAAGGAGTTAGGATTTCACTTTAATCATGGCATTAAGTCTGTAGAGTGTTCTAGGTCTGGGGATTGATGGCCTCATGACTGTGGCTACTGCATAGAGGCAGAAGAGGAAATGGGGACCTTTCTGAGCTGTTGTCTGGGTAAGAAGCCATAGCAGCCGTCTAGATGGAGCCTGGGTCAGCTTTGGCAATGTACTTTGCAGACAGAGCTAAAGAACTTAAGTGTGGATTCTATGTGGAAGGCAGGAGATGAGTAGTCAAGAGTTGATTTCTAAGTTTTGGTTGAGCAACTGAACGTGCAATGGTTCAGTTACTGAGATGGGGAAAATTGGAGGAGAAGTTGGTGGTGAGGGGAATCAGAAGATCCCTTTCGGACACAATAGATTTTAGATACTTATTAGATAGTCAAGTGAGGTAGCTTAGTGGGCAGTTGAATAAATGTCTGTAGTTCAGTGGCGACATCGACTAAAATGACAAAGGTAGGTGTCAGCAAAGTAGAGCTGACTTTAAAGCCATAAGACTGGATGAACTCCCTAAGGGGATGGGCTCTTCAGTTTACTTCCTTAAATTGAGAACGTTGGACAGGATGGACTTTTTTTTTCCTGCATTAATTCATTTTATTTTATTTTATTTTATTTTAATTTTATTTTATTATTATTTTTAATTAATTAATTTATTATTATTATACTTTTAGGGTACATGTGCACAATGTGCAGGTTAGTTACATATGTATACATGTGCCATGCTGGTGTGCTGCACCCACTAACTCGTCATCTAGCATTAGGTATATCTCCCAATGCTATCCCTCCCCCCTCCCCCCACCCCACAACAGTCCCCAGAGTGTGATGTTCCCCTTCCTGTGTCCATGTGTTCTCATTGTTCAATTCCCACCTATGAGTGAGAATATGCGGTGTTTGGTTTTTCGTTCTTGCGATAGTTTACTGAGAATGATGATTTCCAATTTCATCCATGTCCCTACAAAGGACATGAACTCATCATTTTTTATGGCTGCATAGTATTCCATGGTGTATATGTGCCACATTTTCTTAATCCAGTCTATCATTGTTGGACATTTGGGTTGGTTCCAAGTCTTTGCTATTGTGAATAATGCCGCAATAAACATACGTGTGCATGTGTCTTTATAGCAGCATGATTTATAGTCCTTTGGGTATATACCCAGTAATGGGATGGCTGGGTCAAATGGTATTTCTAGTTCTAGATCCCTGAAGAATCGCCACACTGACTTCCACAATGGTGGAACTAGTTTACAGTCCCACCAACAGCGTAAAAGTGTTCCTATTTCTCCACATCCTCTCCAGCACCTGTTGTTTCCTGACATTTTTAATGATTGTCATTCTAACTGGTGTGAGACGGTAGCTCACTGCAGTTTTGATTTGCATTTCTCTGATGGCCAGTGATGGTGAGCATTTTTTCATGTGTTTTTTGGCTGCATAAATGTCTTCTTTTGAGAAGTGTCTGTTCATGTCCTTCGCCCACTTTTTGATGGGGTTGTTTGTTTTTTTCTTGTAAATTTGTTGGGGTTCATTGTAGATTCTGGATATTAGCCCTTTGTCAGATGAGTAGGTTGCGAAAATTTTCTTCCATTTTGTAGGTTGCCTGTTCACTCTGATGGTAGTTTCTTTTGCTGTGCAGAAGCTCTTTAGTTTAATTAGATCCCATTTGTCAATTTTGTCTTTTGTTGCCATTGCTTTTGGTGTTTTAGACATGAAGTCTTTGCCCATGCCTATGTCCTGAATGGTAATGCCTAGGTTTTCTTCTAGGGTTTTTATGGTTTTAGGTCTAATGTTTAAATCTTTAATCCATCTTGAATTGATTTTTGTATAAGGTGTAAGAAAGGGATCCAGTTTCAGCTTTCTACATATGGCTAACCAGTTTGCCCAGCAGCATTTATTAAATAGGGAATCCTTTCCCCATTGCTTGTTTTTCTCAGGTTTGTCAAAGATCAGATAGTTGTAGATATGCGGCGTTATTTCTGAGGGCTCTGTTCTGTTCCATTGATCTATATCTCTGTTTTGGTACCAGTACCATGCTGTTTTGATTACTGTAGCCTTGTAGTATAGTTTGAAGTCAGGTAGTGTGATGCCTCCAGCTTTGTTCTTTTGGCTTAGGATTGACTTGGCGATGCGGGCTCTTTTTTGGTTCCATATGAACTTGAAAGTAGTTTTTTCCAATTCTGTGAAGAAAGTCATTGGTAGCTTGATGGGGATGGCATTGAATCTGTAAATTACCTTGGGCAGTATGGCCATTTTCACGATATTGATTCTTACTACCCATGAGCATGGAATGTTCTTCCATTTGTTTGTATCCTCTTTTATTTCCTTGAGCAGTGGTTTATAGTTCTCCTTGAAGTGGTCCTTCACATCCCTTGTAAGTTGGATTCCTAGGTATTTTATTCTCTTTGAAGCTGTTGCGAATGGGAGTTCAGTCATGATTGGGCTCTCTGTTTGTCTGTTGTTGGTGTATAAGAATGCTTGTGATTTTTGTACATTGATTTTGTATCCTGAGACTTTGCTGAATTTGCTTATCAGCTTAAGGAGATTTTGGGCTGAGACAATGGGGTTTTCTAGATATACAATCATGTCATTTGCAAACAGGGACAATTTGACTTCCTCTTTTCCTAATTGAATACCCTTTATTTCCTTCTCCTGCCTAATTGCCTTGGCCAGAACTTCCAACACTATGTTGAATAGGAGTGGTGAGAGAGGGCATCCCTGTCTTTTGCCAGTTTTCAAAGGGAATGCTTCCAGTTTTTGTCCATTCAGTATGATATTGGCTGTGGGTTTGTCATAGATAGCTCTTATTATTTTGAAATACGTCCCATCAATACCTAATTTATTGAGAGTTTTTAGCATGAAGGCTTGTTGAATTTTGTCAAAGGACTTTTCTGCATCTATTGAGATAATCATGTGGTTTTTGTCTTTGGTTCTGTTTATATGATGGATTACATTTATTGATTTTCGTATATTGAACCAGCCTTGCATCCCAGGGATGAAGCCCACTTGATCATGGTGGATAAGCTTTTTGATGTGCTGCTGGATTTGGTTTGCCAGTATTTTATTGAGGATGTTTGCATCAATGTTCGTCAAGGGTATTGGTCTAAAATTCTCTTTTTTTGTTGTGTCTCTGCCAGGCTTTGGTATCAGGATGATGCTGGCCTCATAAAATGAGTTAGGGAGGATTCCCTCTTTTTCTATTGATTGGAATAGTTTCAGAAGGAATGGTACCAGTTCCTCCTTGTACCTCTGGTAGACTTCGGCTGTGAATCCATCTGGTCCTGGACTCTTTTTGGTTGGTAAGCTATTGATTATTGCCACAATTTCAGCTCCTGTTATTGGTCTATTCAGAGATTCAACTTCTTCCTGGTTTAGTCTTGGGAGAGTGTATGTGTCGAGGAATGTGTCCATTTCTTCTAGATTTTCTAGTTTATTTGCGTAGAGGTGTTTGTAGTATTCTCTGATGGTAGTTTGTATTTCTGTGGGATCGGTGGTGATATCTCCTTTATCATTTTTTATTGCATCTATTTGATTCTTCTCTCTTTTTTTTCTCTATTAGTCTTGCTAGCCGTCTATCAATTTTGTTGATCCTTTCAAAAAACCAGCTCCTGGATTCATTAATTTTTTGAAGGGTTTTTTATGTCTCTATTTCCTTCAGTTCTTCTCTGATTTTAGTTATTTCTTGCCTTCTGCTAGCTTCTGAATGTGTTTGCTCTTGCTTTTCTAGTTCCTTTAATTGTGATGTTAGGGTGTCAATTTTGGATCTTTCCCACTTTCTCTTGTGGGCATTTAGTGCTATAAATTTCCCTCTACACACTGCTTTGAATGCGTCCCAGAGATTCTGGTATGTTGTGTCTTTGTTCTCATTGGTTTCAAAGAACATGTTTATTTCTGCCTTCATTTCGTTATGTACCCAGTAGTCATTCAGGAGCAGGTTGTTCAGTTTCCACCTAGTTGAGCGGTTTTGAGTGAGATTCTTAATCCTGAGTTCTAGTTTGATTGCACTGTGGTCTAAGAGATAGTTTGTTATAATTTCTGTTCTTTTACATTTGCTGAGGAGAGCTTTACTTCCAAGTATGTGGTCAATTTTGGAATAGGTGTGGTGTGGTGCTGAAAAAAATGCATATTCTGTTGATTTGGGGTGGGGAGTTCTGTAGATTTCTATTAGGTCCTCTTGGTGCAGAGCTGAGTTCAATTCCTGGGTATCCTTGTTGACTTTCTGTCTCGTTGATCTGTCTAATGTTGACAGTGGGGTGTTAAAGTCTCCCATTATTAATGTGTGGGAGTCTAAGTCTCTTTGTAGGTCACTCAGGACTTGCTTTATGAATCTGGGTGTTCCTGTATTGGTTGCATATATATTTAGGATAGTTAGCTCTTCTTGTTGAATTGATCCCTTTACCATTATGTAATGGCCTTCTTTGTCTCTTTTGATCTTTGTTGGTTTAAAGTCTGTTTTATCAGAGACTAAGATTGCAACCCCTGCCTTTTTTTGTTTTCCATTTGCTTGGTAGATCTTCCTCCATCCTTTTATTTTGAGCCTATGTGTGTCTCTGCATGTGAGATGGGTTTCCTGAATACAGCACACTGATGGGTCTTGACTCTTTATCCAATTTGCCAGTCTGTGTCTTTTAATTGGAGCATTTAGTACATTTACATTTAAAGTTAATATTCTTATGTGTGAATTTGATCCTGTCATTATGATGTTAGCTGGTGATTTTGCTCATTAGTTGATGCAGTTTCTTCCTAGTCTCGATGGTCTTTACATTTTGGCATGATTTTGCAGTGGCTGGTACCGCTTGTTCCTTTCCATGTTTAGCGCTTCCTTTAGGAGCTCTTTTAGGGCAGGCCTGGTGGTGACAAAATCTCTCAGCATTTGCTTGTCTCTAAAGTATTTTATTTCTCCTTCACTTATGAAGCTTAGTTTGGCTGGATATGAAATTCTGGGTTGAAAATTCTTTTCTTTAAGAATGTTGAATATTGGCCCCCACTCTCTTCTGGCCTGTAGAGTTTCTGCCGAGAGATCCACTGTTAGTCTGATGGGCTTCCCTTTGAGGGTAAGCTGACCTTTCTCTCTGGCTGCCCTTAACATTTTTTCCTTCATTTCAACTTTGGTGAATCTGACAATTATGTGTCTTGGAGTTGCTCTTCTCGAGGAGTATCTTTGTGGTGTTCTCTGTATTTCCTGAATCTGAATGTTGGCCTGCCTTGCTAGATTGGGGAAGTTCTCCTGGATAATATCCTGCAGAGTGTTTTCCAACTTGGTTCCATTCTCCCCGTCACTTTCAGGTACACCAATGAGACGTAGATTTGGTCTTTTCACATAGTCCCATATTTCTTGGAGGCTTTGCTCATTTCTTTTTATTCTTTTTTCTCTAAACTTCCCTTCTCGCTTCATTTCATTCATTTCATCTTCCATCGCTGATACCCTTTCTTCCAGTTGATCACATTGGCTCCTGAGGCTTCTGCATTCTTCATGTAGTTCTCGAGCCTTGGTTTTCAGCTCCATAAGCACTTCTCTGTATTGGTTATTCTAGTTACACATTCTTCTAAATTTTTTTCAAAGTTTTCAACTTCTTTGCCTTTGGTTTGAATGTCCTCCCGTAGCTCGGAGTAATTTGATCGTCTGAAGCCTTCTTCTCTCAGCTCGTCAAAGTCATTCTCCATCCAGCTTTGTTCCCTTGCTGGTGAGGAACTGCGTTCCTTTGGAGGAGGAGAGTCGCTCTGCTTTTTAGAGTTTCCAGTTTTTCTGCTCTGTTTTTTCCCCATCTTTGTGGTTTTATCTACTTTTGGTCTTTGATGATGGTGATGTACAGATGGGTTTTTGGTGTGGATGTCCTTTCTGTTTGTTAGTTTTCCTTCTAACAGACAGGACCCTCAGCTGCAGGTCTGTTGGGAGTACCCGGCTGTGTGAGGTGTCAGTCTGCCCCTGCTGGGGGGTGCCTCCCAGTTAGGCTCCTTGGGGGTCAGGGGTCAGGGACCCACTTGAGGTGGCAGTCTGCCCGTTCTCAGATCTCCAGCTGCGTTCTGGGAGAACCACTGCTCTCTTCAAAGTTGTCAGACAGGGACATTTAAGTCTGCAGAGGTTACTGCTGTCTTTTTGTTTGTCTGTGCCCTGCCCCCAGAGGTGGAGCCTACAGAGGCAGGAAGGCCTCCTTGAGCTGTGGTGGGGTCCACCCAGTTGGAGCTTCCCAGCTGCTTTGTTTACCTAAGCAAGCCTGGGCAATGGCGGGCGCCCCTCCCCAGCCTCGCTGCCGCCTTGCAGTTTGATCTCAGACTGCTGTGCTAGCAATGAGCGAGACTCCATGGGTGTAGGACCCTCCAAGCCACGTGCGGGATATAATCTCCTGATGCGCCGTTTTTTAAGCCTGTCGGAAAAGCACAGTATTCGGGTGGGAGTGACCCGATTTTCCAGGTGCCGTCTGTCACCCCTTTCTTTGACTAGGAAAGGGAACTTCCTGACCCCTTGCGCTTCCCGAGTGAGGCAATGCCTCACCCTGCTTCAGTGCACATGGTGCGCACACCCACTGACCTGTGCCCACTGTCTGGCACTCCCTAGTGAGATGAACCCGGTACCTCAGATGGAAATGCAGAAATCACCCGTCTTCTGTATCGCTCACGCTGGGAGCTGTAGAGCGGAGCTGTTCCTATTCAGCCATCTTGGCTCCTCCCCAGGATGGTCTTTAAGGTCCCATCTTTTCCAAAAAGTGAGATGTTTATTGAATTTTAGAGGGTCTCTGTAAGAAACTTGAAATTGATGGGAATTTTCTGTAAAATGCTTTAGCTTCTTTTAAATCATGAAAAGGATGAATGGGAAGAAATACAGACATTTAAATATTCCACATCTGTATTCATTCTGAAATTGCTTGTCCACAAAACGTGATATGTAACTGTGATAATATATCCTTCTGAAGGTGAAAATAATCTCCTTCGTATTGTAAATTTTCAGTTAAACCCAAATGCTGGTCAATGTGAACTTATTTTTATTAAAAAAAATTTTAAACAGCTTTATTGAGGAGTAAGTGACACCCAAGCTGCACATATTAGAAGTGTAAAGTTTGATGTTTTGACATAGGTATCCACCCATAAAGCTGTCACTACTGAAGATAATAGACATATTTGTCACCCCAACTGTTTCCTCGTACCCTTCAGTACTGTCTCCCTCCTGCCTCTGATCCACAGCCAGCCACTGATAAGGTTTTTGTAACTGTAGATTAGTTTGCATTTTCTAATTTATATATTATATAAATAGAATCATGCGGTGGGTAATCTTTTATTCTGGCTTCTTTCACTCAACATAATTATTTTGAGATTTATCCATGCTGTTTTGTGTGTCAATAGTTCATTTTTTTAATTCATTAAGTAATATCCTATTGTATGGATATACCAGATTCATTTTTGGAGTCATAATGAGGTTAGACTACCTTCTTTTTCCCTTCAGCAGGTCTTCTGATTTGCTGGCATTATTTGTAACCACCTGTGAGTCTAGAAAATTTGAGACAGGTCTCAGTTAATTTAGAAAGCTTATTTTGCCAAGGTTGAGGATGCATGCCCCTGACACAGCCTCAGGAAGTCCCGACGACATGTGCCCAGGGTGGCTGGGACACAGCTTAGTTTTATACATTTTAGGGAGATGTGAGACATCAGTCAACATATGTAAGAAGTACATTGGTTGGGTCTGGAAAGGCAGGACAACTTGAAGCAAACACAGGAAGACTTGAAGCTGGGAAGGAACTTCTAGGTCACAGATAGGTGAGAGAGGAATGGTTGCATTCTCTGAGTTTTTGATTAGCCTTTCCAAAGGAGGCAGTCAGATATGCATCTATCTTAGTGAATAGAGGGGTGACTTTGAATAGAAGGAGAGGCAGGTTGGCCTTAAGCAGTTCCCAGCTTGACTTTTCCCTTTAGCTTGGTGATTTAGGGGCCCCAGTATTTATTTTCCTTTCACACACCTAAGAGACTAAATGTGTGAGTATATATACACACAGAGACACACTCCGAACTGTCTTTATAGAAGGGCTTCCTTGTTGTATTTATCCCCCTTCATCCTGTTCAGGGATGAGCTTCCTGGCTTTCATTTACCAGAGCAAGCTTGACAGTGTTGTGGATAGGAAGCAGGCCCACCCTTTCTATGTGTCTGTGTTCTGTGTGATTTTTGGGGATGTGTGTATGTTGTTGAGCTTTATTTTTTATCTAGATTGTGTTTAGTTCAGGTCACCTGAAATAAAACTGAAGCTTCATAGTTTAGCCTTTACTTGGGCTTCATAGTTTAGCAGTTGTGAATGCAGTTAATCTAGTACCTTTAATTTCACAAGGAGTATAAATACATTTTTTTCTCAGTTCATAGGAATTTTGTATAGTTGGTTAAGACACAGATCAAAAAGAGACAAACACTCATTCAGGTGGTAGGTAGATGCCTACCTTTAATCTCTGTGTTGTCTTGATTAAATCACTTGCTTTCTGCTTCTGTTTTTGTGCATTTGGAAAAGTTCACTGCTTTTTGGTTCATGTGGATGCTCTGAGAATACACTTGGGGATTTGTGAGTTAATTACTCTCTTGGCTGTTTTTAACATCATCAGTTTACCACGGAGTTTAAGGATGTTTGGGCTTTAGCCTGGCAGTTCTCTCTGCTGTTGTCTGGGGTTGTCTGGGGAGGAAGAGAGGATGTTGTGTCTGATATCTACAGGCCTGTCCTGGCAGAATAGGGCCTCTCACTGGCTGAACTGGGTGTGTTTGGTTTATGTGGGATTAGAATGCACAGTGGCCATATAATTCAGGAGACAAGAAAGAGCCTTGAGAGGAATGTCAAATAAATCTCTCTACTTTGTGTACTCATGATGCTTGTTCTCTATGTAATAAAAGACTTAGTGATCATCATTTGTATTGTTCATTTAATTGTCCTTTTACTAGCCTGTAAGTTTTGTGAGTACAGGGACAACCATGTCTGTGTTCATCCATTGTACTTATACAAGAAGTACTTACTGAATGTTGAATAAGGTGTCTTTATGCTTCTTGTATTTATTTTACATTTGTAGTTATAGAGTTTCTAATTGTAGGAATTAATATTAACAGCTTTAAGCCCTTTAGGAAAGATGGAAGGTAAATATGAACTGTTTATTAGTCTGCTCCCCTTGACTTTAAGCAAACTCTTGAGGCATGATTCTCCCCCTCCCTCATTTTTTCTTTCAGTGAATGAAAAGCACAAATGGAGCCAGGCCTTCCACTCAGGGATTGGTAGGAATGCAAAGATGAATAAAATTGTTCCCAAGCCTTAAGAAGCTCACAGTCTAAATGGAAAGTCAACCTTATAGGCCAGTGACAATTTAATATAAGCACTTACAGAAATTATTTTAAAAGTATTTTGGGAGCCCAGAAAATATGAATAAAGGCTCTTGTTTCTAGCTTGAGGAGCTGGGTAGAAGTGACCCCATTAAGTAAAACAGGAGATCCAGGAGGAAAGGAGGCAGATTTCATAGGATGAGGAGACAGGTTAGGGTGCAAGTGCAGTAAGAATTCAGTTTTGGGTGATTTTAGTTTGATTTTTCTGCAGAATGTTATTTTTTTTTCTAGGTAATTTGTAGATTTTTATGCTGGTTTATAAAAAGCTCTTTCCCCAATTGGTAGCTTTGAATTCATCTTCAGTATTTATGGGGAAGTCATAGTTCTTGAATTAGATGTTCTGCATTACCTTACCAAAGTTGACTCTACCAGTAGTGAAGCCAACAAGGAAAAAGATCTGCTGCTATGGATATCTAAAAGACCATTTCATGTTAGTACTTACGGGACTACCTCATTCTTTGTGTTGGCTGTAGAGCATTCATTCCATCGACTGAATGTAACATGCTTTAGTAGTCCCCGTCTTTTCCAGTTTTCCTATTATATCAGTGCTGAAATACATATGCATACATACATAAATACATACATAAAGCACCTTTAGTAAAAATAAGAAAATAGTAAGATCAGGTTCAACTTTGGAGCTAAAAGGAAAGCTGTGTAAGATGGAGAGCCCAGAGGTTGAGGTCTCAAATCTGCCATCCTTGCTGTTTCCTTTTAAAGTGGAAATAGCACTGATCTCACATGAGCATTGAGGTTAACTTAGATTTCATGAAAGGTAATAACATTTGTCTATTATAAATTTTATATAATATTATATATATATAAACCGTAGCTGTGTGTTAGTCTTCAGGGCAAAAAGCTTCCCTTTCGATTTTTGGAGGTACACTTCCCTGTGTTCTGTCTCACTGTCTGTCTCTCTCTCTCCTGCATGCATTTGCCTCCCCAGTCCTGCCCCACCCATAAAAGGATGATTAAGATACTTTTGTTTGGGAAAGTTTTACATTGAAGACCTTTCAGAAGTTATTTGAATGTCTGGGTTTGTATTTCTTCTCATCTTTTCTAGTGAAGTAACAGTCTTGACTTCATCTGAATGTCCTATAGATTTTTTTCTTGATATGAATGATGCTGCTCCCTCTTCCTAGAGCCCCTGCCATGGTCTGGCTGTCCTTGTCCTTCCTAGCTCAGTTACAAGGCCCAGTACCCGGTATGCTTTTGGGAGGCTCCCTTGCTCCCTGCCGACCCGCTTCCTGTCAGGGAATTGACTGCTACTTCCTCTGGGTTGCTCCTAGGTGTTTGCTTGGCTAGCATTTAATAAGTTATACTCCAGCTTTGTGTCTGTGACTTCGTCCCCTTGTTCTTTCAGAACGATGTCTTTGTATCTCCTGTACAGTTATCCTGGCAGTTACTGGATAAATGTGTGACTTAAGCTTCATGACTTTAGATAGGTCACTTAAGCACTGAGACCTAGTCTCCTCAGCTTTAAAATGTGGCTTTCTGCCTCTTGACTTTCACTAATGTCGTCAATAAAGTTGCAGTTGCCGAATCAGATGGCTGGGTTTGGACTTTGTGTTCTATGACATTAGACAGTGACCACTGCTTCTTGACCCTCCAGGTCTACTCATTCTTATGCTTCTTAAAAGATTGATCCCCTGCCACTCTTGGTACTTGGCCTTGGATGTGTCCTTTGCAGGTCTTTAGGATTCTG
Source organism: Gorilla gorilla gorilla (assembly GCF_029281585.2). NCBI lineage: Eukaryota > Metazoa > Chordata > Mammalia > Primates > Hominidae > Gorilla > Gorilla gorilla. The sequence continues at coordinate 63,557,972 of NC_073231.2, read as the reverse complement.
CCTTACGTCTTGTCTTTCTGTAGCTTTACTTCAGCTGTGTCCATCACTTCCAGATTCACATTTGTCTTGATGACTCCAGACCAGTCTTCCCAAACCACATGTGGAGTGTGCACACGTGTCCCCTGGGTGCTCTCAAACTAAGCATATCCAAGGTGGAATTCATTCTTCCCCTGGAACTACTCTTCCTCCTTGCATTTCCCAATCTCGATTAATGTTGTCATCATCCATGAACGTTCCCATTTTTTAATCCCGCCTCATCTGGTGACTGGTCCTGACAGATCCAGTCCCAAGTACTCTTTGAATTGGTCCTCTCTTCCATCCTCCAGCAGCTCCAGGCCTTCTTTTCTCACGGGGACTGGAATGGCAGCCTCCTGACCTGCTGCTCCTGCACACTCAGTGTCCCGTTCCTTCCTTTGTGGAAGCAGAGGGCCAGTCACATCACTTTCTTATTTTAAAAATCTTCAATGGTTTTGTCATCACTAAGGGCTCAAGTGCCTTGGTGTGGCATACAAAGCCCCTCACTTCTGAACCATCCACCTTCCAGCCTCATCTTTCAAGCTCCCTTTCCACTCTGTGCTCATTTGATCTTTCATGTCCAAGTGCTTCCTTCACGTTGTTTTCTTCATTAGAATGCTCTTTCCCTTATTGTCGAACACCATGGTTCTCACATCTTGAGGATTATGGGAACTTGTGTTTTATTTTTTAATATATACTTTTGGTCCTATTCCCCCAAAGATTTTGATTCAGTATCTGGGTTGAGGCCTGTTCTCATTTTATCTGAAAGATGGCAATGTTGAAAGAGGTGATTACAAAAATTTTATAAAATTCTACACATACGTTGTCCTAGAATGCTTCTAAGTAATTACACTTTGTTTTGTAGTGTAAAAATATACAGAAATTGATAGTGGGAGGGAGAGCAACTCCTCCAGTGGTTATGGAGATCAACTGGAGTGGAATCTGCTGCTCTGACCCAGTGTGCTCGCCATGCACTCCTTCAGGCATTCCTTTGTGAGACATGGTTTCCCTCAGTCGCCCAGGCTAGAGTACGGTGGCGCGACCTCGGCTAATTGCAACCTCCGCCTCCCAGGTTCAAGTGATTCTCATGCCTCAGCCTCCCGAGTAGCTGGGATTACAGGCATGTGCCACAATGCCAAGCTAATTTTTGTATTATTAGTAGAGATAAGGTTTCACTATTTTGGCCAGGCTGGTCTCGAACTCCTGACCTCAAGTAATCTGCCTGCCTCGGTCTCCCAAAGTGTTGGGATTACAGGCGTGAGCCACTGCACCCGGCCCTTTGTGGTGTCTCCAAGGACTTTCTGCATAACCTTTAAAAAGGCGCTGTAATGTTGGGTTGAGTTTCTTCTGTATATGCTTGTGTTTTCTGTTATATTCTTGAGTCATCCTAAGCTATGATTGAGAGTTGTGCATGTTTAGATTTCCTGTGTTTGCCCATAGTAGATGCTCAGTGAATTTTTGTTAATTAAGAGCTATTTGGAAGAAAAAGAAGAGATATTTGAAACAAGGTTTTTAAATAGCAAAATGGAAACTCAGAAATGACAGATAAAGAATTCAAAGCGTGGATTGCAAAGAAGCTCAGTGAGATCAACACAAAGTTGAAAATCAACACAAAGAAATTTCTAAAGCAATCCAGGAAATGAAGGAAGAGATAAATATCTTAAAAAGATATTAGAGCTCATGCCTATTATCCCAGCACTTTGGGAGGCTGATGCAGGTGGATCCCGAGGTCAGGAGATGGAGACCATCCTGTCTAACATGGTGAAATCCCGTCTCTACTAAAAATACAAAAATTAGCTGGGCGTGGTGTTGGGCACTTGTAATCCCAGCTACTTGGGAAGCTGAGGCAGGAGTATTGCTTGAACCCAGGAGGCAGAGGTTGCAGTGAGCTGAGATCATGCCACGGCACTCTAGGCTGGCGACAGAGTGAGACTCCATCTCAACAAACAAACAAAAAAAGATATTAGTCAGAGCTTCTGAAATTGAAAACCTCACTCAGTGAATTTCAAAATATAATTGAAATTTTTATTAATAGACTGGACCGAACAGAAGGAAAAATTTCAGAACTTACAGACCATTTTTTTTTAACTAACCCAGTGAGACAAAAATGAAAAAGAATTTTGATAAATTAACAAAATCTTCAAGAAATATGGGATTATGTAAAGTGAGCAAACTTACGAATTACTGGCATTCCTGCAAGAGAAGGAGAAAAAGCAGACAACCTGGAGACTATATTCGAGGGAATAATTTAAGGAAATTTCCCTAATCTTGCTAGATGTAAGTGTCCAGATACAAGAAATCCAGAAGACATTTGCAAGATACTACACAAAAAGAACACCACCAAGGCATATTATTACCAGACTGTCCCAAGTCAATCAATGAAAAAATCATAAAGGCAGCTTGAGAAAAAGGGCAAGTCGCATACAAAGGAAGCCACATCAGGCAATAGTAGACTTCTCAGCAGAAACCTCAGAAGCCAGGACAGTTTAGGGGCCTATTTTCAGCATTCTTAAAAGAAGTTCCAGCCAGGAATTTCATATCCCACCAGACTAAGCTTAATAAGTGAAGGAAAAAGACAATCTTTTCTAGACAAGCAAGCACTAAGAGGAGTCATTACCACCAGAGGAGCTTTGCAAAAGATCCTTAAGAGAGTTCTAAGGAACAGAAGAACAATATCTGCTACCACAAAAACACACATAAGTGCATAGCCTGCAGACTCTACAAAGCAACCACACAATAGAAACTGTAAATCAGCCAGCTGACAACTTCAGGATAGGATCAAAATTTCACATATCAATATTAATCTTGAATGTAAATGGCCTAAATAGCCCGCTTGAAAGGCACAGAATGGCAAGTCGAACTAAAAAACAAGACCTGTCCATCTCCTGTCTTCAAGAAACCCATCTCACACATAATGATACCCATAGGCTCAAAGTAAATGGCTAGAGAAGGATCTACCATGTAAACAGAAAACAAAAAAGAGCAGGGGGTCACTATTCTTAGGTAAGACAAAATGGATTGTAAATCAGCAACAGTAAAAAAGGACCGAGAAGGGCATTACATAATGATAAAGGGTTCAATTCAACAGAAAATTTAAGTATCTTAAATATATATGCACGCAACTTTGGAGTACCCAGATTCATAAAATGAGTACTTCTAGACTTACAAAAAGGCTTAGCCACACAGTAGTAGCAGGGGACTCTATGCCCACTGAAAGCGTTAGACAGATTGAGGCAGAAAACTAACAAAGAAATGCTGGACTTATACTCAGCACTTGACTAGTTGGACTTAATGGACATCTACAGAATACTCCACTTATCAACCACAGAATATACATTCTTCTCATCTGCACATGGAACATACTCCAAGATCAACTGCACACTCAACCATAAAGCAAGTCACAATAAATTCAGAAAGCCAAAACTCATACCAGCCATTCTCTTGGACCACAGTGGAATAAAAATAGATACCAATATCAAGAATATCTCTGAAAACCACACAATTATATGGAAACTAAACAATTTGCTTCTGAATGGCTTTCGGGCAAACAGGGAAATCATGGCAGAAACATAAAAATTCTTTGAAATACGTGACAGCAGAGACACAACACATCAAAATCTCTGAGGTACAGCAAAAACAGTGTTGAGAGGAAAGTGTATAGCACTAAACACCTCCCTGAAAAAGTTAGATCTCAAATTAACGTTCTAACATCACAGTTAGAAGAACTAGAAAAACAAGAATGAACTAACCCCAAAGCTAGCAGAAGGAAAGAATTAACAAAACCAGAGCTGACCAGAATGAAGGTAAGACCCCCAAACCCTGGCAAAGACTCAACACAACCAAAAGTTTGTTTATTGAAAGGATAAAGTGAATCGATAGATTGCTAGCTATAGTAACAAAAAAAAGAGAGAAAATCAAATAAGCACAATTAGAACCAACAAAGGTGACATTACAACCTATTCCATAGAAATACAAAAAGATCTTCTGTGACTATTATGAATGCCTCTATGCATGCAAACTAGAACATCTACAGGAAATGGATAAATTCCTGGAAATACAGTCTCCCAAGGTTGAATCAGGAAGAAACTGAAACACTGAACAGCCATTATTGAGTTCTAGAATTGAGTCTGTAATGAAAAACCTGCCAAACAACAAAACATCCCTGGACCAGATGGATTCACAGCCGAATTCTACCCAAGGTGTAAAGAAGAACTGGTACCAATATTCTCCAGACACTATTCAAAAAAGTTGAGGAGGAGGGATCTCTCCCTAACTCATTCTGTGAAGCCATCATCACTCTGATACCAAAACCTGGTAAAGACACCGAAAAAAGAAAACTACAGGCCAGGATTCCTGATAAACATAGACACAAAAGTGCTCAACAAAATACTAGCAAACCAAATTTCAACAGCACATCAAAAAGTTAATTCATCATGATCAAGTAGGCTTTATTCCTCAGATTTGCAAAGATGGTTTGATTTATGCAAATCAGTAGATATGATTCACCACATAAGTAGAATTAAAAATGAAAATTATGTGATTATTTCAATAGATGTGGCAGAAGCTTTCAATGAAATCTAACATTTCTTCATGATAAAAACCCTCAAGAAACAAGGTATCAAAGGAACATACCTCAAAATACTAAGAACCGTCTATGGCAAACCCACAACCAACACTATATTGAATGGGCAGAAACTGGAAGTATTCCCCTTGAGAACAGGACAAGGATGCACACTCTCACCACTCCTATTAAACGTAGTGCTGGAAGTGCTAGCCACAGCAGTTAGCCAAGAGAAAGAAAGAAAAAGCATCCAAATAGGAAAAGAAGAAGTCAAACTGTTGTTCTTTGCTGATGACATGATTGTATACTTAGGAAATCTAAGGACTCTGCCAAAAGGCTATTAAAATTGATAAATGATTTTAGCAAGATTTCAGGATATAATACCAATGTATAAAAAAACAGCATTTCTATATACCCATAATGTTCAAGCTGAGAGCCAAATCAAGAATGTAATCTCATTTATAATAGCCACACAGACAAAACATACCTATGAATATACCTAACCAAGGAGGTGAAAGAACTCTACAAGGAGAACTACAAAATACTACTAAAATAAATCATAGATGTCACAAACCAATGGAAAACCTCTCAGCTTATGGATTGGACAAGTCAATATCATTAAAATGGCAATACTACTCAAAGCAATCTACAGATTCAACACTGTTCCTGTCAAACTACTGATGTCATTTTTCACAGAATTGGAAAAAACTATGCTAAAACATATATGGAACCAAAAAAGAGCCTGAGTAGCTAAAGCAATCCTAAGCAAAATGAACAAAGTCAGGGGCATAACATTACCTGACTTCCTACTATACTATAAGGATACGGTAAGCAAAACAGCATGATACCGGTACAAAAACAAATAGAGCAATGAAACAGAACAGAGAACCCAGAAATAAAGCCACACATCTATAGCTGTCTTCAACAAAATTGACAAAAATAAGTGGTGCTAGGAAACTGGCCAGCCATCTGCAGAAGAATGAAACTGGATACCTGCCTTTCACCATGTGCAAAAATCAACTCAAGATAGCCTCTAACAAGAATGTCAGCCTGTCTGTTGAAGCTTTGAAACCAGGCATTGACTTCTCTTCTATAGCTAGGAAACGTCTGAATGGCATCTTCTTCCAATAGGAGGCTGTTTGATCTACATTGAAAATCCGTTATTTGGTGTAGCCACCTTTATCTGTCATCTTAGTAAGATCTTCTGGATAACTTGCTGCAGCTGCTGCCTCAGCACTTGCTGCTTCACCTTGCATTTTTGTGTTCTGGAGATAGCTTCTTTTCTTAAACGTCATAACAGCACCTGTTAGCTTCAAAATTTTCTTCTGCAGTTTCACCTCTCTCAGCCTTTATAGAATTGAAGAAGTTAGGGTCTTGATCTGGACTAGGCTTTAGCTTAAGGGAATGTTGTGGCTGGTTTGAGCTTCTATCCAGATGATTAAACTTTATATTAGCAATAAGGCTGTTTTGCTTTCTTATCTGTTGTGTGTTCAGTGGAATAGCACTTTTAATTTTTTCCAAGAACTTTTTATTTTGCATTCACAACATGACTGGTGCAAGAGGCCTAGCTTTCAGCCTGTCTCTGCTTTTGGCATGCCTTCCTCACCAAGCTTAATGATTTCTAGCTTTTGATTTAATGTGAGACCTGGGACTCTTCCCTTTCATTTGAACACACAGGGGCCATTGTAGGGTTATTAATTGGCCTAATTTTAAAGATTGTTGTGTCTCAGGGAATGAGGAGGCCCCAAAAGAGGGAGCAAGATGGGGAATTGGCTGGTCGGTGGAGCAGTCAGAACACACACAACATTGATCAGTTAAGTTTGCTATCTCAGGTGGGCACGGTTTGCGGTCCCACCGCAAATAATTACAGTCATAACATCAAAGATTGCTGATCACAGACTACTATAACAGGCATAATCATAGTAAAAATTGGAAATATTGTGAGAATTACCAAAATGTGACTTGAAGGGAGTACATGGAACTAGAAAAATAGTGCTAACCGTTTGACACAGTGCAGGGTTGCCACAAACTTTCAAGTTGGAAAAAACTCAGTATCTGCAAAGCACAGTGCAATGAAACGAGTTATGCTTGTATTACTATTTTTACCTGCTTCTGTTTGGTCTTTGCTTTTCTTTCCATTTTATTTTATTTTAATGTTTTTTATTGAGACGGAGTCTTGCCCAGTCGCCTAGGCTGCAGTGCAGTGGCGCAATCTTGGCTCACTGCAACCTCCACCTCCTGAGATCAAGCAATTCTTCCGCCTCAGCCTCCTGAGTAGCTGGGATTACAGGTACCCGCCGTCATGCCCAGCTACTTTTTGTAGTTTTGTAGAGACAGGGTTTCACCATGTTGGCCAGGCTGGTCATGAACTCCTGACCTCAGGTGATCTGCCCACCTTGGCCTCCCCACAATGTGCTGGGATTACAGGCATGAGCCACCGTGCCCGGGTTGGTCTTCACTTAAAAAAAAAAAAAAATATATATATATATATATGCAAGTTTCTTTTAAGTGAGAATTAATTTACTCTTTTATTCATTTAAATACTCTTGATAACAGTATAGGGTAATGGAATAGAGCTTAAACTGTGAAGTCAGACAGACCTGTATTCCACTGTGAGTGTGTTGGTGTTAGTGGCTGTATGACTTTGCACATGTTATGTAGCACCTCTTAGCTTCATCTGTGAAGTAAAACTGGTGATAACTGTGAGGACTGAAATCCACTAAACTATAGGAAGTCCATGACACAAAAGCTAGTCATTGTGAACATGGAAAGTTGCTCAGGGTCAGTCATCTGTTAATACCATCATCCAGTTGGTAATTCAGATTGGAAATTTTTGTGTTTTAGTCTCTTTTTTAGCATTTATCATACAATGCTGAAATAACCTATTTATGTCTTTTTCTCTAGACGGGAAGCTCTCTGAGGGTAGACTGTCTTATTGACTCTTGTATTTCTAGTGTTCAGTATAGTGTCTTTCAGAAAGTAGATATTCAGTAAAGATTACTTGAATAATTGAGATGTTTTTCAATCTTTGTTAAACCTGTACTCTTTTTTGCTAAAAGTAAATTTTATACCTGCCTTTAGTGTTACTTGAAGTTTAAAATAAAGTAAAAGGTGGTATCTAAAAACAAGCTGATGTTTTGTAATAAAGCACTGTCTCATTTTCAAAGTGCTTATTAAATAACTTAAAAGATTATGATGCATAGCCCATGGGGTTTCATTCTACCTGACTACATTCCTTGGAGAATCAGCCAGTGGATAAATTGCCTGGAAACAACGTTGAGTTTTGATGTCAGTTAGGATACTGACTAGATATATGACCTTAGGTTTCCTCAACTCGGAAATGATGAAAGTTGAATTATAATAGACTTTTAAGATATTACTCTCTTTAATTTTTGCCTTATTAATAATAATTAATAATAGAGTGATTACTGCGTGCCAGCTAACCCAGTCAACACTTTTCATGTATTATGTTTTAATTCTGAAAAATCTTTAGTGACTACTATGTTTATTATAGGCATTTTACCAATGAGAACAAGCAGAGTAGCTCAGGACAGGAAATTATGAAGAATATCACCAGCGCAATCATTGAGTAGAAAATAACTTGATGCTTGTCGTGGAGGTCAGTGAAATAGAGGTGAATGCAGATTCACTCTCTACTGCTAAACTTGGATTGTTGCAGTAACAAAGACTTACACAGAAGGAGGCTGTCCAGATATTATGCTGCACCCCAAAGATGACCAAACCTATCATCTGAGTGGTGACACCAGAAAAAGGGGGCATCGCCTTAAGGTGAAATAAAGCACCAAAGCATTGTTTGAGAAATAAGACCCTTAACTTCTAAACTTGGGATATGTCCCTTATGTTCCAAGAAATTGACTCATAATGAAGGAAAATTTTTCCTCCTGGAGTCCTCAAAAGTGTTTTTTCCTTCTTTAAGATAAGTACCTGGAATGAGTTCTCTCTATTTAAAAAGCCCTTAAAGGTATCTAGCAGTCCTTGTCAGCATTTTCACATAAGGGCTGTTGGTGAACTGATAGTGTTGGCAATAAATAGAAGGTGGATCATTAGTTTTGAAAAGTGTACTTTAACTCTGTGTTTTAAGCTGTCTTTTGTTTCCATTTATACTCATTTAGGTTATTCTGCTTCCTTAAAGCCCTCTGATTAATAGTACTCCAGGCCAATGTTATGTTCTCAGTGTGTGTGTATGTGTGTACACATGTGTGTTGGGGGGAGAGAGATAGATAGACTGACCTATTCTGTACAGTGGATCAAATAAGTTTCTTCTACTGGCCTGCCTTGGAGCCTATTACTGATTTATAATATTTCTGTGGAAAAAATGTGTTCAAAATTTTTAATAAATGTTCTACATTGAAGGTGCCAGTTATTCCATAAGGTTTAAATTTAGAAGTAATTTTAATCGTAGGTTAACATCCTTATTAATAATGTAAATAGTACATAATGATTTGAAAATTTTATTATACATTGTTCTTGTCACCAAAGGGGAAAGTTGAAGGAGAGTGTGCGTGTTCATACGTGTGTATATGTGCGTGTGTGTCTGTGTGCACATGCACAGATACATATAATCTCTGGGATAGTTTTGATTTATTTTAATCAGAGACATCCTAACCGTGTTTTGCCTGCATTTTGTGAAATGAGTGGATAAATTAGTTCTCTCATTTAATGGCAGATTTTTAGAATACTTAAATAATAGAAAATATTGTGTCATGTTAGCCAGAATGTTTTGTAGATACATCACAGCAAATTAATGAATGACTAGATTTATATAAGCAAGTTTATTTGACTTGAGTCATCATGTGTTGAGAATAGATTTGAGTACTTTTTTTTTTTTAGTAAATTCTAATATTTAGTAGTTTTTGTTGTTTTTTGAGTCATTGTTAAAAAGGTAAAGACAAGAGTACAAGGCTGGTATTGGAGAAATTAGTTTGGGAGAACAACTGATGTTCTGTCAGGGCTGTTCTGAAATTCATCCTAATTACTGTTTGTTTTTATCTTTGTGCCTTGAGTTATGAAGAAAGCTGTAATCCCTGAGCCACGTAATGCTGCACAGCTTCCATGCAGCCAAGAAACAGTGCTGTGTAGTGCTGTGCATGGCTTTAGGGCTTGGTATTTTTGTTTTTTTTTTTTTGTTTTTTTTCCCAGATCTTCTGGAGCCTGTGGTATGGGACCCCTTTGTTGGGTGTTCACAGAATTTTAGGCTTTGGAGGTTTTATTTTTTATTTTTATCTGGGAATGCTCCTATAAATATTCTTTAGCCTAAATCATTAACTTGATGTTTGTGACTGGGTATCTCTCTTCTAATTGTGCTTTCTTTTTACAGGCATGCCTTACATTTTCTTGTACAAAGTGGAATTTCCTACTGTATCATGATCCTAATAGGAGTGGAGAACATATATAAGTATTTACTTTGTTCACATAGAAATATGTATTTCACTTTGATATAATTGGATCAGAGTGAATTTTATTACATTAAAGTAATTCTGAATTGTGATAACATTTTTTTTTTTTTTGAGATGGAGTTTCACTCTTGTCATCCAGGCTGGAGTGCAGTGGCGTGAGCTCAGCTCATTGCAACCTCCACCTCCTGAGTTCAAGTGATTCTCCTGCGTAAGCCTCCTGAGTAGCTGGGATTACAGGCACCTGCCACCACGCCCAGCTAATTTTTGTGTTTTTAGTAGAGATGGTGTTTCACCATGCTGGCCAGGCTGTTCTTGAACGCCTGACCTCAGGTGATCTGCCCGCCTCGGCCTCCCAAAGTGCTGGGATTACTGGTGTGAGCCACCATACCCGGCTGTGATAACTTTTTAAAGAAGAATTGCCATAAATACAAAAATAAAATCATTGGTATGTATCATTCCTCTTTTTACTTAAAGCAGAGGTTTTTAACCTCAGCACTGTTGATATTTTGGAATGGATAATTCTTTGACATTTAGGACTAACCTGTGCATTGTAGGACGTTAAGTTGCATTACTAGCTTCTACTCACTAGATGGTAGTAGCACTTGGAATTGTAACAACCATTAATGTATCTAGTTATTTTCATATGTGCCTTGGAGGAGCAAAATTGCCTCCTGTTAAGAACCACAGACTTATAGTATGTAGGTGATGGCAGTGGAGAGATGTAGTGAAGTTAGTAGATTGGAGAGAGATTTAGAAGGACTGAGTGATGGCTGGGAAAGTACAGATAGAAAATAAGGTGTCAAGGATGACTCCTGTGTTTCTGGCTTGAACAACAGGGTAGATGGAAGCACTGTTTTCTGAGGTAGGGAGCCCTAAAAGTGGAGAGCTTGTTCAGGGGATAGAGTATTTCAAGGTGGTAAATATGTATCCCCTAAACAGTGCTTGGTATGTAGTAAACACTCAATTTTTGCTGAGTAAGTGAAGGCTGACTTTAAGGTATCTGTGAGACATAAAATAGGAGATAGGTAGCTAAGGAATCATGCAGTAGGAGCTAGGTAGCTGGACCAGAGATGTAAATTTGGGAATAGAGATGGGTAAATGTACTTGGTTGAAAACTCAGGGATAGGGTATACCAGCAGACCCTACTGGAGTATTCTGTAGTATCTGAGCTGTGATATATGACATGTGCACCATATTTCTGAATTCTGAAACACATATATCTGTAAGAGTTTTGCATAAGGAATCAGACCTGTGGCTTTTATTAGCCTTTCAGTCTCATCCTATTTTGCATCTTCTGTGTTTGGCACTGTTAGTCACCCCCTCTGTTGTAATGTACTGTCTTCTCAATTTCCATTGATACTGCCTGTAATGACTTTTCTCTTCTGTAAACCAACACTTACAAGTTTTTGATATTTTGATTTTAATATTTATAAGAGGAAAGAGAATATTTAGATGTCATTTCAGAGGAAGCAATTTTTATACCATTATGACCCTATTTTTAAAATCTTGTACAGATGACAGGTTCACGGTGATGCTGCAGTTAATATCTGATGAAAAAGTTATTAATCAGGTTTAGATTAGATTACTGTAAACGGAGGATTTATATATTACTGGCTAAAGCAAAAGTAACATCATGCTTTTCAGTTGGAAGGCTAGTAAATTCTTGTTTAGGAATAGGAAATTATTTCTTTTTCTGAAAGGCAATTGCAGTCTGTGAAGTTAACTTTATAATAATTTAGACCTATACTGTTCAGTATGACAGTTCTCAGCCACATGTGACTGTGTAAATTTAAATTAATTGAAATTTAAAACTCAGGCCGGGCACAGTGGCTCATACCTGTAATCCTAGCACTTTGGGAGGCCAAGGCGGGAGGATCACTTGAGCCCAGGAGTTTGAGACCAACCTGGGCAACATAGTGAGACCTCGTCTCTACAAGAAAATCAAAAAGTGAGGTGGGAGGATCCCTTGATCCCTGGAGGTCGAGGCTGCAGTGAGCTGTCATCATGCCGCTGCGCTCCCACCTGGGCAACAGGAGTGAGGCCCTGTCTCAAAAAAAAAAAAATCGGTTTCTTAGTTACACCAGCCACATTTCAGGTGCTCACTGGCCACATGTGGCTAGCAGCTACATTGGTCAGTGCAAATAGAGAACACTTCTGTCATTGCGGAAAACGATATTGGATAGTGCTGCTCTAGAGACTTACAGTTGTATAAAATTAATGTTACTCTTTTACAGTAAGTATTCAGGGAGAAAATGCTACTTGTTTATATGCTGCTGATATTTAGAATAGAATCTCTGTGTTGGGATTTGACTGTTGATGGAACAGATTAGGGTAGGTAAGATTTGCCATATGGATGAATTGCTTGTGCTAGCAATAAATAGCAGGTGGATAATTAATTTGAAAAGTGTATATTTTATTTATTTATTTATTTATTTATTTATTTATTTATTTATTGAGATAGAGTCTTCGCTCTGTTGCCCAGGCTGGAGTGCAATGGCGTGATCTCGGCTCACTGTAACCTCTGCCTCCCGGGTTCAAGCAATTCTCCTGACTTAGCCTCCTGAGTAGCTGGGATTACAGGCACCTACCACCATGCCCGGCTAATTTTGTATTAGTAGAGATGGGGTTTCACCATGTTGGTCAAGCTGGTCTTGAACTCTTGACCTCAGGTGATCCACCCACCTTGGCCTCCCAAAGTGCTGGGATTACAGGTGTGAGCCACTGCGCCCAGCTGAAAAGTGTATATTTTAATATCTTTTTGATGTCTTTTCTATTTTAGTTTATAGCCATATATATATTTTTCTGTTTGACTTTTTCTTTCTTATGTTCTTCTTATCTGTATATGCTCATTTTCTTTCTACTTAGGCCTTGGTAGTAATTAAAAATGTTTAATGGGTCAGACCTTAAGAATTTCACCCAAATACACAAGATGGGACTTAGAGCATTACTATGTATTGTCCAGTTATTTTTTATGTACAATACCATCTGTCTATTTATTTTAGCCTAGTTTTACATGGTATATATAATATATTTCTTTGACCAGCCAGGGTTTAAATATTTCAGATGAAGGATTTGGACTTCTGTAAGTACTGAACAGTTTTTACATTCTGGCCTCTCTCTGCTTTATGATAGTTTTTGCTTTATGTTCTTTATAAGATGTTCATAATGTAGTTAATGCACATGCTATAACAGACCCATGTGCAAATTAAAATATTTTAATACATATAAACTTAATTTTTATAGCTCCCTTTAATGCTTATATATGTATGCTTTATTCTTCTGATCCATATCTGGATAATTTACCTCTAATCTATAGTCTACTTTAGAATTCAGTGCTTTTCCCTAGTCTGTATTTTCATGTAAGTTTTGAGATTTTTGAGGAAAAAAATTGAACAATTTAAGTATTAGAGACAAAGAAAAGAGTATTTAGGAATAGAATATCCTATATGCCTTAGTTTGAACTGCCTTAACAAAATATCATAAACTGTGTGTCTGAGAAACTAAAGAAATTTGTCTTTCCCAGTTTGGGAGTGTGGACCCTCCAAGATCAAAGTGCTGAGCAATTTGGTGTCCGGCAAAGGCCTGCTTCTTTTTTCATAGTCACCATCTTCTCTTTAACCTCACATGGTAGAAGAGGCAGAATAGCTCTGGGTGTCTTCTCTAAGGGCACTAATTCCACTCGTGAGGGTTCTGCCCTCATGACCTAATCACCTCCAAAAGGACTCACCTCCAGGTATCCTCATATTGGGGATTAGGTTTCAAATATAAATTTTAAGGGAACACAAACACTCTGTGGCACTATATATTAAGACATTAATTCTTCTTAAGTAACAAAGCAGGAATTTAACTCTCACCATATTCACCCAGCATTTCTGAGAGCAGGTTTGGCAAACTATCTTTGTAAAGAACCAGATACTGAACTGTTAGCCTTGCAGGACATGCAGTCTGTGTCGCTGTTCCGGTCTGCTGTCATAGTGCAAATGTATATATACACAATATGTAAGCAAAGGAGCATGGCTGTGTTTCAGGAAAACTTTGTTTACAAAAACCGAAGGTGGATTGGATTTGGCAAATCTGTATTATAAGTAGACTCCTGCCACAGGGATTTTTAAAAAGAGCAGGAGGCAGACAGTCACTTTTCCTACTAGCTTTAAAAATATAAGTTTAAGTTTGCTAAGTGGAAATTTTAAACCTGCTTTAGCACAAATAATGAAATATATGAAGTTTGTTTATTAATGACCTATTATGAATTATTGTTCCAAAGCAGGTGATTTCTAAAAAGGTGGTTGAAATGTTTGCCTTCCTCTTGGTATAGCTTTTGTGTAAAAGGGAAGTAAAATAATGCAGGGCATGAAGTTTAACATTTCAAGTGAGATGTATTTATTCAAAACAATATGAAAGAAGTAGTTAAATCACAGGATGTAAGAGCAATATGCAAAAATCAGTGTTGTGTCCATATAAAAGAAATGAATAGTCTAAAATTTTTAAAAATCTATTCACAATAGCATCAAAAAGAACAATATGCTTAGGAATAAATTTTAAAAAGAAGTGCAAGAGCTACACTGGAAATAAAAAGCATTGCTGAGAGAAATTAAAGATCTATCAATAAATAAACAGAGGCATACACCATATTTATGGGGGACTCAAATCTTGTTAAGACGGCATTTCTTCCACATTTGAGCAATAGGTTCAATGTAATCCCTGGCAGAATTCTAGCAGGATTTTTTTTTTTTTTTTTTTTTGAGACAGAGTCTTGCTCTGTCACCCAGGCTGGAGTGCAGGGGCACGATTTCAGCTCACTGCAACCTCCACCTCCCCTGGCTTCAAGTGATTTTATAGAAATGAACAAGCTGATTCTAAAACTTAAATGGAAACACAAAGGATCTAGGATAATTAAAAAAAAAAAAAAAACAGAGGAAAAAAGTTGAAGGGCTTACACTACCGCATTACAAAACTTACCATAAAGCTACAGTCATCAAGACAGTGTGCTAATAGTGTAGAGATAGACATGTTAATTAGTTGAGTAAAATATGGTCAAAGATTGTTGACAAATGTGCTAGGACAAGTCACTGGGGGAAGGATTATCTTTTCAACAGATGATGTGGTAACAATTGTATATATACACATGCAAACAAATAAATAATAAATCTTGAGTTCCACCTCAGAACATACACAGAAATTAACTCAAAATAGACCAGAAACTTACAAGTGAGAAAAAACTGTACAACCTTTAGGAAAAAATAGGAGTAAATATTTTTGACATTGGATTAGCAAAGATATGACATTAAAAGATATGACTATTTTTTTGAAGATATGACAAAATAAAAGGAAAATTAGTAGTTTGGACTTCATTAAAATAAAAAAAATACTCTTACGAAGAAGACACCGTTAACAAAATGAAAAAAACAAGCCATAGACTAGGATAAAATACTTGAAAAATTCATATCTGATAAAGTATTGTACCCAGAATATTTAAAGAACTAAATAAGCAACCCAGTAAGCAGATGGCAAAAGACTTGAATCGACATTTTATCAAAAAAGATATATAAATGGAAAGTAAGCTTATGAAAAGATATCCTCAGCACCATTAGTGATTGGCAAAATGCAAATAGAAACGAAAGTGAGATACCACTTCACATCCAGAAAGAGTGGCAGTACCAAGTGTGGGTGATGCTGTGGGAAAGTGGAACCCTCACATGTTGCTGGTGGGAATACAAAATGGGGCAGCCACTGAGGGAAAGAGTTTGTAGTTTCTTACAAAGTTAAACTTTTACTTACCATAAAACCTAGTATTCTACTCCAAAATAAATGGAAACATATCCTCGTGGAGACTTGTATGTGAATGGTTATGGCAGTATTGTTCATAATAGCCCAAATTGGAAACAACCCAAATGTTTGTCATCTGTGAGTGAACTGTGGTACATCCACACAGTGGAATACTAGTGAACAGTGACAAGGAATGTGCCACGTGCCACAACATGGATAAATGCTCAACTCCACATGCTGAGTGAAAGAAGCTAGACAACAAGACTAGTTTATATGATCCCATTTATATGAAATTTCTACAAATGACAAAACTAGTGACAGCAAGTAAGTCAGTGGCTGCCCAGGGGCTAGAGGTAGGAGAGAGGATTAACTGCGGATGGGAATGAAGGAACTTTTGGGGTGATGGGAGGATTCTAAACCTGGACTGCAGTGTCAATTCACTAAAACACATTGAGTTGTACACTTAAATCAGGTGAGTTTTATGACATGTAAATCTACCTTGAAGCTGCAGAATAAAAGATAAATATTATAAAGGGAGATGTAACGAGGAATATCAGTACTAAAATAAAATTGAGGCACAGCTTGAATGTTGGTTTAAGGATTTTGTATATTTGCTCATTTAAGCAAATGTATAGATGTTTATATGCATCTGTAGTTTTTTGAGTTTAATTTTAAGAATGAAGGATCAAAAGGAACATTGACCTTCAAAAGAGGGTGCCCTTGAAGGAAGGAGATGTAGATGTTGAGGGGGAGGCATGATCCTTCACATGTTGGAAGGGAGTAGTTCTTTGGTGTGCTGAGATGGAGTACCACCTGATGAAATAAGAAAAGGTACACATGGCCCGAGGAAGGATGACCTTAGTTACAGTGGGAATATTTAACAATGTGATTTGTGGAATATTGCATTTGTCATTGGAAATATGTAAATAGTTGCTGAGGGGACATTTTGTTTTGGATGCCGTAGGAGATTTTGACAGGTGGCTTCTACATTCTCTTCTGGTGGTCATTCCTAACAAGCCACAGGGGGAGTTGCTGAGCCGCCGATGTCATCTGTTCAAGAGTGCCTTTCCCTTAAATCCATAAAGAACTAAAGAAAACTGAAAAGTTCTATCATTTCAATATTGGTTTTTTCCCTTTTCTCTGCCTTTTATGCCTTAGTTCATCCATTCTTTCTCTTTGTTTTTTATCCCCCATCAAAACATGTGGAAGGGGAGTGGTAGCTGATTGTGTGTCCTGCTGACGGCTTTACTCCTGGAGAGGTGGTGGCACCTCATTGTATAAATAAACAAGTGGAGACTGAGTTATTATGTATTTTGAGGCCATGTAGCTTAGGGGTCCTGGTCCCTGGCCTTTTAACAACCTGGTTGTACAGCAGGAGGTGGTGAGTGGGCATTAGAGCAGATTCATGTGTGTTTACAGCAGTTCCCCGTCATTCGCATTATGGCCTGAGCTCTGCCTACTGTCAGATCAGCAGTGGCATTAGATTCTCACAGGAGCGTGAACCCTGTTGTGAACATGCTTGTGGTGCACGCAGGGGATCTAGGTTGTGTGCTTCTTATGAGAATCTAATAACTGATGATCTGTCACTATCTCCCATCACCCCCAGATGGGACAGTCTAGTTGCAGGGAAAGAAGCTGATGCCTCTCACTGATTCTACATTATGGTGAGTTGTATAATTTCATTATATATTACAATGTAATAATAACAAAGTGCACAGTAAATGTAATGTGCTTGAATCATCCCAAAACCATCCCCTCCAACAATGAAGAAAAAATATCTTCCACGAAATTGGTCCCTGGTGCCAAAAAGGCCGGGGTCCGGTGGTATAGCTAAGAAACAGTGGAAACTGGATTTGAACGTGTATATGTTCTACTCTGAGCATGGTGTTTTTAAGTAATCTAATTTCATTTGGCTGAAATTTATTCACACTGTGTGTCACAGGCAGTTTGCCCTTTATTTCTTTTTATGAAATGAAAAACTATTGCTGTTAAAGGAATTAAAGGTATCAGCAGACAGAATCTTTCTTGAGAGGTAGGATGAGGAAGTACAAGTCAGTTTCTTGATTTTGAGAACATGCTGTGTAAAGTTTATTGTGTGTTTGTATGTGTTTTAAGATTACTCAGGGGAAATGATTAGCCATGTGTCTTTTCTGGCCTCAGAATTCCCCAGGGGATTGTGTCCTCTGAAAAGCATCCACCAGAGCCTTTTTCCTAGGACCTGTGTGGTGCGGAGGGTCCGAGAGCGTTTTTGGCCTGTCTCTCTGTCACTGCAGCCTGGCATAAGCTTGCTTGCTTCAGCGTACATCCTGAAGCTGTGCCCCAGCCCTGATCACCTTGTCCTAGAGCCTCCCTTCATCCCTCTTTCACAAGACATCTTTCACCTGTGCTCCCCACTGTGGTTGATGCCATCTGACTCTGTCCTTCCATTTTCTTTGGCCTCAGCACTCACAGGATATCTGACTCCAGGCCACAGGATATCTGACTCCAGGCCAGGAGGAGTGAGCAGCAGGATTTACTTGAGGGCCACTTCGCTGGAGCTTCGGTCCTCCATCAGATTCAGCTGTGGAGTGTGTTCCTCAGGCACAGAATGTGGGCGTGGTGGACAAGTGGAGTGTGTCAGAGTAGGAAAGGACAGAATTGAGGTTAAATCCCTGAGATGCATGAACATCAGTCTCAATTTATAGAAAGATCTCTTCACTCTTTTGTGGTAGACAGAATTCCAGTAAAGGCTGTGAATTGTGAAATCAGGCCATTTGTTTATTTGTTCATTCATTTATTCATCTTATTTATTAGACCAACTTCGCACCCCTCTCTTATGTCCTAGGCACTGTCTGGCAGCTTCCCTGCTGAGGAGTTCAGTATGGTGGGAAGCATGTGAACACACATTTTAATACTGTGTGCTAAGAGCTCTGGTAGGAGAGAGTTTGTAAGAATAACTAACCCAACTAGCAGCAAGCAACTCAGGCAACAGCTTCCTGCGGGATATCATGCGTGAATTAGATACGAGGACCCCAAGGAGCTGAAGAGGTAACATGGGAGGATTTTACTGCAGGGTGGACAGCACAGGCAAAGGCATGGAGGCATGAAACAGCATGGCGTGGAAGCACTAGCAGCTTAATAAATAGCCTGATTAGAGGGGGCAGTTTGTGTGTGTGTGTGTGTGTGTGTGTGTGTGTGAGAGAGAGAGAGAGAAAAGAACAGGCAAGCGTGTGAGCTGGTGGGGGTGGGGTGACACATCTCAAGGCACGCTTTCCCAGTCCTTCCTTCTCCTTTGGCTGAAGTATATTGTTTGGGTGATAGTTTCCCTTTCCTGTCAAATGAGAAACAAATATATCAAATACGTTTCATATGCTAAGGGATATCGACATAGGGCTAAATTCTTCTTTTATCTGGCTGTTATTTAGTATATATGTCTTAAAAATGGACACAGGTGTGCCTTGCCTATAAAAAAAGTATGGTCTGGCTTTGGGAACAATTCCTGCATGCATCTTGATGTGTGCCACAACCAGCAACATTTAAATAAGGCTCCATGGGTAGGTATAATCTGTGTGCATGGACTTTGCTCACATAGAAATTCAGCTCACTGGTACATCGTTGTTTGACATTATCTTGCTTACTTTTTAGTCTGTCCTTCCCATGCACTGTGAGTGCTGTGGGAGGGATGGTCCTGCTTGTCTTAGGTACTGCTCCATCCCAAGGGCCTCACAGAGTGCCTGGTATATGGTAGCTTCTCACTGAATACTTGTAAAGAATGAGTTTATGAGACAGCCTGTTTTTGTTTACCCTCTACCACCCCCTTTGCCTTGTTCTCCATGACTGTTCTTTCTTCCTCTCTGGAAAATATTGTCTCTTTTTTTCCACAGGCGTTTTTCATCCTGTTCCCTCTGCCTAGAGTTTCTCCTGTCTTCTCCATCCCCTCTCTCTTCCTGATCTTTCAGATTTCACCTTAAGTATTACACCCTTAGTGAATCTTGCCTTGATCTCTCAAGCTAGGACAGATGATTTACACACACTCTCATGGAATTGTTTTCCTTTCCTTCTGTGAATTTATCTCAGTTTTTAATGATAAATGTTTGAGAGAGTTACTTGAGTAATGTGTTCTGCCCCCATTGACTGCAACTTCTATGTGCCTATTTTATTTTCTGAATATAAGTGCTAAGAGATTGTATGTTCTCAGTGTTTACTGGTGGATGAATGAGTGATGATGTGCTTCTGCATGAGAACACACCCTGTCCAAGGAGCCTCCTAGAGCTCTTGCCTCCCAGCTATAGCCTCTGTCTCCCTTAGAACGCTGGGTGCACCTCAGGGCCTGCCCCATGGGGATCTTGTGAACAGCCACTGTAGCACTATAAATTCTCTCTTGTTTCTTTTCTATGCCCCGGAACAATGTCTCCTCTCTGATTCTTGTACCTGGAATATCTGTTGCTGGACTATACTTCACTCTCTGTTCCTAGAGAAGAAGCATAGGGCTGGAAAGGAGGGAAGGGCTGAATGTAGGGAGCCTCACCACTTAGGTTGTGGAAGAGGAGAGGGAAGAAAAATGTGTTTCAGGCATACCCAATTGGAAAAAGACATTTTTTCTAGAGAAGATAGCACAGTGTGGCCAGGTTCTTTTATATTGGAGTGTGTTAAACAAGTTTTTGTGGATGGGTGTGGAAACGCAGGTGACCTTTGTGTATTTTGTTCTTTGTTTTCTAACTTTTCTATGGGAAAAATTTGTTTTGAATTCCAAAAATTAGTCTCATATTTCTGGAACACAGCACGAGAGAACTGCCAATATTCAAATATAAACAGCAGAAACATGGGATGGTTAAAGTGGGAAGAGTGGATACCTATTAACCTTGGGAAGTTAAGCTGAAATACTTTCTTTATAACTTGGAAGTAGTTTTTAATGATGTAAATGACCCAAAGAAAACGTAAAAGATGGAAGTATATGCAGCAAAATTGCATAAGTCTAATGGGTTGCCAAGCTGTGTATGGGATTATATTGTAAGAACTGTAATTTTAAAGTGATTTTAAACACACCATCGTGTGGCTTAGCTGCCCACCAATTTGAACAAATACTTACTGTGTGCCACAGTATTTCCAGAAACTCAAAGGAGATGGGGCGCTTATTCTTTGAAACACACAGTTGAGAACATTAAGACAGTGATTCCTCCAACACATGATTACTGTTACAAAAGAGGAGTATACCATAAGCTGGGGTAGGGGTGGGGGGGATCTGGGAGGGAACAACTAATGTGGAAAGCAGTAAAACCCAGACTATGTATCAGCCACTGACTGTGTATTTAGTAGAATAAAACAGTTGGAAACAGAGTACAGATATTTGGTATTAAGTAGAATTCCAGTAACATATATTTAACATATGGGGGCATATTGTGATATTTTCCCCGGAAGTCTGCTCTATTGATGATAAAATGGAACAGTGGACTAGAACATGAAAAAAGATTGAATTCAAACTCTGACTTACGTGTGGTGGCCTTAGTGATTGATTTTATGCGATTAAGGGAAGAAACCTTGCTTAAGATGACTTTATGTCTCAACTATCCTTAGTATTCCATGTTGACCCTAAATGTCAATTTATTTATCTTTTGGGAAACAGTGATAACTTTAGACACTTGGTTGCATGTGGTGTGTGTGCATCAGCAGCTGTGGCAACCCCCGACCCTGCCCGCCACCAGGAGCATGGACCCCTGGCCAGATGCTGCCGGGCACCTTATTCAGGAAGTCAGCCCAGCAGCTGTAGGAGGGCGGGAGCTGGTGCTCAGCCCCATCCCAGTGGCTGCACAGTGCCCAGTGCCAGGATCGCTCGCTTTGGGCGCTTGTCCAGGAGGAAGAAGGGGGTGGTGCAGTCAAGCGGGCCCTGGGTCAGGCCTGGCCCAGCGCTCCGTTCTTGGGAGCCCCGCCAGCCCACAGGCCCATCTGCGGCAGGCACGTGGTGCCGCGAGAACGTGGCTCAGGGGCGGTTTTTCCGCCATGCGCAGATTCTCGCCTCGCGCGGGGGCGCCAGGGGGCAGCTGGTTGAGGTGCGCATGCGCACTGGCACCTAACGGCTCTTCTTCGAGTCTTCTCAGAGGTTGGAGATTCCCTGTCTTCTCCAACCTCTGCCAAGTCTTCAGAGAGGTTGGAGTGCGCCTGTCGGAGGTCGGGGCCAGCCCACCTTGCTCTCTGGTGCTGGGCTAGGTGGGGTCTGGGTGGGGGTTGGGCAGGGGGAAGGGCGAGGGCAAGTTGTGGCCTCTCTGAAGCTGGTAGCGGGGCCACAAAGATAGTGGCTGTGGAGAGCCACAAGGGCCAGGTGCCCCTGAGCAACTTGGGTAACTATATCTTTACTGACGTCTGGTACTAGACCCCAGATGAGGATCTCGGGAAGATCCACAAAGCTACGTCCAGGGGAACGAACGTGTGGAAGCTGCAGCGGAGCCTCCTGCTCAAGAGTAAAGGACCGGTCTGAAACCTACAAGAACAGGTGTCGGGGGCTGCGGGCTGCGGGTTGCGGGAGGAGGTGGGCGGGTGGGGAGAAGCACCCCCTTCAGAGTTGGGGCTTGGGGAGTAGGGGCGAGGGGAGGCATGGAAAGAATGGGTGTGCGGAGCGGGCCGTTCTGGTGCCCGTGGTGCTGGGCTTTCTTCCCGGACGGGCTCCGCAGCGCCTGGGATGTGGACGCCTTGGAGGCGGAGGGCCCAGGCCATCTTTATGAGCAGCAAAATAAACCCAAAACTTTAGCTGGTTTGTGACTCACCCACAGTTCCTCTTACAGAGCACTTCAGAGACAATTTTAAAGTGATTTAATTAATAAAAGTATGTACAGTGTTTTATTTTTGATGTATACAGTTTAAAATATAATGTTAGATACATTATAGAAAGAAGCATAATGAAAGAAATAATTTCCATAATATATCGCTTTCTGGGCTAAGAACATTTTGGGTAAAATCCAATATTTTATATCAATGAATTCTTATGTAAATATGTTCTTTGCTGAGGGACCTTAGAAGGAAACTTTGAAGTGGGAAGATTGTTCATGTTCTCGAATAAGACGACTCATTTTTCTCAAGGTGTGAGTTCTCTATCAATTTTACATAAATAAACTTATCAAAGTTAACATTTTTGAAATGCACATGCTTTTAGTATTGTGGTAGCATTAAGAAAATTTTGTAGTGGAGTTAAAATTTTAGTTTTCTGTATATCAAAATATGCTATCAATTTTCACTAATAGTTTGCTACCAGCTGAAAAGACAGGTAAATGAATGCAGGAGAATAGAAAATCCAGAAACACCCAAATATGTGTAAGAATTTATAACATGGTAATGGTGAGACTTTATACAAGTAGGAAAAGATGAATTATGTTTTTAAATGAAATGCCTGCCTTGTGGAGAAAACAAGCTAAATTTTTATGTCAACAAAACAGTTCCTCATGGAATTTAGATTAAAAAATTTAAATATACAAAATTAGAAAAAATTATAAAAAATACCAGAAGAAAACACAAATGCCTATTTATATAGATAGATTGTGATGTTAACAAAGACCTTCCTAAGAACCTCACAAGCAAGCATTCCGAAGGTTTAATTTAGCAAAATTAAAATTAAGTCTGTATATGGCAAAAAGAAAAAGACGACATACTTGTAAAATACTTACCGTGTGTGTGTGTACATATTATATCAGAAATAGATCTTTATTTTACAGATAATTCTTTCAGATCGACGTGAAAAGAACTCTAAAATTGGGCAAAGTATTTTTTTCAGCTCTGCAAGTGATTTATGCACATAGGAAAAATTAGTGTTCCTGGTAAGAGAAGGAATTTAATTTAAAAGCGGAATGAAATACTGTTTTCTATCTACAAAGTTTGTAAGGATGAAGAGCAGTGATATTTACACTACTGCTTAAAGTTTAAGTTGCTGATGACTTTTTAAGTAGACAATTTGATTGTAAGTAGCACATTTAGAAAATGTTTATGCCCCTTACCAATCAATTCTATTATACTAAAATATATTTAGGAAACAATGAGAGATACATGCAATTTGATTTTTTCAGCAGTGCTTAAAATATTATTGTATTAAAAAGAGTCCATATAGTGGAAGTCATAGATTTGTGGATTAGAGTATTCTGTGAACTTTTAGCACCTTCAGAAGTGAAGAGAACCTTTTTATCTGTGTTTGTTGATTTATATACTTGTTTTTTCTTTCTTTCTTTGAGACAGAGCCTCACGTTCTCGGCTCAATGCCACCTCTGCCTGCCGAGTTCAAGCTATTCTCATGCCTCAGCCTCCAAAGTAGCTGGGATTACAGCCATACATTATGACGCCTAGCTAAAATTTTTTATTGTTAGTGGAGATGTAGTTTTAGTTTTGCCACGTTGGTCAGACTGGTTTTGAACTCCTGGCCTCAAGCAGTTCACCCACCTCGGCGTCCCCAAGTGCTGGGATTACAGGCGTGAGCCACTGCGCCCAAGCTATATATACATTTTATTAGACACATATGTTTGTATTATATATAGATTTATTTCCTATATGCCAATCATTATAGATTAATAATTTTAGTTTAGTTTTATGAAAATAAAAATAGCAAGTATAAGTGATTATTACCATTGCACAAATATTGCTTTATTTGTAGTAGTTTTTTAAAATATCGAACGTCACAGCGGTATTTATCCATTTTTAAAAATCCATTTATTCGGCCAAGAGTGGTGGCTTATGCCTGTAATCCCGCACTTTGGGAGGCTGACGCGGGTGAATCACGAGGTCAAGAGATCTAGACCATCCTGGCCAACATGGTGAAACCCCATCTCTACTAAAAATACGAAAAGTAGCCTGGCGTGGTGGCGTGTGACTATAGTCCCAGCTACTCTGGAGGGTGAGGCAGGAGAATCGCTTGAACCCGGGAGGCAGAGGTTGCAATGAGCCAAGGTCACGCCACTGCACTCCAGCCTGGTGACAGAGTGAGACTTTGTCTCAAAAAAAAAAAAGAAAAGAAAAAAGAAAATCCATTTATTCATCACCTATAAGCTGAATACCTGTTGTATAGAAGACATATTCTGCTAACTCTCAAGACCCTTCCATCCTTAAAAATTTCATGTTTACCTTCCCAGCCTGAGAGCAAGCTGAGAGGTTTAAAATTGGAGTATTAGGACTGAATTGCAATTGAAGCTTTTTTCCTTGTTTTTCAAACAAAAGCATTTCTGATGTGAGAAAGCAGTATACATTTTACTTTAAATATCAATATTTTAAAAGAAGTATTAGAGAGTATGCCTTTCTTTTATGCATTTACGATACATATTTGAATTTGTTAGAGTTAAAACATTTTTTTCAAACAGTTTTTCACCCAGGATTTTTTTTTTCTTTCTAACCTACTGTAAAACAACACAGGAAAGCAAAATTGGCCGGCATAAATTGAATCAACATGTAAAATTTAGGAGACATGCAAAAGTCTGTATTTCAGGCTCCTCTTAAACAATCAATTCTGGTTTCCCTTGAGCCCATATTACTGTTTGGTGTGCTATGAAGAGGCTGTAGATTAAAGTAAGTCTATGTTCTCTAGTTTGTCACTGTGCCCACCTAGGTACGTCACTTACTCAGGTCACACCCTTTACCTCTGTAAATATTTTAGTTAACAATTCCTGTCGTATTGTAAAGATTTCAAGGTTTTTAAGACAGTTGAAAATTATAGTATGTAGTTATATATTAATCCCTTAATAATGGAGTTGACTTTTAGAATTTAGAAGTTGTTTGTTAAAACAACGATTTTTCTTTATGCCATAAATAATCATCTCATTAGAATGTTTATAAGCCTTTTTAGGTTAATCGTTGTTATATTTGGATAGGTTATGAATATTGCAGAAAAGATATCTTTCTCCTGAGCATTGTCCCTTAAAATCGAAGTGATTTAGTCGCTTTTATTATGTCAAAATAATCCATATAGATAGGGTAGAATTTTTATTGATAAGTCATTGTACTTGTAGTTTTGATATTTTGCCAAAAATAGTAAGTAATTTTAAGTAGCAATGGAAATAGATACCAGAATAAAAATGGATTAATGCATTTGAAGAAGTAGATGTGCATTGGGGTCTTAGGATTATCATTATAATTGAGAATAAAATTTCATACTGAACTTTCTAACAGCTAAGAGAAAATTCTGTTCTTGTATAGAACAAATCCCATGGACCATTCAATTATTTATAAGCAATCGAAGTTCATTTGAAGCCAGACTCTTTTAATTTAGAGCCCATTTCCTTAGCGACTTATTTGGAGCAGGAGGGCCTGACTTTGGCATTTGGGATCCTGGGACCATTGATAGAATCAGGCAAGTTTGTGTCACCTGGAGGAAACCTCCACCTTTATTGGAAAGCTTTAAAATTGTTTTCCTGAAGTTTTAATTCCTCAAATAGTAATGTTTGCCACAAAAAAGTATTTTAAAATAGGGAATAGGCAAAGTTCAGGACATTTCTTGAATACTGAACAAATGATTCACAGTTTTACAATATTTTTCAAATGTAGATGATCATAGGATCTTTCTGTTGGGGTACAGTCTTTAACTTCTGGTAAAGTAAACTTCTGCCATTTTGAAAATTTATAACTGTCATAATGGTAATATTAATCTCATACGTTATATGAATTCTATACATCTAAATACTAATTTGCGTACATTCTGTAAATCTACTGAATAAAATGAGCCATTCTTATTCATTTGAATCCTGACTTTCCTTTGGCTTAAAGTTTTTAAAAAATTAAAGTAAAAATGACTGTGTTTTAAAAATTTGTTTCAGTATTTCAACCCTTTTTTTTTCCATAGCACTTTTAAGAGCTAAAATTGATTTAAATGTTAGTCATATGACTAGGACTGCTATTGTCCTGTTGTGTATACTGTACTCTACTTAATGTCACTGTGGATTATGTGATGCCTCTATTTTATGTATCAATAAAAGAATGTTTAAATGCTGCCAAATATAGTTGTAAAAATAATGAATTATAAATAGGATTTCAGCATCAGATCTGTTAAAATACGAGAAACTGTGCACCTTAGAATCATTGAAATACGGTGTTATCTCTAACCTTTGAAACATACCTCAAAGGAGGTATAATTGTACATTTTACTTAATTAAAATGTTGTCTTCATTAAGTAGTAGTAATAATTATAATATCTAACAATTATTGAGCCATTATTTGTGCCAGGAACAGTTACAAATACTTGGCATAGATTCCCAATTAGGTATCACAGTGATGTCCTGTGAGATAACTACTATATTCATCTCCACGTTATTGATGAGAAAATTGAGGCACAGAAAGGTTAAGTGATAACTCATAAATGAAAGACTTTAATGTAGTATTCAAGCTCAAGTTGAACTGAATCCAAAAGCCAAAAACTTTCTAGTCAAATGGGCTACTCTTTTATTAGTGTAGTGACTAATACGAGCTAATAAGTGTTGCACTTTCTTCAGGGGCAAATTAGATGTTTTGAAGGCAGAGGAAGGGCATGCTATTTAATGTTTACAATTACATGAATCATGTATGTATGTCTTGAGATAGTAGGCTAAACTTCCCTGGAAAATTCTTTCAGTCTTGTAGGACTGTTCTACATTTGGCCTGTGCCAATGATGTTCCAGAAGTGGTAACTTTTCTGGCACATAGAAAGTGCCAGCTTAACATCTGTGATAGTGAAAACAGGGCACCTCTGATGAAGGTACATAGTGGCCAATTTTTTCAGCATGAGATGAATTTGGCTGAAATACACAGAATAAAAATGAATTTATCTCACCGAAATATCCACAGTTTGTGAAACATGTGGAATGTGTATATTGATTTTTTAGAACTTAAAATTTCTTGGACTAATACTGATAGGTTATTCAATGCCAATAAGATGTTTTTGCAACTATTCTGCTCGACTTTGGTGCTGATCCAAATGTTGTAGATGTCTGTTGCAACACTGCTCTCCACGACGCTGTCTATAGTGAGAATATACAAAAGGTAGCAAAACCAGTTTCACACAACCCAGACATTGAAGTGAAAAACAAGGTAGAGATCAACCAATGTTATTTTCAAAATATTTGAAATCCATTTGTTTTAACATTGTCATATGTAAGGGTCAGTTTTTCATATTTGGAAGCTCAAGCTCCCTGAGTGAAAATATTTTAAAATAACTGGGGTTTAAGCATCATTGTAACAAAGATTTGTTGGTTCAGAGTTCGAGGAGATCAGTAAAGAAAAATAGGAGTCCAAGCCAGGTCTTGAAATCTATTAGTTTTCTGCCCTGGGTGTGATTGATGAGCTCAGAAATAGGGGATAATCATGTTATCTAATTTGATGAATTAATTTATAAATAAATTTTATTACAAATTATCAAATAGCCTAGATGCCCTGAATCACAAGCCACAAAAAAAATGGAACATCTAATAACCAAAAGTAGGACTTAATAAGTTTCTGAAAACTACAGCATTTGAATATTAGATCCTATGAAGAAACACACATTGGTTTTTTATAATTTATCTTTTATTTTTTGTAGTTACAGGGTCTCCTTGTGTTGCCCAGGCTGGTCTTGAAGTATTGAGCCCAAGTGATCCTTCTGTCTCAGCCTCCCAAAGTGCTGGTATCACAGGCGAGTCACTGCATCTGGCCAACACATTGGGTTTTATTTGGGATTTTAAAATAGTTTCAGCTATAAGCTTCAAGATTAAGTATTCCATTACTGTTTCTTTGAGCAGTTTTTCAAATGTTACGTTGTTAAAACTTTGTAATAACCTACTGAAATAAGGCACTAAAACCCTCATTTTAGAAGAAGACATTGAGCCTAAGAGAAGCAACTTGTTGAAGAACAAATAGGTGTTGGTTACAGAACTCAAACTTAGGAGATCAGGACATTTTCCATTATGTCAAGCTAACTCTAGTTAATTTCCTGAGCTATACTGCCCTGAATTCATGAGTATTTCACTTTACTTTCTTCTTTAATTTGAAGCTTAATAAGTGCATAGAGCTAATAAGTTAGAAGTCTGTGGAATAAGTAGATTTCAGATATTACCCCGACACTCTGAAATACCCTAGGAATTTAACACATTGGGTAAATTTTTAATATCAGTGTTGAAATAATACCTCAATTTATTACATATTTGATACATAGCATTTACCAAGAATGTTTGGAATCTGAAATAAAGATACCTAAAAGTCCTCAAAACAGCAATCCAGGTAAGACTTTTAATACTAAGCTACTCTTGGTGGTGCTAGCATAAGATTATTGAGTTTCGATCACAAAAAAGAAATTTAGTGTGTCAATGGTATGTCTGTGTGGCTGTGCATGTGTGTGTAAATGTGTTTGTATTTATATAAAATTTTTTCTTTGAATAGTTTAGTATTCACAGTTAAGAATTTAGTTTGTAGATAGTTTATAATCTCAAAACCTATTGTCTTAAAAACAATCCTTTATTGAATTTTGTTGCCTACAATTTTAAAAAATATTTTTGAATAAATAACAATTTAAGTAAGTGAGTTATATTTTTCCTTTACTGGCATGTTATAACGAATGAGGTTTGTGAATACATGATGATTCCTATGATGAGCTTAGAATGATTATTTCTACTTTTGGATCTGGGGAAATGATAAAGATCCAAATAAAATTGTGTTTCTCCAGTGAGAAGAAACAATGGCCGTGGATAGGGAGCCAACCAGGTTTCCTGCAGAGATTCATGGGAAGCTTTTGAGCAGGGGAGTCGGAAGATGAGCAGTCAGTATTAGGGCATTCTGGTCATGGCATGATGCAGGGATTGGCTAGCTCTTCCTGTAAAGGGCCAGGTGGAAAACACTTATAGGTATCGTGGTCGCCGTTCACGCCGTAGCAGCGTGAAAGCAGTCAGAGATGACACGTAAGCAAATACTCCCGACCGGCCTCTGGTAAAGCGTCCATTTTGGAAGCGTTTAACAGACCTAACAACATTTCAAACCGCATGGCATTTGTTTCCCGGGTCCCCTTTTGAGAATGTTTCTGGCAGCTTACAAGGACCTTCTCCAACGTGCTTGGGCTCTCTTAACTTTCCTAGGATCCTGAATACGGCATCCCCAATTTGGCCTTAGGGCTGTGGGAAGTATTGGCCTTACTGTGTCCCCGCTAACCCCGTTCCCATCTTGTCATGATCACCCACTGGAGAAGAGAGGAGGTGCTGGAGTGAATGGGACTGGGGGAGGCCTGTTCATCCCTGGGAGCCCGGAATGAACCGGTGTTACCATGTACCCCTGGCCTTGCCTACATCCCTGCTCTAACGGTCATGTGTTAGCCTGGGATCAGCCTTTGTCTCGGTGCTATGGATCTGTTGCGCCTGCCGCCTTGGTCCGGTCTCTGTCCTTGTGTCCGTGACATGAGAGTGACTGTGGCTGAGAGCATTCCAGCAAGACAATGATGATCTCCACTGTCTGATTCCTGTTTCCTAGATTCTCACACTAGATGAGGAGCCTGTTTTTCAGCTAGCTGCTGCAAGGGAGCTGGAAATTTCTCCCTTCAGATAGGACCTAGAAGGTCTGAAAGCATCTGGAGAAGGGCGCGGCTGGGAGTAGAGAAACAGGCTACAGACTGAAGCAGGAGGAAGCGAGAGAGGAAGACTCATGGAAAGCCTTGTTGCGCTCTCCAAAAGAGCTGCCCTCGCACTCGAGAGGGCCATGTTTAATGCCTACCTGAAGAAAGATAGTAACCTCTGGAGCACTTCTGGCTTGGGGTGAAAACGCACCTGGCGTGAAGGAAGAATCTTTGCTCTTCCCAGAGGGGTGCTGACTGGAAATGAGCAAGTAGATGGGGTCCCAAAGAGCCACAGAACGAGGCCCTATGCAGGTGGTGGGACAGACTGCCCCAAAAGCCCCCTAAGAAGTTGGCCCTGGGGCGTAAGAGGAAGGCAGGGTGAAGAGCAGGAGTGAAAGCTGCTTCAACACTTTGGAGCAGGAAGGAAAGCAAGCAAGATACAGTTGGAAGAGGGCGAAGCGGGCAACCTAAGGGACAGAGTGCAGGGTTTGACCTTCGACTTCGGGTCTCCTCCATTGGCAGGTTTTGGGGGTGGCATTGTTGCCTCTCGACTGATCCTTCCCTTGGGTGGGGCTGTTGACTGGCGTTGCGGCCCGTCAGCTTGTGGGCGGGGGGTGTGACAGCCGCAATGCCATACCTGGAGGCTTAGGTGTGCTCACTTGAGGTGTACATCCTCTACCCGTCGAGTGTTCTCAGCGGAAGGGGACAGAGCTGCTCAACCCTGCCAGTGTGGCTGTCAGGGGGTCCTGTGTGAGCCCACATGCCAGACTCCTGGGATCTTAGAGGGAGGCTGCTGATGTCCACCTTCCTGCGCTTCCGTCCATTGGGAGCCTGCCCTTCCTTGGCACTGGCTGGCCGTGAGCGGTTTTCCTCCATAGATAGGGTTCAAGAACCACGCGAGAATCACCTCATGGTCGTCTGACATTCCTGATGGAGGTAGGGAGACCCCCTGGTACCATGCTCACGTCAGACCAGCTACCGTGAGTGACAGGAACGTCTGACAGGATTGCATGTTTGGCAGAAGAAACACCTGCCAGATCAGACGTGAACGTGTGGCAGAAGGCCCATCCAGGAAGATTGCACACTGGGAAGAAGGAAGACCTGAGAACGTTGGACGGACAGCAGAAGGAGCGCCTCGGGAGATTGCCCGGTGGGGTGGTGGTAGCATCTGAGAGGATTGCGGGGTGGGCGGGAGGATGAGCTGGGAAGGATGCAAGGCCTGGGGAGGTAACATATGAAGACGATTAAATATGTGGCAGGAGAAACATCTGAGAAGATGGGATGCTTGCCAGGGGAAACAAGGGACAGAGTGGAGTGTTTGGGAGAAGGGATGCTTAGGTAGATTGCACGTGTGGCCAAAGGTACACATGAGTAGGGTGAATGGCGGACAGCAGAAACGTTGCAGCCGATGGCACGGCAGTGGGGAGGAAAACGTAGGAAGCATGGAAGTGCTTGGCTTGCAAAAGGAGCATCTGAAGACATGGCACGTCTGGGAGAGGACACATGGGGCAAGATTCCACGTTTGGCAGTGGGCCCATGAGCGGAGGCAGATGCGTATGGGCCTGTGGCAGTCTCGGTTCCTGCCTCCTGAGAACAAAGTCATCAACCGAGGGGCACAAGGCAGAGGGAGAGACCGAGGCACGCATAAGAGCAGAGGTGAAAGTTCCTGAAACGGTATGGTGGCAGGAGCCAAAGAAAGTCAAGGAGGCTTGGAAGAGGCCCAGTTGGGCAGTGACCTGAGAGGTGGAGTGCAGGGCTGGACCGTGGACTTGGGGTCTCCCCCACTGGCGGCATCGCTGCCAGTCCCCTGATGCTTCCCTTGGGGGAAAGGGGTGCTGTGCACTGGCGCAGTGGCCTGTCAGCACCTTGTGGGGGGGGTGCGGGTGGTAGCACAGGCACCGTGTGCTCACTGGAGTTGTTCACGTGCTCACTTGAGGCGTTCCTCCCGTAAGCAGACGACTGTGCCCGGGGTAAAGGTCGCAAAGCAGTGAACCTCCCGCCAGTTGGCCTCCCAGGGTGCGTACGAGAGCCCACTGGCCTGACACTCGAGGTTTGCCGAAGAGGCTTCCGACGTTCCTGATAGCTGTGGGGGGTGGCGGGGCTGCCTTTCCTTGGCGCCGCGTGCGACCAGTGATATCTCTAGAGTCCGCTTCACGACCACCTGACCATCACCTTGCAGCCACCTGATGTTTTCTGGTGGTGGGGAACCCTCTCGGGCCCCACTCCACACGTGTGACTGAGAGGGACACCTGAAAGGATTGAACGTGTGCCAGAAGATCATCCAACGAGATGGAGTGTCTGGGAAAGGAATGTCTGACAGGCCTGAGCACGTGGCAGAGGGAACATCTAAGCAGACTGCAGTGTTTTAGGAAGGAACGGCTAAGAACATTGCATGATCAGAAGGAGGAAACCTTAGGGTAGGGTGATTGCAGGGGTCTGGTGGGGCAAGGGAACCCATGAGAAGACTGCAGGATCGGCAGTTGGACACCCTAGGCAGATTGCAAGGCCTGCCCGAGAGACATCTGGGAACAGGAAGTATTGGGCCCACGGTGCGCCGGACAATACTGAGCACTTGTCAGGGGAAGGAGTGGACGCAGTTGGCTGTTTGGCAGAAGGAACCCTGAGGTAGCTTGCACATTTGGCAGAAGGCCCAAGTGCGAAGATGACATGGTAGACAGCAGAAACCCTTTAGCAGGTCGCACGGTGGGCAGAAGGAACCTCTGAGCAGATTCCACGGTGGGCAGACGGAATGCCTAGGAAGAGTGCGTGGCTTGCAAAGGAAGCATCTGGAAAGAGGGAACATCTGGGAGAGAAAACATCCACCAAGATGGAGCGTTTGGCGGTAGGGATGTCAGCGGTGGCAGATCCATAGGGGCCTGCATGCAGCAACCCGAGCTCTCGCCTCATCAGAGGGAGTTTAACTGAGGGGCGTGAGGCAGAGTGAAAGAGACCGAGGCCACTTTGAGCGCATTAGTGCAGGTCTCCCAGATAGTACCAGAGCAGAAAGACAAGGCAGTAAGGTATGCTTGGAAGAGGGCCATGTGGGCAACTGGAGAGGTCAGGGGCACGCTTTGTTCGACCTTGGAGGCGAGGTCTCACACATTGGCAGGCTTCCAAGAGCCAGGGGTTGCACTGCTTCCTCCCCTGAGCCATTTCGCAGGGTGGGCCATCCACATGGGCAGTGGCCTGTCGTCACCTGGGAGGGACCGCAGGCGTGGTGTGTTTCCTGGAGTCATAGGGGCGCTCACATGAGGCGTGCCTCCCTTGGCAGTCGGCTGTTGCCTGGGGAGGGTTGTAGGACAGTAAAACCCGGCCTGTTTGCCTGTGAGTGTGCAAGCATGAGTCCCCTCACCCGCCCCCCTGAGATCTTCTCAGGGAGCTGCTAATCGCCACCTTCCGGGGTTTCTGTCTGTCTGGGGGACCGCCCGTCCCTGGCACCGGCTCCCGGCAATCATTTGTTATTTGAGACAGGTAGTTCAATGGCAGCCTGACCCGTCACCTCCTGGTCGCCTGATGTGTCTGGTGGGTTGTGGGTGTGGCCCTCTCCTGCGCTGCTCCTGTCTGACCAGCCGCCCCTGGTAACACAGAAACATCTGGCAGGATGGAGTGGTTGGCGGAAGACACATCTGACGAGATCGAATGTTTTGCAGAAGAGCCATGTGACCGGATCCCTGGTTTGGCAGAGGAGACATGCAAGAAGACGGAACGTTTTGTCCGAACAGTCATCTGGCAGGGTGGAACGGAGAGAACAGGTATGGTGGAGAGAAGGTCTGAGAAGGTCGCAGCATTCGCAGGAGCATCGGGAAAAGATTTCCTGTTTGCCCGAAGGAATGGCAAGTTCCAAAGGTCAGAGGCTCGCGTGAACTCTGTCGGGTTCAGGAGCAGTTCAGTGTTGCTGGTGGCAAGAGTGTGGTACGGGAATGGTTGGGTGTGGTTTGAATGTCTAGAAAAGGCGAGCTGAGGGTAGATTTTTGAACAGTCCAGAGTAAGAGGGGTAGAGGATATATCCTGTGGTCCACGGCCACATTCTCAGGATGCTCGTGGCTGTAAATAGTAGATGACCCAAGTATGAGAGGCTGAAGCCATAGGCACCAGAATTGTGTCAGCATCGTCGTGTCATGCTCACGTTTTCCCTTCCAGCTGTGCTGTGGGCAGTGTTTAGTTCATGTCTGCTTTGCTGGCGGGCCGAGTAGCAACAGCTGCAGTTGGTGTGTTCTCTGAAGGCAGTATCCGAAGGCTGGAGGGGTTGCTTTTCTTCCCAGGTGTCTTTTGAAGAGGCAGTCAAGTCAGCAGCTCGCAGTGACCTTCTGGTAACATCGTATGGGCTGGGTTACAGCACATGCCGACTGCTAAGCCGGTCACTGGGGAAAACCATGTGATTGCTGTGATGAGCTTAGAATGATCATTCCTCCTTCGGGAGCTGGGGGTGGTTTGAGGGAATGATAAAGATCCCGATAACCTTGCATTTCTCCAGCGAGAAAGAAGAAAGAAATTCCGTGGATAGGGAGCCAGCCAGGTTTCCTGCAGAAAATCATGGGGAGCTTTTGAGCAGGGGAGTCAGAAGATGAGCGGTGAGTATTAGGGCTTTCCGGTCATGGCGTGACACAGGGATTGGCCAGCTCTTCCTGTAAAGGGCCAGGTGGGAAACACTCGTAGGCCCCGTGGTCTCTGTCGTGTCTGCTGAAGCCTGCCGTAGTAGCGTGGAAGCTGTCAGAGATGACGTGTGAGCAAATGGTCCCGACTGACCTCCGGTAAAGCATTGATTCCGGAAGCATTTAACAGACCTAATAACCTTTCAAACCGCATGGCGTTTCTTTCCCAGATCCCGTTTCAGGAATGTTTCTGGTGGCTTACAAGGACCGTCTCCAACATGCTTAGGCTCTCTTAACTTTCCCAGGATCCTGAGTAGGGTATCCGCCATTCGTCCGTAGGGCTCTGGGATGTCTCGTTCTTACCGTGTCCCTGCCAACCCTGGTCCCTTCTCGTCATGATCACCCACTGCAGAAGAGAGGAGGTGCTAGAGTGAACAGGGTCAGGGGAGCCCCGTTCATCCCCAGGGTCCCAGAATGAACCAGTGTTACCATGTACCCCTGCCCTTGGCTTCCTCCCTGCTCTAATGGCCGTGTGTTAACCAGAGATCAGTTTTGGTCTGGGTGCTATGGGTCTGTTGCGCCTGTGGCCCTGGTCCGGTGTCTGTCCTTGTCTCTGTGAAATGAGAGTGACTGTGCCTGAGAGCGTTCCAGCAAGACAATGATGATCTCCAGTGTCTGATTCCCGCTTCCTGGGTTCTCACGGTAGACGAGGAGCCTGTTTTTCAGCTAGCTGCCACAAGGGGGCTGGAAATTTCTCCCTTCAGAGTGGACCTGGAAGGCTTGGAAGCATCTGGGGAAGGGCGTGGCCACGAGTAGAGAAATCGAGGCTACAGGCAGAAGTGGGAGGAAGTGAGAGAGGAAGACTCATGGAAAGCCTTGCTGCACTCGCCAAAAGAGCTGCCCTCGGACTCAAGAGGGCCACGTTCAATGCCAACCTGACATAAGGGAGTCACCCCTGGAGCACTTGTGGCCTGGGGCCAAAACACAGCTGGATTGAAGGAAGAGTCTTCCTTGTTCCCAGAGGGGCACTGACTGGAAATGAGCATGAAGGTGGGGTCCCTAAAGGGCCAGAGAATGAGGCCCTATGCAGGTGTCGGTACAGACTGCCCCAAAAGCCCCCTGAGAAGTTGGTCCTGGGGCGTAAGAGGAAGGCACAGTGAAGAGCAGGAGTGAAAGCTGCTTCAGCACTTTGGAGCAGGAAGGAAAGGAAGCAAGATACAGTTGGAAGAGGGCGAAGCGGGCAACCGGAGGGATGGAGTGCAGGGTTTGACCTTCGATTGTGGATCTCCTCCATTAGCAGGCTTCCGGGGTGGCGTTTTTGCCTCTCTGCCGATCCTTCCTTTGAGTGGGGCTGCCGACTGGCACCACGGCCTGTCAGACCGTGGGCGGGGGGCGTTGCAGGCACAGTGCGGTTCCTAGAGTCTTGGGCATGCTCACTTGAGGCGTTCTTCCCCTACCCGTCGACTGATCTCAGAGGAAGGAGACTGAGCTGCTCAACCCTGCCGGTGTGGCTGTCAGGGTGTCCCGCGTTAGCCCACGTGCCCGACTCCTGGGATCTTAGAGGGAGTCTGCTGATGTCCACCTTCCAGTGCTTCCGTCCATTGGGAGCCTGGCCTTCCTTGGCGCCGGCCGGCCGTGAGCGTTTATCCTCCATAGACAGGGTTCAAGAACCACCCAACCGTCACCTCGAGGTCATCTGCCATTCCTGTTGGTGGTAGGGGGACCCCCTGGCTCCATGCTCACATCAGACCAGCTACCTGGAGTGGCAGGAACGTCTGACAGGATTGCACATGTGGCAGAAGAGCATCCGAGAAGGATGAAGGTTTGGTAGGAGAAACACCTGCCAGGTCAGATGTGAATGTGTGGCAGAAGGCCCATCTGGGAAGATTGCACACTGGGCAGAAGGAAGAGCTAAGAACGTTGTACAGACAGCAGAAGGAGTGCCTCTGGAGATTGCCCGGTGGGCGGTGGTAGCCTCTGAGAGGATTGCGGGGTGGGAGGGAGGATGAGCTGGGAAGGATGCAAGGCCTGGGGAGGCAACATGTGAAGACGATTAAATATGTGGCAGGAGAAACACCTGAGAAGGTGGGATGCTTGGCAAGGGGAACAAGGCACAGAGTGGAGTGTTTGGGAGAAGAGACGCATAGGGAGATTGCATGTTTGGCAGAAGGAACACGTGAGAAGTTTGCCATGGTGGACAGCAGAAAAATTGCAGCCGATGGCACAGCGGTGGGGAGGAAATCATAGGAAGCTTGCAAGCGCGTGGCCTGCAAAAGAAGCATCTGAAGAGATGGCATGTCTGGCAGAGGACACGTTGGGCAAGATTCCACGTTTGGCAGCAGGCCCGTGAGTGGCGGCAGACACGTATGGGCCTGTGGCAACCTCAGTTCCTCCCTCCTGAGAAGAAAGACATCGAGTGTCACACGGTAGAGTGAGAGACCGAGGCACGCATTAGAGCAGGGGCGAAAGTTCCTGAAATGGTATCGTGGCAGGAGCCAAAGGAAGTCAAGGAGGCTTGGAAGAGGCCCAGGTGGGCGGTGACCTGAGAGGTGGAGTACAGGACTGGACCTTAGACTCAGGGTCTCCCGCGTCGGCAGCATCGCTGCCTGTCCTCTGATGCTTCCCTTGGCGGGGAAGAGGGGGCTGTTCACTAGCACAGTGGCCTGTCACCACCTCATGGGGGCGCGGAGGCGCCGTGTGCTTACTGGAGTTGTTCTCATGCTCTCTTGAGGCGTTCCCCCCACAAGCAGACGAATGTGCCCAGGGGAAAACATCCTAGATCAGTGAACCTTCCGCCAGTTTGCCTCTCAGGGCGTATGTGTGAGCCCGTTCACCCAACTCCCGAGGTGTGCTGGGGAGGCTTCTGAGGTTCGTGAGTGCTGTGGGGGAGGGGGACTGCCTTTCCCTGGCACTGCGTGTGATCAGTGATTTCTCTAGAGAGTCTGCTTGGTGACCACCAGGCCATCACCTTGCGGCTGCCTGATGTTTACTGGTGGTGGGGAACCGTCTCGGGCCCCGCTCCACACGTGTGACTGAGAGGGACACCTGACAGGATTGAACGCGTGGCAGATCATCCGATGAGATGGAGTGTCTGGTGGAAGGAACATCTGACAGCCCCGAGCGTGTGGCAGAGGGAACATCTAAGCAGACTGCAGCGATTTCAGAAGGAACGGCTAAGAACATTGCATGGTCAGCAGGAGGAAACCTTACGGTATGGTTGTTGGAGGGGGGCTGGGGGGCAAGGGAACCCATGAGAAGACTGCGGGATCGGCAGTTGGATGCCCTAGGGAGATTGCAAGGCCTGCCCAAGAGACATCTGGGTAGAGGAAGTATTGGGCCCATGGTGCGCGAGACAAAACTGAGTGGTTGTCAGGGGAAGAAGTGGACGCAAGTGGCTGTTTGGCAGAAGGAACCCTCAGGTAGATTGCACGTTTGGCAGAAGGCCCAAGTGCGAAGATGACATGGTAGACAGCAGAAACCCTTTAGCAGGTCGCACGGTGGGCAGAAGGAACCTCTGAGCAGATTCCACGGTGGGCAGACGGAATGCCTAGGAAGAGTGCGTGGCTTGCAAAGGAAGCATCTGGAAAGAGGGAACATCTGGGAGAGAAAACATCCACCAAGATGGAGCGTTTGGCGGTAGGGATGTCAGCGGTGGCAGATCCATAGGGGCCTGCATGCAGCAACCCGAGCTCTCGCCTCATCAGAGGGAGTTTAACTGAGGGGCGTGAGGCAGAGTGAAAGAGACCGAGGCCACTTTGAGCGCAGGAGTGCAGGTCTCCCAGATAGTACCAGAGCAGAAACACAAGGCAGTAAGGTATACTTGGAAGAGGGCCATGTGGGCAACTGGAGAGGTCAGGGGCACGCTTTGTTCGACCTTGGAGGCGAGGTCTCACACATTGGCAGGCTTCCAAGAGCCAGGGGTTGCACTGCTTCCTCCCCTGAGCCATTTCGCAGGGTGGGCCATCCACTTGGGCAGTGGCCTGTCGTCACCTGGGAGGGACCGCAGGCGTGGCGTGTTTCCTGGAGTCATAGGGGCGCTCACATGAGGCGTGCCTCCCTTGGCAGTCGGCTGTTGCCTGGGGAGGGTCGTAGGACAGTAAAACCCGGCCTGGTTGCCTGTGAGTGTGGAAGCATGAGTCACCTCACCCGCCCCCCTGAGATCTTCTCAGGGAGCTGCTAATCGCCACCTTCCGGGGTTTCTGTCTGTCTGGGGGACCGCCCGTCCCTGGCACCGGCTCCCGGCAATCATTTGTTATTTGAGACAGGTAGTTCAATGGCAGCCTGACCCGTCACCTCCTGGTCGCCTGATGTGTCTGGTGGGTTGTGGGTGTGGCCCTCTCCTGCGCTGCTCCTGTCTGACCAGCCGCCCATGGTAACACAGAAACATCTGGCAGGATGGAGTGGTTGGCGGAAGACACATCTGACGAGATCGAATGTTTTGCAGAAGAGCCATGTGACCGGATCCCTGGTTTGGCAGAGGAGACATGCAAGAAGACGGAAGGTTTTGTCCGAACAGACATCTGGCAGGGTGGAACGGAGAGAACAGGTATGGTGGAGAGAAGGTCTGAGAAGGACGCAGCATTCACAGGAGCATCGGGAAAAGATTTCCTGTTTGCCCGAAGGAATGGCAAGTTCCAAAGGTCAGAGGCTTGCGTGAACTCTGTCGGGTTCAGGAGCAGCTCAGTGTTGCTGGTGGCAAGAGTGTGGTACGGGAATGGTTGGGTGTGGTTTGAATGTCTAGAAAAGGCGAGCTGAGGGTAGATTTTTGAACAGTCCAGAGTAAGAGGGGTAGAGGATATATCCTGTGGTCCACGGCCACATTCTCAGGATGCTCGTGGCTGTAAATAGTAGATGACCCAAGTATGAGAGGCTGAAGCCATAGGCACCAGAATTGTGTCAGCATCGTCGTGTCATGCTCACGTTTTCCCTTCCAGCTGTGCTGTGGGCAGTGTTTAGTTCATGTCTGCTTTGCTGGCGGGCCGAGTAGCAACAGCTGCAGTTGGTGTGTTCTCTGAAGGCAGTATCCGAAGGCTGGAGGGGTTGCTTTTCTTCCCAGGTGTCTTTTGAAGAGGCAGTCAAGTCAGCAGCTCGCAGTGACCTTCTGGTAACATCGTATGGGCTGGGTTACAGCACATGCTGACTGCTAAGCCGGTCACTGGGGAAAACCATGTGATTGCTGTGATGAGCTTAGAATGATCATTCCTCCTTCGGGAGCTGGGGGTGGTTTGAGGGAATGATAAAGATCCCGATAACCTTGCATTTCTCCAGCGAGAAAGAAGAAAGAAATTCCGTGGATAGGGAGCCAGCCAGGTTTCCTGCAGAAAATCATGGGGAGCTTTTGAGCAGGGGAGTCAGAAGATGAGCGGTGAGTATTAGGGCTTTCCGGTCATGGCGTGACACAGGGATTGGCCAGCTGTACCTGTAAAGGGCCAGGTGGGAAACACTCGTAGGCCCCGTGGTCTCTGTCGTGTCTGCTGAAGCCTGCCGTAGTAGCGTGGAAGCTGTCAGAGATGACGTGTGAGCAAATGGTCCCGACTGACCTCCGGTAAAGCATTGATTCCGGAAGCATTTAACAGACCTAATAACCTTTCAAACCGCATGGCGTTTCTTTCCCAGATCCCGTTTCAGGAATGTTTCTGGTGGCTTACAAGGACCGTCTCCAACGTGCTTAGGCTCTCTTAACTTTCCCAGGATCCTGAGTAGGGTATCCGCCATTCGTCCGTAGGGCTCCGGGATGTCTCGTTCTTACCGTGTCCCTGCCAACCCTGGTCCCTTCTCGTCATGATCACCCACTGCAGAAGAGAGGAGGTGCTAGAGTGAACAGGGTCAGGGGAGCCCCGTTCATCCCCAGGGTCCCAGAATGAACCAGTGTTACCATGTACCCCTGCCCTTGGCTTCCTCCCTGCTCTAGTGGCCGTGTGTTAGCCAGAGATCAGTTTTGGTCTGGGTGCTATGGGTCTGTTGCGCCTGTGGCCTTGGTCCGGTCTCTGTCCTTGTCTCTGTGAAATGAGAGTGACTGTGCCTGAGAGCGTTCCAGCAAGACAATGATGATCTCCACTGTCTGATTCCCGCTTCCTGGGTTCTCACGGTAGACGAGGAGCCTGTTTTTCAGCTAGCTGCCACAAGGGGGCTGGAAATTTCTCCCTTCAGAGTGGACCTGGAAGGCTTGGAAGCATCTGGGGAAGGGCGTGGCCACGAGTAGAGAAATCGAGGCTACAGGCAGAAGTGGGAGGAAGTGAGAGAGGAAGACTCATGGAAAGCCTTGCTGCACTCGCCAAAAGAGCTGCCCTCGGACTCAAGAGGGCCACGTTCAATGCCAACCTGACATAAGCGAGTCACCCCTGGAGCACTTGTGGCCTGGGGCCAAAACACAGCTGGATTGAAGGAAGAGTCTTCCGTGTTCCCAGAGGGGCACTGACTGGAAATGAGCATGAAGGTGGGGTCCCTAAAGGGCCAGAGAATGAGGCCCTATGCAGGTGTCGGTACAGACTGCCCCAAAAGCCCCCTGAGAAGTTGGTCCTGGGGCGTAAGAGGAAGGCACAGTGAAGAGCAGGAGTGAAAGCTGCTTCAGCACTTTGGAGCAGGAAGGAAAGGAAGCAAGATACAGTTGGAAGAGGGCGAAGCGGGCAACCGGAGGGAT
The DNA here is from genome assembly GCF_029281585.2 of Gorilla gorilla gorilla. Lineage (NCBI taxonomy): Eukaryota > Metazoa > Chordata > Mammalia > Primates > Hominidae > Gorilla > Gorilla gorilla. Next base: position 63,516,499 of record NC_073231.2, on the reverse strand, counting down.
GGAGAGCAGGGTTTGACCTTCGATTGTGGATCTCCTCCATTAGCAGGCTTCTGGGGTGGCGCTTTTGCCTCTCTGCCGATCCTTCCTTTGAGTGGGGCTGCCGACTGGCACCACGGCCTGTCAGACCGTGGGCGGGGGGCGTTGCAGGCACAGTGCGGTTCCTAGAGTCTTGGGCATGCTCACTTGAGGCGTTCTTCCCCTACCCGTCGACTGATCTCAGAGGAAGGAGACTGAGCTGCTCAACCCTGCCGGTGTGGCTGTCAGGGTGTCCCGCGTTAGCCCACGTGCCCGACTCCTGGGATCTTAGAGGGAGGCTGCTGATGTCCACCTTCCAGTGCTTCCGTCCATTGGGAGCCTGCCCTTCCTTGGCGCCGGCCGGCCGTGAGCGTTTATCCTCCATAGACAGGGTTCAAGAACCACCCAACCGTCACCTCGAGGTCATCTGACATTCCTGGTGGTGGTAGGGGGACCCCCTGGCTCCATGCTCACATCAGACCAGCTACCTGGAGTGGCAGGAACGTCTGACAGGATTGCACATGTGGCAGAAGAGCATCCGAGAAGGATGAAGGTTTGGCAGGAGAAACACCTGCCAGGTCAGATGTGAATGTGTGGCAGAAGGCCCATCTGGGAAGATTGCACACTGGGCAGAAGGAAGAGCTAAGAACGTTGTACAGACAGCGGAAGGAGTGCCTCTGGAGATTGCCCGGTGGGCGGTGGTAGCATCTGAGAGGATTGCGGGGTGGGAGGGAGGATGAGCTGGGAAGGATGCAAGGCCTGGGGAGGCAACATGTGAAGACGATTAAATATGTGGCAGGAGAAACACCTGAGAAGGTGGGATGCTTGGCAAGGGGAACAAGGCACAGAGTGGAGTGTTTGGGAGAAGAGACGCATAGGGAGATTGCATGTTTGGCAGAAGGAACACGTGAGAAGTTTGCCATGGTGGACAGCAGAAAAATTGCAGCCGATGGCACAGCGGTGGGGAGGAAATCATAGGAAGCTTGCAAGCGCGTGGCCTGCGAAAGAAGCATCTGAAGAGATGGCATGTCTGGCAGAGGACACGTTGGGCAAGATTCCACGTTTGGCAGCAGGCCCGTGAGCGGCGGCAGACACGTATGGGCCTGTGGCAACCTCAGTTCCTCCCTCCTGAGAAGAAAGACATCGAGTGTCACACGGTAGAGTGAGAGACCGAGGCACGCATTAGAGCAGGGGTGAAAGTTCCTGAAATGGTATCGTGGCAGGAGCCAAAGGAAGTCAAGGAGGCTTGGAAGAGGCCCAGGTGGGCGGTGACCTGAGAGGTGGAGTACAGGACTGGACCTTAGACTCAGGGTCTCCCGCGTCGGCAGCATCGCTGCCTGTCCTCTGATGCTTCCCTTGGCGGGGAAGAGGGGGCTGTTCACTAGCACAGTGGCCTGTCACCACCTCATGGGGGCGCGGAGGCGCCGTGTGCTTACTGGAGTTGTTCTCATGCTCTCTTGAGGCGTTCCCCCCACAAGCAGACGAATGTGCCCAGGGGAAAACATCCTAGATCAGTGAACCTTCCGCCAGTTTGCCTCTCAGGGCGTATGTGTGAGCCCGTTCACCCAACTCCCGAGGTGTGCTGGGGAGGCTTCTGAGGTTCGTGAGTGCTGTGGGGGAGGGGGACTGCCTTTCCCTGGCACTGCGTGTGATCAGTGATTTCTCTAGAGAGTCTGCTTGGTGACCACCAGGCCATCACCTTGCGGCTGCCTGATGTTTACTGGTGGTGGGGAACCGTCTCGGGCCCCGCTCCACACGTGTGACTGAGAGGGACACCTGACAGGATTGAACGCGTGGCAGATCATCCGATGAGATGGAGTGTCTGGTGGAAGGAACATCTGACAGCCCCGAGCGTGTGGCAGAGGGAACATCTAAGCAGACTGCAGCGATTTCAGAAGGAACGGCTAAGAACATTGCATGGTCAGCAGGAGGAAACCTTACGGTATGGTTGTTGGAGGGGGGCTGGGGGGCAAGGGAACCCATGAGAAGACTGCGGGATCGGCAGTTGGATGCCCTAGGGAGATTGCAAGGCCTGCCCAAGAGACATCTGGGTAGAGGAAGTATTGGGCCCATGGTGCGCGAGACAAAACTGAGTGGTTGTCAGGGGAAGAAGTGGACGCAAGTGGCTGTTTGGCAGAAGGAACCCTCAGGTAGATTGCACGTTTGGCAGAAGGCCCAAGTGCGAAGATGACATGGTAGACAGCAGAAACCCTTTATCAGGTCGCACGGTGGGCAGAAGGAACCTCTGAGCAGATTCCACGGTGGGCAGACGGAATGCCTAGGAAGAGTGCGTGGCTTGCAAAGGAAGCATCTGGAAAGAGGGAACATCTGGGAGAGAAAACATCCACCAAGATGGAGCGTTTGGCGGTAGGGATGTCAGCGGTGGCAGATCCATAGGGGCCTGCATGCAGCAACCCGAGCTCTCGCCTCATCAGAGGGAGTTTAACTGAGGGGCGTGAGGCAGAGTGAAAGAGACCGAGGCCACTTTGAGCGCAGGAGTGCAGGTCTCCCAGATAGTACCAGAGCAGAAACACAAGGCAGTAAGGTATACTTGGAAGAGGGCCATGTGGGCAACTGGAGAGGTCAGGGGCACGCTTTGTTCGACCTTGGAGGTGAGGTCTCACACATTGGCAGGCTTCCAAGAGCCAGGGGTTGCACTGCTTCCTCCCCTGAGCCATTTCGCAGGGTGGGCCATCCACTTGGGCAGTGGCCTGTCGTCACCTGGGAGGGACCGCAGGCGTGGCGTGTTTCCTGGAGTCATAGGGGCGCTCACATGAGGCGTGCCTCCCTTGGCAGTCGGCTGTTGCCTGGGGAGGGTCGTAGGACAGTAAAACCCGGCCTGGTTGCCTGTGAGTGTGGAAGCATGAGTCACCTCACCGCCCCCCTGAGATCTTCTCAGGGAGCTGCTAATCGCCACCTTCCGGGGTTTCTGTCTGTCTGGGGGACCGCCCGTCCCTGGCACCGGCTCCCGGCAATCATTTGTTATTTGAGACAGGTAGTTCAATGGCAGCCTGACCCGTCACCTCCTGGTCGCCTGATGTGTCTGGTGGGTTGTGGGTGTGGCCCTCTCCTGCGCTGCTCCTGTCTGACCAGCCGCCCATGGTAACACAGAAACATCTGGCAGGATGGAGTGGTTGGCGGAAGACACATCTGACGAGATCGAATGTTTTGCAGAAGAGCCATGTGACCGGATCCCTGGTTTGGCAGAGGAGACATGCAAGAAGACGGAAGGTTTTGTCCGAACAGACATCTGGCAGGGTGGAACGGAGAGAACAGGTATGGTGGAGAGAAGGTCTGAGAAGGTCGCAGCATTCGCAGGAGCATCGGGAAAAGATTTCCTGTTTGCCCGAAGGAATGGCAAGTTCCAAAGGTCAGAGGCTCGCGTGAACTCTGTCGGGTTCAGGAGCAGCTCAGTGTTGCTGGTGGCAAGAGTGTGGTACGGGAATGGTTGGGTGTGGTTTGAATGTCTAGAAAAGGCGAGCTGAGGGTAGATTTTTGAACAGTCCAGAGTAAGAGGGGTAGAGGATATATCCTGTGGTCCACGGCCACATTCTCAGGATGCTCGTGGCTGTAAATAGTAGATGACCCAAGTATGAGAGGCTGAAGCCATAGGCACCAGAATTGTGTCAGCATCGTCGTGTCATGCTCACGTTTTCCCTTCCAGCTGTGCTGTGGGCAGTGTTTAGTTCATGTCTGCTTTGCTGGCGGGCCGAGTAGCAACAGCTGCAGTTGGTGTGTTCTCTGAAGGCAGTATCCGAAGGCTGGAGGGGTTGCTTTTCTTCCCAGGTGTCTTTTGAAGAGGCAGTCAAGTCAGCAGCTCGCAGTGACCTTCTGGTAACATCGTATGGGCTGGGTTACAGCACATGCCGACTGCTAAGCCGGTCACTGGGGAAAACCATGTGATTGCTGTGATGAGCTTAGAATGATCATTCCTCCTTCGGGAGCTGGGGGTGGTTTGAGGGAATGATAAAGATCCCGATAACCTTGCATTTCTCCAGCGAGAAAGAAGAAAGAAATTCCGTGGATAGGGAGCCAGCCAGGTTTCCTGCAGAAAATCATGGGGAGCTTTTGAGCAGGGGAGTCAGAAGATGAGCGGTGAGTATTAGGGCTTTCCGGTCATGGCGTGACACAGGGATTGGCCAGCTGTACCTGTAAAGGGCCAGGTGGGAAACACTCGTAGGCCCCGTGGTCTCTGTCGTGTCTGCTGAAGCCTGCCGTAGTAGCGTGGAAGCTGTCAGAGATGACGTGTGAGCAAATGGTCCCGACTGACCTCCGGTAAAGCATTGATTCCGGAAGCATTTAACAGACCTAATAACCTTTCAAACCGCATGGCGTTTCTTTCCCAGATCCCGTTTCAGGAATGTTTCTGGTGGCTTACAAGGACCATCTCCAACATGCTTAGGCTCTCTTAACTTTCCCAGGATCCTGAGTAGGGTATCCGCCATTCGTCCGTAGGGCTCCGGGATGTCTCGTTCTTACCGTGTCCCTGCCAACCCTGGTCCCTTCTCGTCATGATCACCCACTGCAGAAGAGAGGAGGTGCTAGAGTGAACAGGGTCAGGGGAGCCCCGTTCATCCCCAGGGTCCCAGAATGAACCAGTGTTACCATGTACCCCTGCCCTTGGCTTCCTCCCTGCTCTAGTGGCCGTGTGTTAGCCAGAGATCAGTTTTGGTCTGGGTGCTATGGGTCTGTTGCGCCTGTGGCCTTGGTCCGGTCTCTGTCCTTGTCTCTGTGAAATGAGAGTGACTGTGCCTGAGAGCGTTCCAGCAAGACAATGATGATCTCCACTGTCTGATTCCCGCTTCCTGGGTTCTCACGGTAGACGAGGAGCCTGTTTTTCAGCTAGCTGCCACAAGGGGGCTGGAAATTTCTCCCTTCAGAGTGGACCTGGAAGGCTTGGAAGCATCTGGGGAAGGGCGTGGCCACGAGTAGAGAAATCGAGGCTACAGGCAGAAGTGGGAGGAAGTGAGAGAGGAAGACTCATGGAAAGCCTTGCTGCACTCGCCAAAAGAGCTGCCCTCGGACTCAAGAGGGCCACGTTCAATGCCAACCTGACATAAGCGAGTCACCCCTGGAGCACTTGTGGCCTGGGGCCAAAACACAGCTGGATTGAAGGAAGAGTCTTCCGTGTTCCCAGAGGGGCACTGACTGGAAATGAGCATGAAGGTGGGGTCCCTAAAGGGCCAGAGAATGAGGCCCTATGCAGGTGTCGGTACAGACTGCCCCAAAAGCCCCCTGAGAAGTTGGTCCTGGGGCGTAAGAGGAAGGCACAGTGAAGAGCAGGAGTGAAAGCTGCTTCAGCACTTTGGAGCAGGAAGGAAAGGAAGCAAGATACAGTTGGAAGAGGGCGAAGCGGGCAACCGGAGGGATGGAGAGCAGGGTTTGACCTTCGATTGTGGATCTCCTCCATTAGCAGGCTTCTGGGGTGGCGCTTTTGCCTCTCTGCCGATCCTTCCTTTGAGTGGGGCTGCCGACTGGCACCACGGCCTGTCAGACCGTGGGCGGGGGGCGTTGCAGGCACAGTGCGGTTCCTAGAGTCTTGGGCATGCTCACTTGAGGCGTTCTTCCCCTACCCGTCGACTGATCTCAGAGGAAGGAGACTGAGCTGCTCAACCCTGCCGGTGTGGCTGTCAGGGTGTCCCGCGTTAGCCCACGTGCCCGACTCCTGGGATCTTAGAGGGAGGCTGCTGATGTCCACCTTCCAGTGCTTCCGTCCATTGGGAGCCTGCCCTTCCTTGGCGCCGGCCGGCCGTGAGCGTTTATCCTCCATAGACAGGGTTCAAGAACCACCCAACCGTCACCTCGAGGTCATCTGACATTCCTGGTGGTGGTAGGGGGACCCCCTGGCTCCATGCTCACATCAGACCAGCTACCTGGAGTGGCAGGAACGTCTGACAGGATTGCACATGTGGCAGAAGAGCATCCGAGAAGGATGAAGGTTTGGCAGGAGAAACACCTGCCAGGTCAGATGTGAATGTGTGGCAGAAGGCCCATCTGGGAAGATTGCACACTGGGCAGAAGGAAGAGCTAAGAACGTTGTACAGACAGCGGAAGGAGTGCCTCTGGAGATTGCCCGGTGGGCGGTGGTAGCATCTGAGAGGATTGCGGGGTGGGAGGGAGGATGAGCTGGGAAGGATGCAAGGCCTGGGGAGGCAACATGTGAAGACGATTAAATATGTGGCAGGAGAAACACCTGAGAAGGTGGGATGCTTGGCAAGGGGAACAAGGCACAGAGTGGAGTGTTTGGGAGAAGAGACGCATAGGGAGATTGCATGTTTGGCAGAAGGAACACGTGAGAAGTTTGCCATGGTGGACAGCAGAAAAATTGCAGCCGATGGCACAGCGGTGGGGAGGAAATCATAGGAAGCTTGCAAGCACGTGGCCTGCGAAAGAAGCATCTGAAGAGATGGCATGTCTGGCAGAGGACACGTTGGGCAAGATTCCACGTTTGGCAGCAGGCCCGTGAGCGGCGGCAGACACGTATGGGCCTGTGGCAACCTCAGTTCCTCCCTCCTGAGAAGAAAGACATCGAGTGTCACACGGTAGAGTGAGAGACCGAGGCACGCATTAGAGCAGGGGTGAAAGTTCCTGAAATGGTATCGTGGCAGGAGCCAAAGGAAGTCAAGGAGGCTTGGAAGAGGCCCAGGTGGGCGGTGACCTGAGAGGTGGAGTACAGGACTGGACCTTAGACTCAGGGTCTCCCGCGTCGGCAGCATCGCTGCCTGTCCTCTGATGCTTCCCTTGGCGGGGAAGAGGGGGCTGTTCACTAGCACAGTGGCCTGTCACCACCTCATGGGGGCGTGGAGGCGCCGTGTGCTTACTGGAGTTGTTCTCATGCTGTCTTGAGGCGTTCCCCCCACAAGCAGACGAATGTGCCCAGGGGAAAACATCCTAGATCAGTGAACCTTCCGCCAGTTTGCCTCTCAGGGCGTATGTGTAAGCCCGTTCACCCAACTCCCGAGGTGTGCTGGGGAGGCTTCTGAGGTTCGTGAGTGCTGTGGGGGAGGGGGACTGCCTTTCCCTGGCGCTGCGTGTGATCAGTGATTTCTCTAGAGAGTCTGCTTGGTGACCACCAGGCCATCACCTTGCGGCTGCCTGATGTTTACTGGTGGTGGGGAACCGTCTCGGGCCCCGCTCCACACGTGTGACTGAGAGGGACACCTGACAGGATTGAACGCGTGGCAGATCATCCGATGAGATGGAGTGTCTGGTGGAAGGAACATCTGACAGCCCCGAGCGTGTGGCAGAGGGAACATCTAAGCAGACTGCAGCGATTTCAGAAGGAACGGCTAAGAACATTGCATGGTCAGCAGGAGGAAACCTTACGGTATGGTGGTTGGAGGGGGGCTGGGGGGCAAGGGAACCCATGAGAAGACTGCGGGATCAGCAGTTGGATGCCCTAGGGAGATTGCAAGGCCTGCCCAAGAGACATCTGGGTAGAGGAAGTATTGGGCCCATGGTGCGCGAGACAAAACTGAGTGGTTGTCAGGGGAAGAAGTGGACGCAAGTGGCTGTTTGGCAGAAGGAACCCTCAGGTAGATTGCAGGTTTGGCAGAAGGCCCAGGTGCGAAGATGACATGGTAGACAGCAGAAACCCTCTAGCAGGTCGCACGGTGGGCAGAAGGAACCTCTGAGCAGATTCCACGGTGGGCAGACGGAATGCCTAGGAAGAGTGCGTGGCTTGCAAAGGAAGCATCTGGAAAGAGGGAACATCTGGGAGAGAAAACATCCACCAAGATGGAGCGTTTGGCGGTAGGGATGTCAGCGGTGGCAGATCCATAGGGGCCTGCATGCAGCAACCCGAGCTCTCGCCTCATCAGAGGGAGTTTAACTGAGGGGCGTGAGGCAGAGTGAAAGAGACCGAGGCCACTTTGAGCGCAGGAGTGCAGGTCTCCCAGATAGTACCAGAGCAGAAAGACAAGGCAGTAAGGAATACTTGGAAGAGGGCCATGTGGGCAACTGGAGAGGTCAGGGGCACGCTTTGTTCGACCTTGGAGGTGAGGTCTCACACATTGGCAGGCTTCCAAGAGCCAGGGGTTGCACTGCTTCCTCCCCTGAGCCATTTCGCAGGGTGGGCCATCCACTTGGGCAGTGGCCTGTCGTCACCTGGGAGGGACCGCAGGCGTGGCGTGTTTCCTGGAGTCATAGGGGCGCTCACATGAGGCGTGCCTCCCTTGGCAGTCAGCTGTTGCCTGGGGAGGGTCGTAGGACAGTAAAACCCGGCCTGTTTGCCTGTGAGTGTGCAAGCATGAGTCCCCTCACCCGCCCCCCTGAGATCTTCTCAGGGAGCTGCTAATCGCCACCTTCCGGGGTTTCTGTCTGTCTGGGGGACCGCCCGTCCCTGGCACCGGCTCCCGGCAATCATTTGTTATTTGAGACAGGTAGTTCAATGGCAGCCTGACCCGTCACCTCCTGGTCGCCTGATGTGTCTGGTGGGTTTTGGGTGTGGCCCTCTCCTGCGCTGCTCCTGTCTGACCAGCCGCCCATGGTAACACAGAAACATCTGGCAGGATGGAGTGGTTGGCGGAAGACACATCTGACGAGATCGAATGTTTTGCAGAAGAGCCATGTGACCGGATCCCTGGTTTGGCAGAGGAGACATGCAAGAAGACGGAAGGTTTTGTCCGAACAGACATCTGGCAGGGTGGAACGGAGAGAACAGGTATGGTGGAGAGAAGGTCTGAGAAGGTCGCAGCATTCGCAGGAGCATCGGGAAAAGATTTCCTGTTTGCCCGAAGGAATGGCAAGTTCCAAAGGTCAGAGGCTCGCGTGAACTCTGTCGGGTTCAGGAGCAGCTCAGTGTTGCTGGTGGCAAGAGTGTGGTACGGGAATGGTTGGGTGTGGTTTGAATGTCTAGAAAAGGCGAGCTGAGGGTAGATTTTTGAACAGTCCAGAGTAAGAAGGGTAGAGGATATATCCTGTGGTCCACGGCCACATTCTCAGGATGCTCGTGGCTGTAAATAGTAGATGACCCAAGTATGAGAGGCTGAAGCCATAGGCACCAGAATTGTGTCAGCATCGTCGTGTCATGCTCACGTTTTCCCTTCCAGCTGTGCTGTGGGCAGTGTTTAGTTCATGTCTGCTTTGCTGGCGGGCCGAGTAGCAACAGCTGCAGTTGGTGTGTTCTCTGAAGGCAGTATCCGAAGGCTGGAGGGGTTGCTTTTCTTCCCAGGTGTCTTTTGAAGAGGCAGTCAAGTCAGCAGCTCGCAGTGACCTTCTGGTAACATCGTATGGGCTGGGTTACAGCACATGCCGACTGCTAAGCCGGTGACTTGGGAAAACCATGTGATTGCTGTGATGAGCTTAGAATGATCATTCCTCCTTCGGGAGCTGGGGGTGGTTTGAGGGAATGATAAAGATCCCGATAACCTTGCATTTCTCCAGCGAGAAAGAAGAAAGAAATTCCGTGGATAGGGAGCCAGCCAGGTTTCCTGCAGAAAATCATGGGGAGCTTTTGAGCAGGGGAGTCAGAAGATGAGCGGTGAGTATTAGGGCTTTCCGGTCATGGCGTGACACAGGGATTGGCCAGCTCTTCCTGTAAAGGGCCAGGTGGGAAACACTCGTAGGCCCCGTGGTCTCTGTCGTGTCTGCTGAAGCCTGCCGTAGTAGCGTGGAAGCTGTCAGAGATGACGTGTGAGCAAATGGTCCCGACTGACCTCCGGTAAAGCATTGATTCCGGAAGCATTTAACAGACCTAATAACCTTTCAAACCGCATGGCGTTTCTTTCCCAGATCCCGTTTCAGGAATGTTTCTGGTGGCTTACAAGGACCGTCTCCAACATGCTTAGGCTCTCTTAACTTTCCCAGGATCCTGAGTAGGGTATCCGCCATTCGTCCGTAGGGCTCCGGGATGTCTCGTTCTTACCGTGTCCCTGCCAACCCTGGTCCCTTCTCGTCATGATCACCCACTGCGGAAGAGAGGAGGTGCTAGAGTGAACAGGGTCAGGGGAGCCCCGTTCATCCCCAGGGTCCCAGAATGAACCAGTGTTACCATGTACCCCTGCCCTTGGCTTCCTCCCTGCTCTAATGGCCGTGTGTTAACCAGAGATCAGTTTTGGTCTGGGTGCTATGGGTCTGTTGCGCCTGTGGCCCTGGTCCGGTGTCTGTCCTTGTCTCTGTGAAATGAGAGTGACTGTGCCTGAGAGCGTTCCAGCAAGACAATGATGATCTCCAGTGTCTGATTCCCGCTTCCTGGGTTCTCACGGTAGACGAGGAGCCTGTTTTTCAGCTAGCTGCCACAAGGGGGCTGGAAATTTCTCCCTTCAGAGTGGACCTGGAAGGCTTGGAAGCATCTGGGGAAGGGCGTGGCCACGAGTAGAGAAATCGAGGCTACAGGCAGAAGTGGGAGGAAGTGAGAGAGGAAGACTCATGGAAAGCCTTGCTGCACTCGCCAAAAGAGCTGCCTTCGGACTCAAGAGGGCCACGTTCAATGCCAACCTGACATAAGTTAGTCACCCCTGGAGCACTTGTGGCCTGGGGCCAAAACACAGCTGGATTGAAGGAAGAGTCTTCCTTGTTCCCAGAGGGGCACTGACTGGAAATGAGCATGAAGGTGGGGTCCCTAAAGGGCCAGAGAATGAGGCCCTATGCAGGTGTCGGTACAGACTGCCCCAAAAGCCCCCTGAGAAGTTGGTCCTGGGGCGTAAGAGGAAGGCACAGTGAAGAGCAGGAGTGAAAGCTGCTTCAGCACTTTGGAGCAGGAAGGAAAGGAAGCAAGATACAGTTGGAAGAGGGCGAAGCGGGCAACCGGAGGGATGGAGTGCAGGGTTTGACCTTCGATTGTGGATCTCCTCCATTAGCAGGCTTCCGGGGTGGCGTTTTTGCCTCTCTGCCGATCCTTCCTTTGAGTGGGGCTGCCGACTGGCACCACGGCCTGTCAGACCGTGGGCGGGGGGCGTTGCAGGCACAGTGCGGTTCCTAGAGTCTTGGGCATGCTCACTTGAGGCGTTCTTCCCCTACCCGTCGACTGATCTCAGAGGAAGGAGACTGAGCTGCTCAACCCTGCCGGTGTGGCTGTCAGGGTGTCCCGCGTTAGCCCACGTGCCCGACTCCTGGGATCTTAGAGGGAGTCTGCTGATGTCCACCTTCCAGTGCTTCCGTCCATTGGGAGCCTGCCCTTCCTTGGCGCCGGCCGGCCGTGAGCGTTTATCCTCCATAGACAGGGTTCAAGAACCACCCAACCGTCACCTCGAGGTCATCTGCCATTCCTGTTGGTGGTAGGGGGACCCCCTGGCTCCATGCTCACATCAGACCAGCTACCTGGAGTGGCAGGAACGTCTGACAGGATTGCACATGTGGCAGAAGAGCATCCGAGAAGGATGAAGGTTTGGTAGGAGAAACACCTGCCAGGTCAGATGTGAATGTGTGGCAGAAGGCCCATCTGGGAAGATTGCACACTGGGCAGAAGGAAGAGCTAAGAACGTTGTACAGACAGCAGAAGGAGTGCCTCTGGAGATTGCCCGGTGGGCGGTGGTAGCCTCTGAGAGGATTGCGGGGTGGGAGGGAGGATGAGCTGGGAAGGATGCAAGGCCTGGGGAGGCAACATGTGAAGACGATTAAATATGTGGCAGGAGAAACACCTGAGAAGGTGGGATGCTTGGCAAGGGGAACAAGGCACAGAGTGGAGTGTTTGGGAGAAGAGACGCATAGGGAGATTGCATGTTTGGCAGAAGGAACACGTGAGAAGTTTGCCATGGTGGACAGCAGAAAAATTGCAGCCGATGGCACAGCGGTGGGGAGGAAATCATAGGAAGCTTGCAAGCGCGTGGCCTGCAAAAGAAGCATCTGAAGAGATGGCATGTCTGGCAGAGGACACGTTGGGCAAGATTCCACGTTTGGCAGCAGGCCCGTGAGTGGCGGCAGACACGTATGGGCCTGTGGCAACCTCAGTTCCTCCCTCCTGAGAAGAAAGACATCGAGTGTCACACGGTAGAGTGAGAGACCGAGGCACGCATTAGAGCAGGGGTGAAAGTTCCTGAAATGGTATCGTGGCAGGAGCCAAAGGAAGTCAAGGAGGCTTGGAAGAGGCCCAGGTGGGCGGTGACCTGAGAGGTGGAGTACAGGACTGGACCTTAGACTCAGGGTCTCCCGCGTCGGCAGCATCGCTGCCTGTCCTCTGATGCTTCCCTTGGCGGGGAAGAGGGGGCTGTTCACTAGCACAGTGGCCTGTCACCACCTCATGGGGGCGTGGAGGCGCCGTGTGCTTACTGGAGTTGTTCTCATGCTGTCTTGAGGCGTTCCCCCCACAAGCAGACGAATGTGCCCAGGGGAAAACATCCTAGATCAGTGAACCTTCCGCCAGTTTGCCTCTCAGGGCGTATGTGTAAGCCCGTTCACCCAACTCCCGAGGTGTGCTGGGGAGGCTTCTGAGGTTCGTGAGTGCTGTTGGGGAGGGGGACTGCCTTTCCCTGGCGCTGCGTGTGATCAGTGATTTCTCTAGAGAGTCTGCTTGGTGACCACCAGGCCATCACCTTGCGGCTGCCTGATGTTTACTGGTGGTGGGGAACCGTCTCGGGCCCCGCTCCACACGTGTGACTGAGAGGGACACCTGACAGGATTGAACGCGTGGCAGATCATCCGATGAGATGGAGTGTCTGGTGGAAGGAACATCTGACAGCCCCGAGCGTGTGGCAGAGGGAACATCTAAGCAGACTGCAGCGATTTCAGAAGGAACGGCTAAGAACATTGCATGGTCAGCAGGAGGAAACCTTACGGTATGGTGTTTGGAGGGGGGCTGGGGGGCAAGGGAACCCATGAGAAGACTGCGGGATCAGCAGTTGGATGCCCTAGGGAGATTGCAAGGCCTGCCCAAGAGACATCTGGGTAGAGGAAGTATTGGGCCCATGGTGCGCGAGACAAAACTGAGTGGTTGTCAGGGGAAGAAGTGGACGCAACTGGCTGTTTGGCAGAAGGAACCCTCAGGTAGATTGCACGTTTGGCAGAAGGCCCAAGTGCGAAGATGACATGGTAGACAGCAGAAACCCTTTAGCCGGTCGCACGGTGGGCAGAAGGAACCTCTGAGCAGATTCCACGGTGGGCAGACGGAATGCCTAGGAAGAGTGCGTGGCTTGCAAAGGAAGCATCTGGAAAGAGGGAACATCTGGGAGAGAAAACATCCACCAAGATGGAGCGTTTGGCGGTAGGGATGTCAGCGGTGGCAGATCCATAGGGGCCTGCATGCAGCAACCCGAGCTCTCGCCTCATCAGAGGGAGTTTAACTGAGGGGCGTGAGGCAGAGTGAAAGAGACCGAGGCCACTTTGAGCGCATTAGTGCAGGTCTCCCAGATAGTACCAGAGCAGAAAGACAAGGCAGTAAGGTATACTTGGAAGAGGGCCATGTGGGCAACTGGAGAGGTCAGGGGCACGCTTTGTTCGACCTTGGAGGCGAGGTCTCACACATTGGCAGGCTTCCAAGAGCCAGGGGTTGCACTGCTTCCTCCCCTGAGCCATTTCGCAGGGTGGGCCATCCACATGGGCAGTGGCCTGTCGTCACCTGGGAGGGACCGCAGGCGTGGCGTGTTTCCTGGAGTCATAGGGGCGCTCACATGAGGCGTGCCTCCCTTGGCAGTCGGCTGTTGCCTGGGGAGGGTCGTAGGACAGTAAAACCCGGCCTGTTTGCCTGTGAGTGTGCAAGCATGAGTCCCCTCACCCGCCCCCCTGAGATCTTCTCAGGGAGCTGCTAATCGCCACCTTCCGGGGTTTCTGTCTGTCTGGGGGACCGCCCGTCCCTGGCACCGGCTCCCGGCAATCATTTGTTATTTGAGACAGGTAGTTCAATGGCAGCCTGACCCGTCACCTCCTGGTCGCCTGATGTGTCTGGTGGGTTGTGGGTGTGGCCCTCTCCTGCGCTGCTCCTGTCTGACCAGCCGCCCATGGTAACACAGAAACATCTGGCAGGATGGAGTGGTTGGCGGAAGACACATCTGACGAGATCGAATGTTTTGCAGAAGAGCCATGTGACCGGATCCCTGGTTTGGCAGAGGAGACATGCAAGAAGACGGAAGGTTTTGTCCGAACAGACATCTGGCAGGGTGGAACGGAGAGAACAGGTATGGTGGAGAGAAGGTCTGAGAAGGTCGCAGCATTCGCAGGAGCATCGGGAAAAGATTTCCTGTTTGCCCGAAGGAATGGCAAGTTCCAAAGGTCAGAGGCTCGCGTGAACTCTGTCGGGTTCAGGAGCAGTTCAGTGTTGCTGGTGGCAAGAGTGTGGTACGGGAATGGTTGGGTGTGGTTTGAATGTCTAGAAAAGGCGAGCTGAGGGTAGATTTTTGAACAGTCCAGAGTAAGAGGGGTAGAGGATATATCCTGTGGTCCACGGCCACATTCTCAGGATGCTCGTGGCTGTAAATAGTAGATGACCCAAGTATGAGAGGCTGAAGCCATAGGCACCAGAATTGTGTCAGCATCGTCGTGTCATGCTCACGTTTTCCCTTCCAGCTGTGCTGTGGGCAGTGTTTAGTTCATGTCTGCTTTGCTGGCGGGCCGAGTAGCAACAGCCGCAGTTGGTGTGTTCTCTGAAGGCAGTTATCCGAAGGCTGGAGGGGTTGCTTTTCTTCCCAGGTGTCTTTTGAAGAGGCAGTCAAATCAGAAGCTCGCAGTGACCTTCTGGTAACATCGTATGGGCTGGGTTACAGCACATGCCGACTGCTAAGCCGGTCACTGGGGAAAACCATGTGATTGCTATGATGAGCTTAGAATGATCATTCCTCCTTCGGGAGCTGGGGGTGGTTTGAGGGAATGATAAAGATCCCGATAACCTTGCATTTCTCCAGCGAGAAAGAAGAAAGAAATTCCGTGGATAGGGAGCCAGCCAGGTTTCCTGCAGAAAATCATGGGGAGCTTTTGAGCAGGGGAGTCAGAAGATGAGCGGTGAGTATTAGGGCTTTCCGGTCATGGCGTGACACAGGGATTGGCCAGCTCTTCCTGTAAAGGGCCAGGTGGGAAACACTCGTAGGCCCCGTGGTCTCTGTCGTGTCTGCTGAAGCCTGCCGTAGTAGCGTGGAAGCTGTCAGAGATGACGTGTGAGCAAATGGTCCCGACTGACCTCCGGTAAAGCATTGATTCCGGAAGCATTTAACAGACCTAATAACCTTTCAAACCGCATGGCGTTTCTTTCCCAGATCCCGTTTCAGGAATGTTTCTGGTGGCTTACAAGGACCGTCTCCAACATGCTTAGGCTCTCTTAACTTTCCCAGGATCCTGAGTAGGGTATCCGCCATTCGTCCGTAGGGCTCCGGGATGTCTCGTTCTTACCGTGTCCCTGCCAACCCTGGTCCCTTCTCGTCATGATCACCCACTGCGGAAGAGAGGAGGTGCTAGAGTGAACAGGGTCAGGGGAGCCCCGTTCATCCCCAGGGTCCCAGAATGAACCAGTGTTACCATGTACCCCTGCCCTTGGCTTCCTCCCTGCTCTAATGGCCGTGTGTTAGCCAGAGATCAGTTTTGGTCTGGGTGCTATGGGTCTGTTGCGCCTGTGGCCTTGGTCCGGTGTCTGTCCTTCTCTCTGTGAAATGAGAGTGACTGTGCCTGAGAGCGTTCCAGCAAGACAATGATGATCTCCAGTGTCTGATTCCCGCTTCCTGGGTTCTCACGGTAGACGAGGAGCCTGTTTTTCAGCTAGCTGCCACAAGGGGGCTGGAAATTTCTCCCTTCAGAGTGGACCTGGAAGGCTTGGAAGCATCTGGGGAAGGGCGTGGCCACGAGTAGAGAAATCGAGGCTACAGGCAGAAGTGGGAGGAAGTGAGAGAGGAAGACTCATGGAAAGCCTTGCTGCACTCGCCAAAAGAGCTGCCCTCGGACTCAAGAGGGCCACGTTCAATGCCAACCTGACATAAGGGAGTCACCCCTGGAGCACTTGTGGCCTGGGGCCAAAACACAGCTGGATTAAAGGAAGAGTCTTCCGTGTTCCCAGAGGGGCACTGACTGGAAATGAGCATGAAGGTGGGGTCCCTAAAGGGCCAGAGAATGAGGCCCTATGCAGGTGTCGGTACAGACTGCCCCAAAAGCCCCCTGAGAAGTTGGTCCTGGGGCGTAAGAGGAAGGCACAGTGAAGAGCAGGAGTGAAAGCTGCTTCAGCACTTTGGAGCAGGAAGGAAAGGAAGCAAGATACAGTTGGAAGAGGGCGAAGCGGGCAACCGGAGGGATGGAGAGCAGGGTTTGACCTTCGATTGTGGATCTCCTCCATTAGCAGGCTTCCGGGGTGGCGTTTTTGCCTCTCTGCCGATCCTTCCTTTGAGTGGGGCTGCCGACTGGCACCACGGCCTGTCAGACCGTGGGCGGGGGGCGTTGCAGGCACAGTGCGGTTCCTAGAGTCTTGGGCATGCTCACTTGAGGCGTTCTTCCCCTACCCGTCGACTGATCTCAGAGGAAGGAGACTGAGCTGCTCAACCCTGCCGGTGTGGCTGTCAGGGTGTCCCGCGTTAGCCCACGTGCCCGACTCCTGGGATCTTAGAGGGAGTCTGCTGATGTCCACCTTCCAGTGCTTCCGTCCATTGGGAGCCTGCCCTTCCTTGGCGCCGGCCGGCCGTGAGCGTTTATCCTCCATAGACAGGGTTCAAGAACCACCCAACCGTCACCTCGAGGTCATCTGACATTCCTGGTGGTGGTAGGGGGACCCCCTGGCTCCATGCTCACATCAGACCAGCTACCTGGAGTGGCAGGAACGTCTGACAGGATTGCACATGTGGCAGAAGAGCATCCGAGAAGGATGAAGGTTTGGCAGGAGAAACACCTGCCAGGTCAGATGTGAATGTGTGGCAGAAGGCCCATCTGGGAAGATTGCACACTGGGCAGAAGGAAGAGCTAAGAACGTTGTACAGACAGCAGAAGGAGTGCCTGTGAGATTGCCCGGTGGGCGGTGGTAGCCTCTGAGAGGATTGCGGGGTGGGAGGGAGGATGAGCTGGGAAGGATGCAAGGCCTGGGGAGGCAACATGTGAAGACGATTAAATATGTGGCAGGAGAAACACCTGAGAAGGTGGGATGCTTGGCAAGGGGAACAAGGCACAGAGTGGAGTGTTTGGGAGAAGAGACGCATAGGGAGATTGCATGTTTGTCAGAAGGAACACGTGAGAAGTCTGCCATGGTGGACAGCAGAAAAATTGCAGCCGATGGCACAGCGGTGGGGAGGAAATCATAGGAAACTTGCAAGCGCGTGGCCTGCGAAAGAGGCATCTGAAGAGATGGCATGTCTGGCAGAGGACACGTTGGGCAAGATTCCACGTTTGGCAGCAGGCCCGTGAGCGGCGGCAGACACGTATGGGCCTGTGGCAACCTCAGTTCCTCCCTCCTGAGAAGAAAGACATCGAGTGTCACACGGTAGAGTGAGAGACCGAGGCACGCATTAGAGCAGGGGCGAAAGTTCCTGAAATGGTATCGTGGCAGGAGCCAAAGGAAGTCAAGGAGGCTTGGAAGAGGCCCAGGTGGGCGGTGACCTGAGAGGTGGAGTACAGGACTGGACCTTAGACTCAGGGTCTCCCGCGTCGGCAGCATCGCTGCCTGTCCTCTGATGCTTCCCTTGGCGGGGAAGAGGGGGCTGTTCACTAGCACAGTGGCCTGTCACCACCTCATGGGGGCGCGGAGGCGCCGTGTGCTTAGTGGAGTTGTTCTCATGCTCTCTTGAGGCGTTCCCCCCACAAGCAGACGAATGTGCCCAGGGGAAAACATCCTAGATCAGTGAACCTTCCGCCAGTTTGCCTCTCAGGGCGTATGTGTGAGCCCATTCACCCAACTCCCGAGGTGTGCTGGGGAGGCTTCTGAGGTTCGTGAGTGCTGTGGGGGAGGGGGACTGCCTTTCCCTGGCGCTGTGTGTGATCAGTGATTTCTCTAGAGAGTCTGCTTGGTGACCACCAGGCCATCACCTTGCGGCTGCCTGATGTTTACTGGTGGTGGGGAACCGTCTCGGGCCCCGCTCCACACGTGTGACTGAGAGGGACACCTGACAGGATTGAACGCGTGGCAGATCATCCGATGAGATGGAGTGTCTGGTGGAAGGAACATCTGACAGCCCCGAGCGTGTGGCAGAGGGAACATCTAAGCAGACTGCAGCGATTTCAGAAGGAACGGCTAAGAACATTGCATGGTCAGCAGGAGGAAACCTTACGGTATGGTGGTTGGAGGGGGTCTGGGGGGCAAGGGAACCCATGAGAAGACTGCGGGATCAGCAGTTGGATGCCCTAGGGAGATTGCAAGGCCTGCCCAAGAGACATCTGGGTAGAGGAAGTATTGGGCCCATGGTACGCGAGACAAAACTGAGTGGTTGTCAGGGGAAGAAGTGGACGCAACTGGCTGTTTGGCAGAAGGAACCCTCAGGTAGATTGCACGTTTGGCAGAAGGCCCAAGTGCGAAGATGACATGGTAGACAGCAGAAACCCTTTATCAGGTCGCACGGTGGGCAGAAGGAACCTCTGAGCAGATTCCACGGTGGGCAGACGGAATGCCTAGGAAGAGTGCGTGGCTTGCAAAGGAAGCATCTGGAAAGAGGGAACATCTGGGAGAGAAAACATCCACCAAGATGGAGCGTTTGGCGGTAGGGATGTCAGCGGTGGCAGATCCATAGGGGCCTGCATGCAGCAACCCGAGCTCTCGCCTCATCAGAGGGAGTTTAACTGAGGGGCGTGAGGCAGAGTGAAAGAGACCGAGGCCACTTTGAGCGCAGGAGTGCAGGTCTCCCAGATAGTACCAGAGCAGAAAGACAAGGCAGTAAGGTATACTTGGAAGAGGGCCATGTGGGCAACTGGAGAGGTCAGGGGCACGCTTTGTTCGACCTTGGAGGCGAGGTCTCACACATTGGCAGGCTTCCAAGAGCCAGGGGTTGCACTGCTTCCTCCCCTGAGCCATTTCGCAGGGTGGGCCATCCACATGGGCAGTGGCCTGTCGTCACCTGGGAGGGACCGCAGGCGTGGCGTGTTTCCTGGAGTCATAGGGGCGCTCACATGAGGCGTGCCTCCCTTGGCAGTCGGCTGTTGCCTGGGGAGGGTCGTAGGACAGTAAAACCCGGCCTGTTTGCCTGTGAGTGTGCAAGCATGAGTCCCCTCACCCGCCCCCCTGAGATCTTCTCAGGGAGCTGCTAATCGCCACCTTCCGGGGTTTCTGTCTGTCTGGGGGACCGCCCGTCCCTGGCACCGGCTCCCGGCAATCATTTGTTATTTGAGACAGGTAGTTCAATGGCAGCCTGACCCGTCACCTCCTGGTCGCCTGATGTGTCTGGTGGGTTGTGGGTGTGGCCCTCTCCTGCGCTGCTCCTGTCTGACCAGCCGCCCATGGTAACACAGAAACATCTGGCAGGATGGAGTGGTTGGCGGAAGACACATCTGACGAGATCGAATGTTTTGCAGAAGAGCCATGTGACCGGATCCCTGGTTTGGCAGAGGAGACATGCAAGAAGACGGAAGGTTTTGTCCGAACAGACATCTGGCAGGGTGGAACGGAGAGAACAGGTATGGTGGAGAGAAGGTCTGAGAAGGTCGCAGCATTCGCAGGAGCATCGGGAAAAGATTTCCTGTTTGCCCGAAGGAATGGCAAGTTCCAAAGGTCAGAGGCTCGCGTGAACTCTGTCGGGTTCAGGAGCAGCTCAGTGTTGCTGGTGGCAAGAGTGTGGTACGGGAATGGTTGGGTGTGGTTTGAATGTCTAGAAAAGGCGAGCTGAGGGTAGATTTTTGAACAGTCCAGAGTAAGAGGGGTAGAGGATATATCCTGTGGTCCACGGCCACATTCTCAGGATGCTCGTGGCTGTAAATAGTAGATGACCCAAGTATGAGAGGCTGAAGCCATAGGCACCAGAATTGTGTCAGCATCGTCATGTCATGCTCACGTTTTCCCTTCCAGCTGTGCTGTGGGCAGTGTTTAGTTCATGTCTGCTTTGCTGGCGGGCCGAGTAGCAACAGCCGCAGTTGGTGTGTTCTCTGAAGGCAGTATCCGAAGGCTGGAGGGGTTGCTTTTCTTCCCAGGTGTCTTTTGAAGAGGCAGTCAAGTCAGCAGCTCGCAGTGACCTTCTGGTAACATCGTATGGGCTGGGTTACAGCACATGCCGACTGCTAAGCCGGTCACTGGGGAAAACCATGTGATTGCTGTGATGAGCTTAGAATGATCATTCCTCCTTCGGGAGCTGGGGGTGGTTTGAGGGAATGATAAAGATCCCGATAACCTTGCATTTCTCCAGCGAGAAAGAAGAAAGAAATTCCGTGGATAGGGAGCCAGCCAGGTTTCCTGCAGAAAATCATGGGGAGCTTTTGAGCAGGGGAGTCAGAAGATGAGCGGTGAGTATTAGGGCTTTCCGGTCATGGCGTGACACAGGGATTGGCCAGCTCTTCCTGTAAAGGGCCAGGTGGGAAACACTCGTAGGCCCCGTGGTCTCTGTCGTGTCTGCTGAAGCCTGCCGTAGTAGCGTGGAAGCTGTCAGAGATGACGTGTGAGCAAATGGTCCCGACTGACCTCCGGTAAAGCATTGATTCCGGAAGCATTTAACAGACCTAATAACCTTTCAAACCGCATGGCGTTTCTTTCCCAGATCCCGTTTCAGGAATGTTTCTGGTGGCTTACAAGGACCGTCTCCAACATGCTTAGGCTCTCTTAACTTTCCCAGGATCCTGAGTAGGGTATCCGCCATTCGTCCGTAGGGCTCCGGGATGTCTCGTTCTTACCGTGTCCCTGCCAACCCTGGTCCCTTCTCGTCATGATCACCCACTGCAGAAGAGAGGAGGTGCTAGAGTGAACAGGGTCAGGGGAGCCCCGTTCATCCCCAGGGTCCCAGAATGAACCAGTGTTACCATGTACCCCTGCCCTTGGCTTCCTCCCTGCTCTAATGGCCGTGTGTTAGCCAGAGATCAGTTTTGGTCTGGGTGCTATGGGTCTGTTGCGCCTGTGGCCCTGGTCCGGTCTCTGTCCTTGTCTCTGTGAAATGAGAGTGACTGTGCCTGAGAGCGTTCCAGCAAGACAATGATGATCTCCACTGTCTGATTCCCGCTTCCTGGGTTCTCACGGTAGACGAGGAGCCTGTTTTTCAGCTAGCTGCCACAAGGGGGCTGGAAATTTCTCCCTTCAGAGTGGACCTGGAAGGCTTGGAAGCATCTGGGGAAGGGCGTGGCCACGAGTAGAGAAATCGAGGCTACAGGCAGAAGTGGGAGGAAGTGAGAGAGGAAGACTCATGGAAAGCCTTGCTGCACTCGCCAAAAGAGCTGCCCTCGGACTCAAGAGGGCCACGTTCAATGCCAACCTGACATAAGGGAGTCACCCCTGGAGCACTTGTGGCCTGGGGCCAAAACACAGCTGGATTGAAGGAAGAGTCTTCCGTGTTCCCAGAGGGGCACTGACTGGAAATGAGCATGAAGGTGGGGTCCCTAAAGGGCCAGAGAATGAGGCCCTATGCAGGTGTCGGTACAGACTGCCCCAAAAGCCCCCTGAGAAGTTGGTCCTGGGGCGTAAGAGGAAGGCACAGTGAAGAGCAGGAGTGAAAGCTGCTTCAGCACTTTGGAGCAGGAAGGAAAGGAAGCAAGATACAGTTGGAAGACGGCGAAGCGGGCAACCGGAGGGATGGAGAGCAGGGTTTGACCTTCGATTGTGGATCTCCTCCATTAGCAGGCTTCTGGGGTGGTGCTTTTGCCTCTCTGCCGATCCTTCCTTTGAGTGGGGCTGCCGACTGGCACCACGGCCTGTCAGACCGTGGGCGGGGGGCGTTGCAGGCACAGTGCGGTTCCTAGAGTCTTGGGCGTGCTCACTTGAGGCGTTCTTCCCCTACCCGTCGACTGATCTCAGAGGAAGGAGACTGAGCTGCTCAACCCTGCCGGTGTGGCTGTCAGGGTGTCCCGCGTTAGCCCACGTGCCCGACTCCTGGGATCTTAGAGGGAGGCTGCTGATGTCCACCTTCCAGTGCTTCCGTCCATTGGGAGCCTGCCCTTCCTTGGCGCCGGCCGGCCGTGAGCGTTTATCCTCCATAGACAGGGTTCAAGAACCACCCAACCGTCACCTCGAGGTCATCTGACATTCCTGGTGGTGGTAGGGGGACCCCCTGGCTCCATGCTCACATCAGACCAGCTACCTGGAGTGGCAGGAACGTCTGACAGGATTGCACATGTGGCAGAAGAGCATCCGAGAAGGATGAAGGTTTGGCAGGAGAAACACCTGCCAGGTCAGATGTGAATGTGTGGCAGAAGGCCCATCTGGGAAGATTGCACACTGGGCAGAAGAAGAGCTAAGAACGTTGTACAGACAGCAGAAGGAGTGCCTGTGGAGATTGCCCGGTGGGCGGTGGTAGCATCTGAGAGGATTGCGGGGTGGGAGGGAGGATGAGCTGGGAAGGATGCAAGGCCTGGGGAGGCAACATGTGAAGACGATTAAATATGTGGCAGGAGAAACACCTGAGAAGGTGGGATGCTTGGCAAGGGGAACAAGGCACAGAGTGGAGTGTTTGGGAGAAGAGACGCATAGGGAGATTGCATGTTTGGCAGAAGGAACACGTGAGAAGTTTGCCATGGTGGACAGCAGAAAAATTGCAGCCGATGGCACAGCGGTGGGGAGGAAATCATTGGAAGCTTGCAAGCGCGTGGCCTGCGAAAGAAGCATCTGAAGAGATGGCATGTCTGGCAGAGGACACGTTGGGCAAGATTCCACGTTTGGCAGCAGGCCCGTGAGTGGCGGCAGACACGTATGGGCCTGTGGCAACCTCAGTTCCTCCCTCCTGAGAAGAAAGACATCGAGTGTCACACGGTAGAGTGAGAGACCGAGGCACGCATTAGAGCAGGGGCGAAAGTTCCTGAAATGGTATCGTGGCAGGAGCCAAAGGAAGTCAAGGAGGCTTGGAAGAGGCCCAGGTGGGCGGTGACCTGAGAGGTGGAGTACAGGACTGGACCTTAGACTCAGGGTCTCCCGCGTCAGCAGCATCGCTGCATGTCCTCTGATGCTTCCCTTGGCGCAGAGGAGGGGGCTGTTCACTAGCACAGTGGCCTGTCACCACCTCATGGGGGTGCGGAGGCGCCGTGTGCTTACTGGAGTTGTTCTCATGCTCTCTTGAGGCGTTCCCCCCACAAGCAGACGAATGTGCCCAGGAGAAAACATCCTAGATCAGTGAACCTTCCGCCAGTTTGCCTCTCAGGGCGTATGTGTGAGCCCATTCACCCAACTCCCGAGGTGTGCTGGGGAGGCTTCTGAGGTTCGTGAGTGCTGTGGGGGAGGGGGACTGCCTTTCCCTGGCGCTGCGTGTGATCAGTGATTTCTCTAGAGAGTCTGCTTGGTGACCACCAGGCCATCACCTTGCGGCTGCCTGATGTTTACTGGTGGTGGGGAACCGTCTCGGGCCCCGCTCCACACGTGTGACTGAGAGGGACACCTGACAGGATTGAACGCGTGGCAGATCATCCGATGAGATGGAGTGTCTGGTGGAAGGAACATCTGACAGCCCCGAGCGTGTGGCAGAGGGAACATCTAAGCAGACTGCAGCGATTTCAGAAGGAACGGCTAAGAACATTGCATGGTCAGCAGGAGGAAACCTTACGGTATGGTGGTTGGAGGCGGGCTGGGGGGCAAGGGAACCCATGAGAAGACTGCGGGATCAGCAGTTGGATGCCCTAGGGAGATTGCAAGGCCTGCCCAAGAGACATCTGGGTAGAGGAAGTATTGGGCCCATGGTGCGCGAGACAAAACTGAGTGGTTGTCAGGGGAAGAAGTGGACGCAACTGGCTGTTTGGCAGAAGGAACCCTCAGGTAGATTGCACGTTTGGCAGAAGGCCCAAGTGCGAAGATGACATGGTAGACAGCAGAAACCCTTTAGCCGGTCGCACGGTGGGCAGAAGGAACCTCTGAGCAGATTCCACGGTGGGCAGACGGAATGCCTAGGAAGAGTGCGTGGCTTGCAAAGGAAGCATCTGGAAAGAGGGAACATCTGGGAGAGAAAACATCCACCAAGATGGAGCGTTTGGCGGTAGGGATGTCAGCGGTGGCAGATCCATAGGGGCCTGCATGCAGCAACCCGAGCTCTCGCCTCATCAGAGGGAGTTTAACTGAGGGGCGTGAGGCAGAGTGAAAGAGACCGAGGCCACTTTGAGTGCATTAGTGCAGGTCTCCCAGATAGTACCAGAGCAGAAAGACAAGGCAGTAAGGTATACTTGGAAGAGGGCCATGTGGGCAACTGGAGAGGTCAGGGGCACGCTTTGTTCGACCTTGGAGGCGAGGTCTCACACATTGGCAGGCTTCCAAGAGCCAGGGGTTGCACTGCTTCCTCCCCTGAGCCATTTCGCAGGGTGGGCCATCCACATGGGCAGTGGCCTGTCGTCACCTGGGAGGGACCGCAGGCGTGGCGTGTTTCCTGGAGTCATAGGGGCGCTCACATGAGGCGTGCCTCCCTTGGCAGTCGGCTGTTGCCTGGGGAGGGTCGTAGGACAGTAAAACCCGGCCTGTTTGCCTGTGAGTGTGCAAGCATGAGTCCCCTCACCCGCCCCCCTGAGATCTTCTCAGGGAGCTGCTAATCGCCACCTTCCGGGGTTTCTGTCTGTCTGGGGGACCGCCCGTCCCTGGCACCGGCTCCCGGCAATCATTTGTTATTTGAGACAGGTAGTTCAATGGCAGCCTGACCCGTCACCTCCTGGTCGCCTGATGTGTCTGGTGGGTTGTGGGTGTGGCCCTCTCCTGCGCTGCTCCTGTCTGACCAGCCGCCCATGGTAACACAGAAACATCTGGCAGGATGGAGTGGTTGGCGGAAGACACATCTGACGAGATCGAATGTTTTGCAGAAGAGCCATGTGACCGGATCCCTGGTTTGGCAGAGGAGACATGCAAGAAGACGGAAGGTTTTGTCCGAACAGACATCTGGCAGGGTGGAACGGAGAGAACAGGTATGGTGGAGAGAAGGTCTGAGAAGGTCGCAGCATTCGCAGGAGCATCGGGAAAAGATTTCCTGTTTGCCCGAAGGAATGGCAAGTTCCAAAGGTCAGAGGCTCGCGTGAACTCTGTCGGGTTCAGGAGCAGCTCAGTGTTGCTGGTGGCAAGAGTGTGGTACGGGAATGGTTGGGTGTGGTTTGAATGTCTAGAAAAGGCGAGCTGAGGGTAGATTTTTGAACAGTCCAGAGTAAGAGGGGTAGAGGATATATCCTGTGGTCCACGGCCACATTCTCAGGATGCTCGTGGCTGTAAATAGTAGATGACCCAAGTATGAGAGGCTGAAGCCATAGGCACCAGAATTGTGTCAGCATCGTCGTGTCATGCTCACGTTTTCCCTTCCAGCTGTGCTGTGGGCAGTGTTTAGTTCATGTCTGCTTTGCTGGCGGGCCGAGTAGCAACAGCTGCAGTTGGTGTGTTCTCTGAAGGCAGTATCCGAAGGCTGGAGGGGTTGCTTTTCTTCCCAGGTGTCTTTTGAAGAGGCAGTCAAGTCAGCAGCTCGCAGTGACCTTCTGGTAACATCGTATGGGCTGGGTTACAGCACATGCCGACTGCTAAGCCGGTCACTGGGGAAAACCATGTGATTGCTGTGATGAGCTTAGAATGATCATTCCTCCTTCGGGAGCTGGGGGTGGTTTGAGGGAATGATAAAGATCCGGATAACCTTGCATTTCTCCAGCGAGAAAGAAGAAAGAAATTCCGTGGATAGGGAGCCAGCCAGGTTTCCTGCAGAAAATCATGGGGAGCTTTTGAGCAGGGGAGTCAGAAGATGAGCGGTGAGTATTAGGGCTTTCCGGTCATGGCGTGACACAGGGATTGGCCAGCTGTACCTGTAAAGGGCCAGGTGGGAAACACGCGTAGGCCCCGTGGTCTCTGTCGTGTCTGCTGAAGCCTGCCGTAGTAGCGTGGAAGCTGTCAGAGATGACGTGTGAGCAAATGGTCCCGACTGACCTCCGGTAAAGCATTGATTCCGGAAGCATTTAACAGACCTAATAACCTTTCAAACCGCATGGCGTTTCTTTCCCAGATCCCGTTTCAGGAATGTTTCTGGTGGCTTACAAGGACCGTCTCCAACATGCTTAGGCTCTCTTAACTTTCCCAGGATCCTGAGTAGGGTATCCGCCATTCGTCCGTAGGGCTCCGGGATGTCTCGTTCTTACCGTGTCCCTGCCAACCCTGGTCCCTTCTCGTCATGATCACCCACTGCAGAAGAGAGGAGGTGCTAGAGTGAACAGGGTCAGGGGAGCCCCGTTCATCCCCAGGGTCCCAGAATGAACCAGTGTTACCATGTACCCCTGCCCTTGGCTTCCTCCCTGCTCTAATGGCCGTGTGTTAGCCAGAGATCAGTTTTGGTCTGGGTGCTATGGGTCTGTTGCGCCTGTGGCCCTGGTCCGGTCTCTGTCCTTGTCTCTGTGAAATAAGAGTGACTGTGCCTGAGAGCGTTCCAGCAAGACAATGATGATCTCCACTGTCTGATTCCCGCTTCCTGGGTTCTCACGGTAGACGAGGAGCCTGTTTTTCAGCTAGCTGCCACAAGGGGGCTGGAAATTTCTCCCTTCAGAGTGGACCTGGAAGGCTTGGAAGCATCTGGGGAAGGGCGTGGCCACGAGTAGAGAAATCGAGGCTACAGGCAGAAGTGGGAGGAAGTGAGAGAGGAAGACTCATGGAAAGCCTTGCTGCACTCGCCAAAAGAGCTGCCCTCGGACTCAAGAGGGCCACGTTCAATGCCAACCTGTCATAAGGGAGTCACCCCTGGAGCACTTGTGGCCTGGGGCCAAAACACAGCTGGATTGAAGGAAGAGTCTTCCGTGTTCCCAGAGGGGCACTGACTGGAAATGAGCATGAAGGTGGGGTCCCTAAAGGGCCAGAGAATGAGGCCCTATGCAGGTGTCGGTACAGACTGCCCCAAAAGCCCCCTGAGAAGTTGGTCCTGGGGCGTAAGAGGAAGGCACAGTGAAGAGCAGGAGTGAAAGCTGCTTCAGCACTTTGGAGCAGGAAGGAAAGGAAGCAAGATACAGTTGGAAGAGGGCGAAGCGGGCAACCGGAGGGATGGAGAGCAGGGTTTGACCTTCGATTGTGGATCTCCTCCATTAGCAGGCTTCTGGGGTGGTGCTTTTGCCTCTCTGCCGATCCTTCCTTTGAGTGGGGCTGCCGACTGGCACCACGGCCTGTCAGACCGTGGGCGGGGGGCGTTGCAGGCACAGTGCGGTTCCTAGAGTCTTGGGCGTGCTCACTTGAGGCGTTCTTCCCCTACCCGTCGACTGATCTCAGAGGAAGGAGACTGAGCTGCTCAACCCTGCCGGTGTGGCTGTCAGGGTGTCCCGCGTTAGCCCACGTGCCCGACTCCTGGGATCTTAGAGGGAGGCTGCTGATGTCCACCTTCCAGTGCTTCCGTCCATTGGGAGCCTGCCCTTCCTTGGCGCCGGCCGGCCGTGAGCGTTTATCCTCCATAGACAGGGTTCAAGAACCACCCAACCATCACCTCGAGGTCATCTGACATTCCTGGTGGTGGTAGGGGGACCCCCTGGCTCCATGCTCACATCAGACCAGCTACCTGGAGTGGCAGGAACGTCTGACAGGATTGCACATGTGGCAGAAGAGCATCCGAGAAGGATGAAGGTTTGGCAGGAGAAACACCTGCCAGGTCAGATGTGAATGTGTGGCAGAAGGCCCATCTGGGAAGATTGCACACTGGGCAGAAGAAGAGCTAAGAACGTTGTACAGACAGCAGAAGGAGTGCCTCTGGAGATTGCCCGGTGGGCGGTGGTAGCCTCTGAGAGGATTGCGGGGTGGGAGGGAGGATGAGCTGGGAAGGATGCAAGGCCTGGGGAGGCAACATGTGAAGACGATTAAATATGTGGCAGGGGAAACACCTGAGAAGGTGGGATGCTTGGCAAGGGGAACAAGGCACAGAGTGGAGTGTTTGGGAGAAGAGACGCATAGGGAGATTGCATGTTTGGCAGAAGGAACACGTGAGAAGTTTGCCATGGTGGACAGCAGAAAAATTGCAGCCGATGGCACAGCGGTGGGGAGGAAATCATAGGAAGCTTGCAAGCGCGTGGCCTGCGAAAGAAGCATCTGAAGAGATGGCATGTCTGGCAGAGGACACGTTGGGCAAGATTCCACGTTTGGCAGCATGCCCGTGAGCGGCGGCAGACACGTATGGGCCTGTGGCAACCTCAGTTCCTCCCTCCTGAGAAGAAAGACATCGAGTGTCACACGGTAGAGTGAGAGACCGAGGCACGCATTAGAGCAGGGGCGAAAGTTCCTGAAATGGTATCGTGGCAGGAGCCAAAGGAAGTCAAGGAGGCTTGGAAGAGGCCCAGGTGGGCGGTGACCTGAGAGGTGGAGTACAGGACTGGACCTTAGACTCAGGGTCTCCCGCGTCGGCAGCATCGCTGCCTGTCCTCTGATGCTTCCCTTGGCGGGGAAGAGGGGGCTGTTCACTAGCACAGTGGCCTGTCACCACCTCATGGGGGCGCGGAGGCGCCGTGTGCTTACTGGAGTTGTTCTCATGCTCTCTTGAGGCGTTCCCCCCACAAGCAGACGAATGTGCCCAGGGGAAAACATCCTAGATCAGTGAACCTTCCGCCAGTTTGCCTCTCAGGGCGTATGTGTGAGCCCGTTCACCCAACTCCCGAGGTGTGCTGGGGAGGCTTCTGAGGTTCGTGAGTGCTGTGGGGGAGGGGGACTGCCTTTCCCTGGCGCTGCGTGTGATCCGTGATTTCTCTAGAGAGTCTGCTTGGTGACCACCAGGCCATCACCTTGCGGCTGCCTGATGTTTACTGGTGGTGGGGAACCGTCTCGGGCCCCGCTCCACACGTGTGACTGAGAGGGACACCTGACAGGATTGAACGCGTGGCAGATCATCCGATGAGATGGAGTGTCTGGTGGAAGGAACATCTGACAGCCCCGAGCGTGTGGCAGAGGGAACATCTAAGCAGACTGCAGCGATTTCAGAAGGAACGGCTAAGAACATTGCATGGTCAGCAGGAGGAAACCTTACGGTATGGTGGTTGGAGGGGGTCTGGGGGGCAAGGGAACCCATGAGAAGACTGCGGGATCAGCAGTTGGATGCCCTAGGGAGATTGCAAGGCCTGCCCAAGAGACATCTGGGTAGAGGAAGTATTGGGCCCATGGTACGCGAGACAAAACTGAGTGGTTGTCAGGGGAAGAAGTGGACGCAACTGGCTGTTTGGCAGAAGGAACCCTCAGGTAGATTGCACGTTTGGCAGAAGGCCCAAGTGCGAAGATGACATGGTAGACAGCAGAAACCCTTTATCAGGTCGCACGGTGGGCAGAAGGAACCTCTGAGCAGATTCCACGGTGGGCAGACGGAATGCCTAGGAAGAGTGCGTGGCTTGCAAAGGAAGCATCTGGAAAGAGGGAACATCTGGGAGAGAAAACATCCACCAAGATGGAGCGTTTGGCGGTAGGGATGTCAGCGGTGGCAGATCCATAGGGGCCTGCATGCAGCAACCCGAGCTCTCGCCTCATCAGAGGGAGTTTAACTGAGGGGCGTGAGGCAGAGTGAAAGAGACCGAGGCCACTTTGAGCGCAGGAGTGCAGGTCTCCCAGATAGTACCAGAGCAGAAAGACAAGGCAGTAAGGTATACTTGGAAGAGGGCCATGTGGGCAACTGGAGAGGTCAGGGGCACGCTTTGTTCGACCTTGGAGGCGAGGTCTCACACATTGGCAGGCTTCCAAGAGCCAGGGGTTGCACTGCTTCCTCCCCTGAGCCATTTCGCAGGGTGGGCCATCCACATGGGCAGTGGCCTGTCGTCACCTGGGAGGGACCGCAGGCGTGGCGTGTTTCCTGGAGTCATAGGGGCGCTCACATGAGGCGTGCCTCCCTTGGCAGTCGGCTGTTGCCTGGGGAGGGTCGTAGGACAGTAAAACCCGGCCTGTTTGCCTGTGAGTGTGCAAGCATGAGTCCCCTCACCCGCCCCCCTGAGATCTTCTCAGGGAGCTGCTAATCGCCACCTTCCGGGGTTTCTGTCTGTCTGGGGGACCGCCCGTCCCTGGCACCGGCTCCCGGCAATCATTTGTTATTTGAGACAGGTAGTTCAATGGCAGCCTGACCCGTCACCTCCTGGTCGCCTGATGTGTCTGGTGGGTTGTGGGTGTGGCCCTCTCCTGCGCTGCTCCTGTCTGACCAGCCGCCCATGGTAACACAGAAACATCTGGCAGGATGGAGTGGTTGGCGGAAGACACATCTGACGAGATCGAATGTTTTGCAGAAGAGCCATGTGACCGGATCCCTGGTTTGGCAGAGGAGACATGCAAGAAGACGGAAGGTTTTGTCCGAACAGACATCTGGCAGGGTGGAACGGAGAGAACAGGTATGGTGGAGAGAAGGTCTGAGAAGGTCGCAGCATTCGCAGGAGCATCGGGAAAAGATTTCCTGTTTGCCCGAAGGAATGGCAAGTTCCAAAGGTCAGAGGCTCGCGTGAACTCTGTCGGGTTCAGGAGCAGTTCAGTGTTGCTGGTGGCAAGAGTGTGGTACGGGAATGGTTGGGTGTGGTTTGAATGTCTAGAAAAGGCGAGCTGAGGGTAGATTTTTGAACAGTCCAGAGTAAGAGGGGTAGAGGATATATCCTGTGGTCCACGGCCACATTCTCAGGATGCTCGTGGCTGTAAATAGTAGATGACCCAAGTATGAGAGGCTGAAGCCATAGGCACCAGAATTGTGTCAGCATCGTCGTGTCATGCTCACGTTTTCCCTTCCAGCTGTGCTGTGGGCAGTGTTTAGTTCATGTCTGCTTTGCTGGCGGGCCGAGTAGCAACAGCCTCAGTTGGTGTGTTCTCTGAAGGCAGTATCCGAAGGCTGGAGGGGTTGCTTTTCTTCCCAGGTGTCTTTTGAAGAGGCAGTCAAGTCAGCAGCTCACAGTGACCTTCTGGTAACATCGTATGGGCTGGGTTACAGCACATGCCGACTGCTAAGCCGGTCACTGGGGAAAACCATGTGATTGCTGTGATGAGCTTAGAATGATCATTCCTCCTTCGGGAGCTGGGGGTGGTTTGAGGGAATGATAAAGATCCCGATAACCTTGCATTTCTCCAGCGAGAAAGAAGAAAGAAATTCCGTGGATAGGGAGCCAGCCAGGTTTCCTGCAGAAAATCATGGGGAGCTTTTGAGCAGGGGAGTCAGAAGATGAGCGGTGAGTATTAGGGCTTTCCGGTCATGGCGTGACACAGGGATTGGCCAGCTCTTCCTGTAAAGGGCCAGGTGGGAAACACTCGTAGGCCCCGTGGTCTCTGTCGTGTCTGCTGAAGCCTGCCGTAGTAGCGTGGAAGCTGTCAGAGATGACGTGTGAGCAAATGGTCCCGACTGACCTCCGGTAAAGCATTGATTCCGGAAGCATTTAACAGACCTAATAACCTTTCAAACCGCATGGCGTTTCTTTCCCAGATCCCGTTTCAGGAATGTTTCTGGTGGCTTACAAGGACCGTCTCCAACATGCTTAGGCTCTCTTAACTTTCCCAGGATCCTGAGTAGGGTATCCGCCATTCATCCGTAGGGCTCCGGGATGTCTCGTTCTTACCGTGTCCCTGCCAACCCTGGTCCCTTCTCGTCATGATCACCCACTGCAGAAGAGAGGAGGTGCTAGAGTGAACAGGGTCAGGGGAGCCCCGTTCATCCCCAGGGTCCCAGAATGAACCAGTGTTACCATGTACCCCTGCCCTTGGCTTCCTCCCTGCTCTAATGGCCGTGTGTTAGCCAGAGATCAGTTTTGGTCTGGGTGCTATGGGTCTGTTGCGCCTGTGGCCTTGGTGCGGTCTCTGTCCTTGTCTCTGTGAAATGAGAGTGACTGTGCCTGAGAGCGTTCCAGCAAGACAATGATGATCTCCAGTGTCTGATTCCCGCTTCCTGGGTTCTCACGGTAGACGAGGAGCCTGTTTTTCAGCTAGCTGCCACAAGGGGGCTGGAAATTTCTCCCTTCAGAGTGGACCTGGAAGGCTTGGAAGCATCTGGGGAAGGGCGTGGCCACGAGTAGAGAAATCGAGGCTACAGGCAGAAGTGGGAGGAAGTGAGAGAGGAAGACTCATGGAAAGCCTTGCTGCACTCGCCAAAAGAGCTGCCCTCGGACTCAAGAGGGCCACGTTCAATGCCAACCTGACATAAGGGAGTCACCCCTGGAGCACTTGTGGCCTGGGGCCAAAACACAGCTGGATTGAAGGAAGAGTCTTCCGTGTTCCCAGAGGGGCACTGACTGGAAATGAGCATGAAGGTGGGGTCCCTAAAGGGCCAGAGAATGAGGCCCTATGCAGGTGTCGGTACAGACTGCCCCAAAAGCCCCCTGAGAAGTTGGTCCTGGGGCGTAAGAGGAAGGCACAGTGAAGAGCAGGAGTGAAAGCTGCTTCAGCACTTTGGAGCAGGAAGGAAAGGAAGCAAGATACAGTTGGAAGAGGGCGAAGCGGGCAACCGGAGGGATGGAGAGCAGGGTTTGACCTTCGATTGTGGATCTCCTCCATTAGCAGGCTTCTGGGGTGGCGCTTTTGCCTCTCTGCCGATCCTTCCTTTGAGTGGGGCTGCCGACTGGCACCACGGCCAGTCAGACCGTGGGCGGGGGGCGTTGCAGGCACAGTGCGGTTCCTAGAGTCTTGGGCGTGCTCACTTGAGGCGTTCTTCCCCTACCCGTCGACTGATCTCAGAGGAAGGAGACTGAGCTGCTCAACCCTGCCGGTGTGGCTGTCAGGGTGTCCCGCGTTAGCCCACGTGCCCGACTCCTGGGATCTTAGAGGGAGGCTGCTGATGTCCACCTTCCAGTGCTTCCGTCCATTGGGAGCCTGCCCTTCCATGGCGCCGGCTGGCCGTGAGCGTTTATCCTCCATAGATAGGGTTCAAGAACCACCCAACCATCACCTCGAGGTCATCTGACATTCCTGGTGGTGGTAGGGGGACCCCCTGGCTCCATGCTCACATCAGACCAGCTACCTGGAGTGGCAGGAACGTCTGACAGGATTGCACATGTGGCAGAAGAGCATCCGAGAAGGATGAAGGTTTGGCAGGAGAAACACCTGCCAGGTCAGATGTGAATGTGTGGCAGAAGGCCCATCTGGGAAGATTGCACACTGGGCAGAAGGAAGAGCTAAGAACGTTGTACAGACAGCAGAAGGAGTGCCTGTGAGATTGCCCGGTGGGCGGTGGTAGCCTCTGAGAGGATTGCGGGGTGGGAGGGAGGATGAGCTGGGAAGGATGCAAGGCCTGGGGAGGCAACATGTGAAGACGATTAAATATGTGGCAGGAGAAACACCTGAGAAGGTGGGATGCTTGGCAAGGGGAACAAGGCACAGAGTGGAGTGTTTGGGAGAAGAGACGCATAGGGAGATTGCATGTTTGTCAGAAGGAACACGTGAGAAGTCTGCCATGGTGGACAGCAGAAAAATTGCAGCCGATGGCACAGCGGTGGGGAGGAAATCATAGGAAACTTGCAAGCGCGTGGCCTGCGAAAGAGGCATCTGAAGAGATGGCATGTCTGGCAGAGGACACGTTGGGCAAGATTCCACGTTTGGCAGCAGGCCCGTGAGCGGCGGCAGACACGTATGGGCCTGTGGCAACCTCAGTTCCTCCCTCCTGAGAAGAAAGACATCGAGTGTCACACGGTAGAGTGAGAGACCGAGGCACGCATTAGAGCAGGGGCGAAAGTTCCTGAAATGGTATCGTGGCAGGAGCCAAAGGAAGTCAAGGAGGCTTGGAAGAGGCCCAGGTGGGCGGTGACCTGAGAGGTGGAGTACAGGACTGGACCTTAGACTCAGGGTCTCCCGCGTCGGCAGCATCGCTGCCTGTCCTCTGATGCTTCCCTTGGCGGGGAAGAGGGGGCTGTTCACTAGCACAGTGGCCTGTCACCACCTCATGGGGGCGCGGAGGCGCCGTGTGCTTACTGGAGTTGTTCTCATGCTCTCTTGAGGCGTTCCCCCCACAAGCAGACGAATGTGCCCAGGGGAAAACATCCTAGATCAGTGAACCTTCCGCCAGTTTGCCTCTCAGGGCGTATGTGTGAGCCCGTTCACCCAACTCCCGAGGTGTGCTGGGGAGGCTTCTGAGGTTCGTGAGTGCTGTGGGGGAGGGGGACTGCCTTTCCCTGGCGCTGCGTGTGATCAGTGATTTCTCTAGAGAGTCTGCTTGGTGACCACCAGGCCATCACCTTGCGGCTGCCTGATGTTTACTGGTGGTGGGGAACCGTCTCGGGCCCCGCTCCACACGTGTGACTGAGAGGGACACCTGACAGGATTGAACGCGTGGCAGATCATCCGATGAGATGGAGTGTCTGGTGGAAGGAACATCTGACAGCCCCGAGCGTGTGGCAGAGGGAACATCTAAGCAGACTGCAGCGATTTCAGAAGGAACGGCTAAGAACATTGCATGGTCAGCAGGAGGAAACCTTACGGTATGGTGGTTGGAGGGGGTCTGGGGGGCAAGGGAACCCATGAGAAGACTGCGGGATCAGCAGTTGGATGCCCTAGGGAGATTGCAAGGCCTGCCCAAGAGACATCTGGGTAGAGGAAGTATTGGGCCCATGGTACGCGAGACAAAACTGAGTGGTTGTCAGGGGAAGAAGTGGACGCAACTGGCTGTTTGGCAGAAGGAACCCTCAGGTAGATTGCACGTTTGGCAGAAGGCCCAAGTGCGAAGATGACATGGTAGACAGCAGAAACCCTTTATCAGGTCGCACGGTGGGCAGAAGGAACCTCTGAGCAGATTCCACGGTGGGCAGACGGAATGCCTAGGAAGAGTGCGTGGCTTGCAAAGGAAGCATCTGGAAAGAGGGAACATCTGGGAGAGAAAACATCCACCAAGATGGAGCGTTTGGCGGTAGGGATGTCAGCGGTGGCAGATCCATAGGGGCCTGCATGCAGCAACCCGAGCTCTCGCCTCATCAGAGGGAGTTTAACTGAGGGGCGTGAGGCAGAGTGAAAGAGACCGAGGCCACTTTGAGCGCAGGAGTGCAGGTCTCCCAGATAGTACCAGAGCAGAAAGACAAGGCAGTAAGGTATACTTGGAAGAGGGCCATGTGGGCAACTGGAGAGGTCAGGGGCACGCTTTGTTCGACCTTGGAGGCGAGGTCTCACACATTGGCAGGCTTCCAAGAGCCAGGGGTTGCACTGCTTCCTCCCCTGAGCCATTTCGCAGGGTGGGCCATCCACATGGGCAGTGGCCTGTTGTCACCTGGGAGGGACCGCAGGCGTGGCGTGTTTCCTGGAGTCATAGGGGCGCTCACATGAGGCGTGCCTCCCTTGGCAGTCGGCTGTTGCCTGGGGAGGGTCGTAGGACAGTAAAACCCGGCCTGTTTGCCTGTGAGTGTGCAAGCATGAGTCCCCTCACCCGCCCCCCTGAGATCTTCTCAGGGAGCTGCTAATCGCCACCTTCCGGGGTTTCTGTCTGTCTGGGGGACCGCCCGTCCCTGGCACCGGCTCCCGGCAATCATTTGTTATTTGAGACAGGTAGTTCAATGGCAGCCTGACCCGTCACCTCCTGGTCGCCTGATGTGTCTGGTGGGTTGTGGGTGTGGCCCTCTCCTGCGCTGCTCCTGTCTGACCAGCCGCCCATGGTAACACAGAAACATCTGGCAGGATGGAGTGGTTGGCGGAAGACACATCTGACGAGATCGAATGTTTTGCAGAAGAGCCATGTGACCGGATCCCTGGTTTGGCAGAGGAGACATGCAAGAAGACGGAAGGTTTTGTCCGAACAGACATCTGGCAGGGTGGAACGGAGAGAACAGGTATGGTGGAGAGAAGGTCTGAGAAGGTCGCAGCATTCGCAGGAGCATCGGGAAAAGATTTCCTGTTTGCCCGAAGGAATGGCAAGTTCCAAAGGTCAGAGGCTCGCGTGAACTCTGTCGGGTTCAGGAGCAGTTCAGTGTTGCTGGTGGCAAGAGTGTGGTACGGGAATGGTTGGGTGTGGTTTGAATGTCTAGAAAAGGCGAGCTGAGGGTAGATTTTTGAACAGTCCAGAGTAAGAGGGGTAGAGGATATATCCTGTGGTCCACGGCCACATTCTCAGGATGCTCGTGGCTGTAAATAGTAGATGACCCAAGTATGAGAGGCTGAAGCCATAGGCACCAGAATTGTGTCAGCATCGTCGTGTCATGCTCACGTTTTCCCTTCCAGCTGTGCTGTGGGCAGTGTTTAGTTCATGTCTGCTTTGCTGGCGGGCCGAGTAGCAACAGCCGCAGTTGGTGTGTTCTCTGAAGGCAGTTATCCGAAGGCTGGAGGGGTTGCTTTTCTTCCCAGGTGTCTTTTGAAGAGGCAGTCAAATCAGAAGCTCGCAGTGACCTTCTGGTAACATCGTATGGGCTGGGTTACAGCACATGCCGACTGCTAAGCCGGTCACTGGGGAAAACCATGTGATTGCTGTGATGAGCTTAGAATGATCATTCCTCCTTCGGGAGCTGGGGGTGGTTTGAGGGAATGATAAAGATCCCGATAACCTTGCATTTCTCCAGCGAGAAAGAAGAAAGAAATTCCGTGGATAGGGAGCCAGCCAGGTTTCCTGCAGAAAATCATGGGGAGCTTTTGAGCAGGGGAGTCAGAAGATGAGCGGTGAGTATTAGGGCTTTCCGGTCATGGCGTGACACAGGGATTGGCCAGCTCTTCCTGTAAAGGGCCAGGTGGGAAACACTCGTAGGCCCCGTGGTCTCTGTCGTGTCTGCTGAAGCCTGCCGTAGTAGCGTGGAAGCTGTCAGAGATGACGTGTGAGCAAATGGTCCCGACTGACCTCCGGTAAAGCATTGATTCCGGAAGCATTTAACAGACCTAATAACCTTTCAAACCGCATGGCGTTTCTTTCCCAGATCCCGTTTCAGGAATGTTTCTGGTGGCTTACAAGGACCGTCTCCAACATGCTTAGGCTCTCTTAACTTTCCCAGGATCCTGAGTAGGGTATCCGCCATTCGTCCGTAGGGCTCCGGGATGTCTCGTTCTTACCGTGTCCCTGCCAACCCTGGTCCCTTCTCGTCATGATCACCCACTGCAGAAGAGAGGAGGTGCTAGAGTGAACAGGGTCAGGGGAGCCCCGTTCATCCCCAGGGTCCCAGAATGAACCAGTGTTACCATGTACCCCTGCCCTTGGCTTCCTCCCTGCTCTAATGGCCGTGTGTTAGCCAGAGATCAGTTTTGGTCTGGGTGCTATGGGTCTGTTGCGCCTGTGGCCTTGGTCCGGTGTCTGTCCTTCTCTCTGTGAAATGAGAGTGACTGTGCCTGAGAGCGTTCCAGCAAGACAATGATGATCTCCAGTGTCTGATTCCCGCTTCCTGGGTTCTCACGGTAGACGAGGAGCCTGTTTTTCAGCTAGCTGCCACAAGGGGGCTGGAAATTTCTCCCTTCAGAGTGGACCTGGAAGGCTTGGAAGCATCTGGGGAAGGGCGTGGCCACGAGTAGAGAAATCGAGGCTACAGGCAGAAGTGGGAGGAAGTGAGAGAGGAAGACTCATGGAAAGCCTTGCTGCACTCGCCAAAAGAGCTGCCCTCGGACTCAAGAGGGCCACGTTCAATGCCAACCTGACATAAGGGAGTCACCCCTGGAGCACTTGTGGCCTGGGGCCAAAACACAGCTGGATTAAAGGAAGAGTCTTCCGTGTTCCCAGAGGGGCACTGACTGGAAATAAGCTTGAAGGTGGGGTCCCTAAAGGGCCAGAGAATGAGGCCCTATGCAGGTGTCGGTACAGACTGCCCCAAAAGCCCCCTGAGAAGTTGGTCCTGGGGCGTAAGAGGAAGGCACAGTGAAGAGCAGGAGTGAAAGCTGCTTCAGCACTTTGGAGCAGGAAGGAAAGGAAGCAAGATACAGTTGGAAGAGGGCGAAGCGGGCAACCGGAGGGATGGAGAGCAGGGTTTGACCTTCGATTGTGGATCTCCTCCATTAGCAGGCTTCCGGGGTGGCGTTTTTGCCTCTCTGCCGATCCTTCCTTTGAGTGGGGCTGCCGACTGGCACCACGGCCTGTCAGACCGTGGGCGGGGGGCGTTGCAGGCACAGTGCGGTTCCTAGAGTCTTGGGCATGCTCACTTGAGGCGTTCTTCCCCTACCCGTCGACTGATCTCAGAGGAAGGAGACTGAGCTGCTCAACCCTGCCGGTGTGGCTGTCAGGGTGTCCCGCGTTAGCCCACGTGCCCGACTCCTGGGATCTTAGAGGGAGTCTGCTGATGTCCACCTTCCAGTGCTTCCGTCCATTGGGAGCCTGCCCTTCCTTGGCGCCGGCCGGCCGTGAGCGTTTATCCTCCATAGACAGGGTTCAAGAACCACCCAACCGTCACCTCGAGGTCATCTGACATTCCTGGTGGTGGTAGGGGGACCCCCTGGCTCCATGCTCACATCAGACCAGCTACCTGGAGTGGCAGGAACGTCTGACAGGATTGCACATGTGGCAGAAGAGCATCCGAGAAGGATGAAGGTTTGGCAGGAGAAACACCTGCCAGGTCAGATGTGAATGTGTGGCAGAAGGCCCATCTGGGAAGATTGCACACTGGGCAGAAGGAAGAGCTAAGAACGTTGTGCAGACAGCAGAAGGAGTGCCTGTGAGATTGCCCGGTGGGCGGTGGTAGCCTCTGAGAGGATTGCGGGGTGGGAGGGAGGATGAGCTGGGAAGGATGCAAGGCCTGGGGAGGCAACATGTGAAGACGATTAAATATGTGGCAGGAGAAACACCTGAGAAGGTGGGATGCTTGGCAAGGGGAACAAGGCACAGAGTGGAGTGTTTGGGAGAAGAGACGCATAGGGAGATTGCATGTTTGTCAGAAGGAACACGTGAGAAGTCTGCCATGGTGGACAGCAGAAAAATTGCAGCCGATGGCACAGCGGTGGGGAGGAAATCATAGGAAACTTGCAAGCGCGTGGCCTGCGAAAGAGGCATCTGAAGAGATGGCATGTCTGGCAGAGGACACGTTGGGCAAGATTCCACGTTTGGCAGCAGGCCCGTGAGCGGCGGCAGACACGTATGGGCCTGTGGCAACCTCAGTTCCTCCCTCCTGAGAAGAAAGACATCGAGTGTCACACGGTAGAGTGAGAGACCGAGGCACGCATTAGAGCAGGGGCGAAAGTTCCTGAAATGGTATCGTGGCAGGAGCCAAAGGAAGTCAAGGAGGCTTGGAAGAGGCCCAGGTGGGCGGTGACCTGAGAGGTGGAGTACAGGACTGGACCTTAGACTCAGGGTCTCCCGCGTCGGCAGCATCGCTGCCTGTCCTCTGATGCTTCCCTTGGCGGGGAAGAGGGGGCTGTTCACTAGCACAGTGGCCTGTCACCACCTCATGGGGGCGCGGAGGCGCCGTGTGCTTACTGGAGTTGTTCTCATGCTCTCTTGAGGCGTTCCCCCCACAAGCAGACGAATGTGCCCAGGGGAAAACATCCTAGATCAGTGAACCTTCCGCCAGTTTGCCTCTCAGGGCGTATGTGTGAGCCCGTTCACCCAACTCCCGAGGTGTGCTGGGGAGGCTTCTGAGGTTCGTGAGTGCTGTGGGGGAGGGGGACTGCCTTTCCCTGGCGCTGCGTGTGATCAGTGATTTCTCTAGAGAGTCTGCTTGGTGACCACCAGGCCATCACCTTGCGGCTGCCTGATGTTTACTGGTGGTGGGGAACCGTCTCGGGCCCCGCTCCACACGTGTGACTGAGAGGGACACCTGACAGGATTGAACGCGTGGCAGATCATCCGATGAGATGGAGTGTCTGGTGGAAGGAACATCTGACAGCCCCGAGCGTGTGGCAGAGGGAACATCTAAGCAGACTGCAGCGATTTCAGAAGGAACGGCTAAGAACATTGCATGGTCAGCAGGAGGAAACCTTACGGTATGGTGGTTGGAGGGGGTCTGGGGGGCAAGGGAACCCATGAGAAGACTGCGGGATCAGCAGTTGGATGCCCTAGGGAGATTGCAAGGCCTGCCCAAGAGACATCTGGGTAGAGGAAGTATTGGGCCCATGGTACGCGAGACAAAACTGAGTGGTTGTCAGGGGAAGAAGTGGACGCAACTGGCTGTTTGGCAGAAGGAACCCTCAGGTAGATTGCACGTTTGGCAGAAGGCCCAAGTGCGAAGATGACATGGTAGACAGCAGAAACCCTTTATCAGGTCGCACGGTGGGCAGAAGGAACCTCTGAGCAGATTCCACGGTGGGCAGACGGAATGCCTAGGAAGAGTGCGTGGCTTGCAAAGGAAGCATCTGGAAAGAGGGAACATCTGGGAGAGAAAACATCCACCAAGATGGAGCGTTTGGCGGTAGGGATGTCAGCGGTGGCAGATCCATAGGGGCCTGCATGCAGCAACCCGAGCTCTCGCCTCATCAGAGGGAGTTTAACTGAGGGGCGTGAGGCA